>NC_081570.1:11469109-11515168 GCF_022355385.1 Mustela nigripes
AGTGGGTTAAAGCCTCTGCTTTCGGCTCAGGTCATGGTCCCAGGGTCCTGGGATCGAGCCCCGCATCCCTGCTGAGCAGAGAGCCTGCTTCCTCCTCTCTCTCTGTCTGCCTCTCTGCCTACTTTTGATCTCTGTCAAATAAATAAAATCTTAAAAAAAAAAAAAAAAGAGCTGCATGATTGAGCCACACGATCAGTCCGATTGAGCCAGCCAGGCGCCCCTTGTCCCCAGTTTTAATGTTCCATAAAAACAATATAATAAAGTATAACATTTGGATATTTATATGTGCTACACAATGTGCTAAGAAGTTCACATACAGGGGTGCCAGGGTGGCTCAGTGGGTTGAGCCTCTGCCTTCAGCTCAGGTCATGATCTCAGGGTCCTGGGATCAAGCCCCACATCAGGCTCTCTGCTCAGCAGGGAGCTTGCTTCCCGCACCCCCCCACACACACTCTCTCTTGTGATATCTCTCTCTGTCAAATAAATAAATAAATATCTTTTTTTTTTTAAGATTTCATTTATTTATTTGACAGACAGAGATCATAAGTAGGCAGAGAGACAGGCAGAGAGAGAGGAGGAAGCAGGCTCCCTGCTGAGCAGAGAGCCCGATGTGGGGCTCGATCCCAGGACCCTGGGATCATGACCTGAGCCGAAGGCAGAGGCCTTAATCCACTAAGTCACCCAGGTGCCCCCAAATAAATAAAAACTCTTAAAAAAAAAATTCACATACATTCCCATATTTAATTGTCCCATAACACAGGCATCATTATCCTGATTTTATAGATGAAAAAAACTGAGACTTAGAGAAGCTAAGATCCATACCTCAGGAGAGAACTAGGGTATGAACCTGAGTCTACCGGGGCCTAAAGCCCAGGATCTTAATTACTATGTCAAAATAAATGGTTACCAAGCCATCCCACAGAGCATACAGGTTACCTTTTTTTTAATTGTGATAATATATACATAAAACTTGCCACCTCAACCATTTTTAAGTGTGCACTTTGGTTGTCTTATGTACATTGACACTGTTATAAAACCATCCCCCATCCATCTCCAGAACTTGTAATCATCCCAGACTGAGACTGTAACATTAAACAATAATTCCCCAAGCCCTCCTCTCCCCAGCCCTTGGCAACTACCAGTCCACTTTCTGTCACTATGAACTGGACTACTCTAGGTACTTCATATAGGTGGAATCATACAGTACTTGTTCTTTTTTGTCAGGCTTACTTCACCTATCATGACTTCAAGATCTGTTACCGTTAAGTTACTTTTAAGTTAAATAAAATGTGAAATTTTAACCCATGGGTCATTACGCATCTCTACAGAGAATTACATTCCCAAATTCCATACAATGTATAAAACACATTTTGGAGGAGAGAACTGCATTTAGTGAGAAAAGAGAGGTGAGTTAAATTTGAGAGACCCACAGGGAAGTAAATCTTTACGTTCAGTAATATGGAAGAGAGAAGCTGGCTTGATCTTGCTTGACTAGAGCAAAGGGCCTACTGGGGAAGATGTCATTAAGTATCAAATCAAAAGTTAAGAAAAACAGTCTTGCACAACACAAGGCAAACACAATACCGTTTGATTCTAAAAGAAGATGCTATTCCTTTTTGGCAAAAGACAGCAAGACTACTAATAAAAAAGCTTTAGGGGAACCTGGCTGGCTCAGTCAGTGGGGCCTGTGACTCCTCATCTCAGGGTTGTGGGTTTGAGCCCCATGCTGGGTGTAGAGATTGCTTAAAAATAAAAATCTTACCCCCAAACAATAACAACTGTTAAAAGAACTATTGAAATAAAAGGATAAATTCCATTTCCCCTTGACTTCTATTTGAAAAGCCAGGAGATGGAAGAGGCAACATTTTAGTAAAACTGTATTGATGAATTCATAATTAACATCAATCTTTCCCTAAACAATGCACCAAGAGGTTCATTCCAGAAAAAAAATTCCTTGCTCTCTATTAGCGACATGAACCAAGCATTTAAAATGAGATTAATGGGGTGCCTGAGTGGCGCAATACATTAAGCACCCAATTCTTGGTTTGGGTTCAGGTAGTCATCTCATGGTCTTGAGACAGAGCCCCTGCCAGGCTCTGCAGTCAAGGCAGAGTCGGCTTGAGATTCTCTCTCTCTCCCACTCTCCCTCTGCTCCTCCCACCCATGCACACCCTCTCAACTCTCTAAAATAAATAAATCTTAAAAAGTAAATAAATAATTTTTAAAAGAAAATAAATAAAATGAGAATAATAAAGGAAACACAAATTCGGAAATTATGTGTATTAGTGAATTCCTTAAAATAGTTGAAATAAAAGTATTCAAAATGGGGGCACCTGGCTGTCTCAGTCAGTAAAGTATGTGACTCTTGATCTTGGGGTCACGAGTACAAGCCCCACACCGGGCCTACAGCTTAACTTAAAGAAAAAGAAAAATAATATCCTAAATATTAAATATTCTAAAGAAATAGTAACAGCTGAAACTAAAACTTGTTTGTCTTTATTTTTTTTCTTGTTTGCCTTTACAGTAATGAACTGAACTATCCCAAATATATATATTACTAGAAGATAAAATAAGTTACTGTTCAAATTAGTAAAATTTTCTAAGTGACTACTACTCTATATAATACCTATACATTTATCAGACATATATATAAATAAGTATCAAAGCATTACAAGAGCATTTCCACTTTAGAAACAAAACACTGAACAGTGACACTGGAAAAAATTAAAAACTTGGGGGATGGGGCGCCTGGGTGGCTCAGTCATTAAGCACCTGCCTTCAGCTCAGGTCATGATCTCAGATCCTGGGATCACACCCCACATTGGGCTCCCTGCTCAGCGGGAAACATGCTTCTCCCTCTCCCTCTGCTGCTCCCCCTGCTTGTATTCCCTCTCTTGCTGTCTCTATCAAATAAATAAATAAAATCTTTAAAAAAAAATAAAGATTTTATTTATTTGACAAAGGTCACAACTAGGCAGAGAGGCAGGCAGAGAGAGAGAAGGGGAAGCAGGCTCCCCACCGAGCAGAGAGCCCAATGTGGGGCTCAATCCCAGGGCCCTGGGATCATGACCTGAGCTGAAAGCAGAGGCTTTAACCCACTGACCCACCCAGGCGCCCCAATAAATAAAATCTTAAAAAAAAAAAAAAAAACTTGGGGGAAACTCTACAACTTAAAAAATTTAATACAGGGGCACCTGGGTGGCTCAGTTGTTGGGCGTCTGCCTTCGGCTCAGGTCATGATCCCAGGGTCCTGGGATCAAGTCCTGCATCGGGCTCCCAGCTCGGTGGGAAACCTGCTCCTCCCTCTCCCTCACCAGCTCCCCTGCTCGTGTTCCCTCTATCACTGTGTCTCTCTCTGTCAAATGAGTAAATAAAATCTTAAAAAAAAAAAAAAAACAGAAAGAATCAAAATTCAAAGCAAATTTGCTTGCCAATACATCCATGAGTAAGGAAGAGCAAAATCAAGCTATAGGAATATCACAAAGTTGTAATTTTACAAGATATTTAAAAGGACACAAAAAACAATTTAATTCTTTTCTTGTTTTGCTTTGTTTTCTTCCAACACTTTTTTTGTTTAAAGTAAGCTAAACAGGGGCGCCTGGGTGGCTCAGTGGGTTAAAGCCTCTGCCTTCAGCTCAGGTCATGATCTCGGGGTCCTGGGATCGAGTCCCGCATCGGGCTCTCTGCTCAGGAGGGAGCCTGCTTCCCTCTCTCTCTCTCTCTCTCTGCCTGCCTCTCTGTCTACTTGCGATCTCTCTCTGTCAAATAAATAAATAATATCTTTTTAAAAAAATAAAAATAAAATAAAGTAAGCTAAACAGGGGGCGCCTGGGTGGCTCAGTGGATTAAGCCGCTGCCTTCAGCTCAGGTCATGATCCCAGGATCCTGGGATCGAGCCCTCTATCGGGCTCTCTGCTCTGTGGGGAGCCTGCTTCCTCCTCTCTCTCTGCCTGCCTCTCACTGACTTGTGATCTCGGTCTGTCAAATAAATAAATAAAATAAATCTTTAAAGTAAGCTAAACAGGGGGCGCCTGGGTGGCTCAGTGGGTTAAGGCCTCTGCCTTCGGCTCAGGTCATGATCCCAGGGTCCTGGGATCAAGCCCCACATCAGGTTCTCTGCTCTGCAGGGAGCCTGCTTCCTCCTCTCCCTCTGCCTATCAAATAAATAAATAAAATCTTTAAAAAAATAAAAAAAAATAAAGTAAGCTAAACGGGGAGCACTTGGGTGGCTCAGCCAGTTAACCAACTGGTCATTTTGGCTCAGGTCATGATATCATGGGTTGAGGGATGGAGTCCTACATCAGGTTCTGCGCTCAGCAAAGAGTCTGACCCAGGATTCTCTCTCTCCCTCTGCCTCTGCCCCTCCCCTCGCATGTGCACGCACTCTCTCGTTCACTCTCTCTCAAATAAATAAATCTTAAAGTAAGCCATATGGCCAACATGGGGCTTGAACCAACAGCCCAGAGATCAAGAGTAGCATGGTCTATAAACTGAGCCAGGCCGCAGCCCCAGGTCACAAAAAACAATTTAGAAAATAAGCTGGGGGCACCTGGGTGGCTCAGTCAGTTAGGCATCCAACTCCTGGTTTTGGCTCAGGTCATGATCTTGGAGTCCTGAGATCAAGCCCCATATGGGACTCCGAGTTCAGCATGGAGACTGCTTGAGATCCTCTCTCCCTCTGTCCCGCCCCCCATTCATGATCCCTCTCTCTCAAATAAATCTAGAAAGAAAGGAAGGAAGTGAAGGAAGGAAGGAAAGAAGCAAAGCTGAACTATGAGCACAATACTAGGCAATTTTTTTATTTTTCTGATGTTTATTTACTTAAGTAATCTATACCCCCAACATGGAGCTCCAACTCACAACCCTGAGATCAAGAGTTGCAAGCTCTTCCAACTGAGACACCCGGGTCCCCAAGACTGGGCAACTTTAAAGTTACTTCTCTATGTGTCATATCCTTCTATACATAACAAATTCACAATACAGAAAAATAAACAGACACATTACCTTCATTTTACTATCAACCACCATCTTAAAGCCCTTATTTTTAGTGTTGAGTATTTACATGGTTAATATGTAAACATGAGTATTATCAAATTGTAAATGTTCTATTGATACTGTACCACGTAAAGATTCTACACATCCCAAAACTCATGAAGTTTGCAATACAGACGACAACATGCTAAATTAATTATAAAACTACCACAGCACTAAGATGAGGAACTTGTATTGTGATACAGAAGTTCAATATCAGAGATGCTAAGCAACTTTTACCTACATGAATGAATATAAAATAGTTCAGTATAGTCCTGGTTTAAGTTGTCAGCTTCGCCCAAAAAGGAAAAAGGACCTTCTCGCTTAATTTATTACTGAGAGAAAGGAGACAGTACTACAACTACTTACAGTACACATTCTAAGGGACTGACAACTAAACATTAACTAAACGTGATCAAATTAAAATCATACAGGGCGCCTGGGTGGCTCAGTGGGTTAAGCCGCTGCCTTCGGCTCAGGTCATGATCTCAGGGTCCTGGGATCGAGTCCCATATCGGGCTCTCTGCTCAGCAGGGAGCCTGCTTCCTCCTCTCTCTCTCTGTCTGCCTCTCTGCCTACTTGTGATCTCTCTCTATCAAATAAATAAATAAAATCTTTAAAAAAAAAAAAAAAAAAAAAAAATTAAAATCATACATTGCTTCTTATACCGGTTTACACAACAAAAAACAAAAACATCATCACTCTAAAGTTGTCACCATTTAGTAATCTGAGATATTTTCACTGCAGCTGCAATGTTTGTGTTTGTTGCCTGGTATATGACTCACTCTCAGGTTCTCCCAAGACTTTGTTAGATTTTTGAGAATGCAGAAATCATAACTGGGGCATACTGTGTGGGAAGTGTCATGACTGTGAATGAATAAAAGGGAGAAAGAAGTCAAGATTAAAAAATATTTTTAAGTTTTTATAAAAAACAAATCACTCACAAAAGGCAGATTTTTCTGCAGAATAGGAAAGGCTATGGAGCCATCCTGGCCCTGAGAAGCCTTCCTTGACTCCCTCAGTTGGATTCTGTGCATTTCTTACTTTTTAAAGTACAACATACTTAACTACTTTCCTTGTCTGGCTCCCCAACCAGGCTATAGGCAACTTGAGACCAGAATGAGACCAAATGCCCAGCGTATATAGAGGGCCCTCGGTAAGGGGTTTTCATAAAACTGATCACTGAATAATCAATCTTACATTTACCTGTTATTTTACAAAGGACTCTCACAGAACATTATCTCTTCTGACCCACGTAACAATCTCCAAGTGGAAAAGGCATTAGTTAACCAAACGGCTTCTGGTTTTATAAAAAGTTGTTAATTCCGTGACTAAAACAACCCTGAAATCACAAAAGATAATCACGTATTTGTTCATCTTTGAGATAACTTCTCCTTGGGACTTCAATATCCTTGTAAAACCCAGAGATTTTAATAGCATTTGTGCCTGCTCTTAATAATAGGTAGGAATCATGAACAGCTCTGAATCTTACAGAAGAGTTTAACTATATAAAGCAGTGTTATATGAAGGCTCTTTTAGCAATCAGACAATAAGGAGCATCCTAAGCTATTTTTCCTGATCCTGTTCTTTTGGAGACTCTGAGAAGGTAAGAAATTTACAAAGGGCGAAATGCGGAGAGTGAATGATGTCATGGATGTCATGAAGTTGCATCAATACCTGATGATGATTTAGCACAACAATGCAACACATTATGCCAAGAAGCATAGTGTCAAACCATGAGGATGTTTTACTGCATTATTGCATGATTCTTAGCAAACTGAAATTTAAGGTGGCTCTTCAATTTTCTGTGAAGTTACTTGTTCAGGTTTATGGCCTTATGAAAGGCAATAAGAAAATCTACAAATCTCTATGGAAAAGCTTTAAGAGAAGGTCAAAGATTAGCTAATATTAAATCAAGCAGTTGTCACTTTAACAATTAAAAGCTTTCTGAGGTAAACAAAACATCCCTGCGTCAATGTAGATTGAGTAATAGATTTATACTGGGTTTGTCAAAAGCAAACAGTTACAGGATATAAAATGACAACACACAATAGAAAGGACGCCCAATCAGATTTTGCACATGAATATGCTCAAAGTTAGGAATTTGACACAGTCACTAGTCACTGTAAAAGCTGCAGACTGAATTTTAAATGTTCGATTCTAAATGATGGTATTTCTCCTCTAATTTTCTTCTCCCTTTAAACCCATGAGGTCATCATTTTAAACACAAGGGAAACAAATTTTAGTTACAAAGATATTCAGTGTGTCCAAGCCAAAGCCATGGCCGAAACATTTTCCCCATAGCACAATTCCAGCTGATCCCATCATTCTTCAAGGAAGAGATCACAAGGCTTCAAGCCAGCTTCCCAACGTGAGAAACTAAATCAAAACCTCCCAATTAGCAGCTGAACAACAAAAACTTATTCTCAGGAAGGAATAACAATGTCCTTGCCAGTAGGTGAGAGCTGGTAAGGTGTCTGAATCTTCACCCAGAGCAATCAGAATCCCACGACAGAAAAGCCCAAAGACTCCGGCAATTAAGGGAAGCTTTTATTTTCCGAATAAAATTCAGGAGATTGAACAGACAAAAGCAATTAGCTATTCCGAAGCTCAAAAACACAAAGGTTTTCAAACAAACGAAGGCTTCATTAGCACCTAAGTTATACTCTGCAGAGACCATCAAGATCTCAGAATCGGGGGCGCCTGGGTGGCTCAGTGGGTTAAGCCGCTGCCTTCGGCTCAGGTCATGATCTCAGGGTCCTGGGATCAAGTCCCACATCGGGCTCTCTGCTCAGAAGGGAGCCTGCTACCCTCTCTCTCTCTCTCTCTCTGCCTGCCTCTCCATCTACTTGTGATTTCTCTCTGTCAAATAAATAAATAAAATCTTTAAAAAAAAAAAAAATCTCAGAATCGGGTTTTCCTCCGTTTACAAATTCGTTCCCACCCTCCACCTTTCCCTTTGCACAAACAATTCTCACAGTCACAACGTGGACTGCTGTCTCAATCAAGGAGACCCGCAGTCCCCCCACTTCGCCGGAGGAACACTCGAAAAGCTAAGCGGCAAGACAGGCTGCTTGTGTTTTATTTTTAAAACCAATTCCAAAATCTCCCCCTCTGCAGCTACAGCTTCACCACCGATGCCGGCCCCTCGCCGCAGCCCCAATTTTGGAAGGCGCTGGACTCCGGCTCCTCAGCGCAAGGCGGTAAAGATCCGGGGGCCGGGTGAAAGATTAGCTGACACCCTGACAGCCATCCCTGCCCTGGTCATAACACCCTTTCGTAGACGCGGTGAGGGGATGTGAACCGCCCTCCTTGAGGAGAGGGGCCGGGTTCACTCCCATTCCAAAGGCGAGGTGGAAAGGGGCACTCCTCCTCCTCCCTGCCTAACCCAGCGAGGCCGAGGATGACGACAGCAAGGCCCCCAGGCCAGCCGGCACCGACCCCCGCGCAGGATGCGCGGCCTGCGCCGGGCCGGGGACGCCCCCTGCCCCCTGCGGGCCTGGGGCATAAAGGGCAGAAGGCGCCGGCTCCCCGCCGCGGCCCCAGGAGAGGGAGAAGCCTCACCTGGTCCAGTCCGCGCCACGCTCTCGGGTTCGCTCCGCTGGCGACGGCGATGAAGGAGCCGGGGACAGAGCCAGAGCAGAGGTGCTCCGCCTCAAACGGCGCTTGCCGCACTGGGGCTCCTCACAGCTGGCGGGACCCCGAGCCGCCCGGAGCCGCCATCTTCCTCCACTCAAACGCCGCCGCCGCTGCTGCTGCTCTGGCCGGGAGAAGACAGCGCCGAGTGCGCATGCGTCGGGGACTGGCGCGGAGGACGCGCTCGCACAGACGTCAACGGGGCGTGCCCGAGCGAGGCGGCCTAGGGATGGCGCCATGTTGGGAAGGGACGTGGTCCCTGGCAGAGGTTCTCCGGCGGCTGGAACGCCGCCCCGCCGGGGCAGTGAAGCTGGCTGGAGTGGGGGAACGTCGAGCTTCTGCGCCAGCCTTCTTGAATCCCTAGAACCGACCCCAAAGCTGCACCCATCTCCCCTACTGCACTTAGGCCGAGGGGCAACTGGAATTTCCCCAATGGCTTGAGACTGTATAGACCTAGGGCCAGGAATTAAACTCTAACTCATTTGGATCCACGGGGGCTGATGGGCACGAGGGAGGGCTGTGCTGAATGGACGTGCTCTTGGACGTCAACCGAAGAAGGGAAACTGAGTGCCTTGATTGTGCAATGGAAGCCTCCCTTAATGGAGGCACCCACAGTGTGACTTGTTACTAGCTCCTTTTATCAAATGAGGAAAACTGAGATGCAGAGTAGTATCAGTATGTTTTCCCAAGACCTCACACCTGAGGAGCAAGGTCGGGCTGAGGGAGACAGGGCAGAATGTGGATTTAGACATATATGATTCCCAAGCTCCACTATCACCAGGCGGTGAGGTCCAACAAAATACCTCTTCCAAGGGGGCACCCTGGTGTGTAGGTGAGAATCTCCACCGTCTCATGCATTTGGTAAGTGGTCTAAGATAATGCCAGAGATACAGAGCCCAAGGGCTTCAGTCCTAACCATTTGCGCCTGAAACAAGCAATTCTCAGCTGCCAGCCCACCGTTTAGGAATAAAGTGGACCTTCTGGGGTATCTCTTGGGTCATAGGTCTGGGTCAGAACCCAAGTCCCTTTGGGTTGGGAGGACAAGGTACTCTTGAGGAGACGTGGGTCAGCCTCGCTCCAGAAAGTACTGGATAATTCAGTGGTCCTCAAACTTGGATAATTCAGAGACCCCAGGGGAAATACTTGTGAAACCCCAGCATGAGAAACTGATTTAAGAAACTCAAAGTTTTTCAGTTAGGAAATATCATAATGAAGGAGAAACTTGGCAACTGTAACTGGTAAAAGAAATATTAAAAGCCTGTTATTAAAAACCCCAAGCATAAAAATGGCCATAGAGCTTGTGACGAATCCCACCACTCACCAAAATACTCTATAGAGCTCAATGCTAGAAACACTGGACCAGCTATTAATTGCTTCCTTTTAAAAATGCAGGTTCCAGGGCCCACCTTAGCTCCCTCACCCACCCATCCATCCCACCCCCAACCCACCTCAGACTTTTTCTTAAAGTTCCTAGGACTTCTGATGCTCAGGTTGGTTTGGAATTGCTTGCTAGAACAAGTTCAAATATAGAACCATTCCCCCACTCTCCTCCCAAATCTAAGTGAAAGACGGCAGATACTGCTGTTTTGTTCACTGCTATATCATCTAATTTAGAGACTGGCACACAGTAGAGACTTACTAAGTATGTGTTGAATTCAATATGTTTTGAATTCACTGGAGCACATTGGGAATCTGACAACTAAGAGGGCATATAGTCAACAAATATTTAGTGAGTACCTGTATGTGCCAAACCATGTAATATGTATAGAACATATTTTTTTAAGATTTTATTTATTTATTTGACAGACAGACATCACAAGTAGGCAGAGAAGCAGGCAGAGAGAGAGGAGGAAGTAGGCAACACGCTGAGCAGAGAGCCCAAAGCAGGACTTGATCCCAGGACCCTGGGATCATGACCTGAGTCGAAGGCAGAGGCTTTAACCCACGGAGCCACCCAGGCACCCCGAACATATTTTTAAATAAAATTAACAAAGCCCCATGTCCTTGTAGAGGTTCCCTAGAGTTACTGGGAAAGACAGACAATAAACAAGTAAATAAGCCACTATAAAATTATTAATTGTGATTAGCATGAAAGATTTAATGTTAAAGCAAAATCTTTTTTTTTTTTAAGATTTTATTTATTTATTTGACAGAGAGATCACAAGTAGGCAGAGAGGCAAGCAGAGAGAGTTGGGGGGGAGGGGCAGGCTCCCTGCTGAGCAGAGAGCCCAATGCCAGGATCCCTAAGATTATGACCTGAGCTGAAGGCAGAGGCCCAACCCACTGAGCCACCCAGGCGCCCCTTAAAGCAAAATCTTTAATAATAATCATAGCTGATGTTTATTGTGTACTCTTATGTGTCAAACTGCTAAGTAGTTGCCATTATTGTGCTTATTTTGCAGATGATGAAACTGAGGAGAGGTGCCTGGCTGGCTCATTTGGTGGAGCATGTGACTCTTGATCTCCTGGTTGTGAGTTTGAGCCTCACGTTAGTGTAGAGATAACTTAAAAATAAAATCTTTTAAAAATTAATTAACTAATTAAGACAAAAGAAACTGAGGCACATGGGGATTAACTAACTCAACCCAGGATCACAGGGAAAGGTTTGAACCCAGGTGGTTTTGCTTCAAAGCCTTTGTTATTGTTAATTTTGTGCATTATTTTTTCCAATTTTCTATTGTGGTAAAATACCCATAAAAAATAAACAACATTTACTATTTTACCCTTTTGAAGTGCAGCATTCATTGCTAATAAATACATTTATACTGTTGTGCAACCATCACTACGGTCCCTCTCCAGAACTGTTTTTTGACATACATTATATTGGTTTCAGGCATATGATACAATGATTCAACATTTATATACATTTCAAAGTGATCACTGCAGATGTAGCTAACAAGTGTTACCACACAAAGTTGTTACATATTATTAACTATAGTCCCCATGTTGTACATTGTATCACTGCGTCTTATTTATTTTATAACTGGAACTTTGTACTTTTCCTCTCCTCTTTTTTCACCCATTCTCCCACCTTTTCCCTCTGGCAACCACCACATTGTTCTCTGTATTTATCAGTCTGTATTCATTCTATTTTGTTTTTAAATTGTTTTAAGTTTATTTATTTATTGTTTTAAGTCATCTCTTACCCAATGTGGGGCTTGAACTCACAACCCTGAGATCAAGAGTTGCATGCTCTGCTGACGGAGCCAGCCAGGTGCCCCTGTTTTGTTTTTCAGATGCCATATGTAAGTTAAATCATACAGTATTTGCTTTTCTTTGCCTTATTTCATTTAGCATAATACCCTGTAGGTCCATCATGTTGTCACAGATGGCAAGATTTAATTCTTTTTTATGGCTGAGTGATATTCCATTGTATAAATATATCACATCTTCTTCTTCTTCTTCTTCTTTAAGATTTTATTTATTTGTCAGAAAGAGAGAGAAAGCACACAAGCAGGCAGAGAGGCAGGCAGAGGTGGAGAGAGAGACAGGCTCCCTGCAGAGCAAGGAGCCTGATGGGGGACTCGATCCCAGGACCCCAGGATCATGACCTGAGCCGAAGGCAGTGGCTTAACCCACTGAGCCACCCAGGCGTCCCTATATCACATCTTCTTTATCCATTCATCTATCAATGGACACTTAGATTGTTTCCATAGCTTAGCTAATGCAAATAATGAGGCAATGCATATAGAGATGCATATATCTTTTTGAATTAGTGTTTCTTTGGATAAGTATTTCTGTGGATAAATACCCAGAAATAGAATTGCTGGATGTTATGGTAGTTCTATTTTTGATTTTCTGAGGAATGTCCATACTGTTTTCCACAGTGGCTGCACCAATTTAAGGTATTTTTTTGGAAATATTTTATTTATTTATTTGACAGACAGAGATCACAAGTAGGCAGAGAGGCAGGCAGAGAGAGAGAGGGAAGCAGGCTCTCTGCTGAGCAGAGAGCCCAATGCGGGGCTTGATCCCAGGACCCCGAGATCATGACCTGAGCCGAAAGCAGAGGCTTTAACCCACTGAACCACCCAGGCGCCCCAGCCTGCACCAATTTATATCCCCACTAATAGTGCACAAGGGCCCCTTTTTCTCCACCTCCTTGGTAACACTTGTCTTTTCTTGTGCTTTTGATAATAGCCATTTTCACATGTGTGAGGTGATATGTCTTTGTGGTTTTTGTTTTTGTTTTTTTAAAGATTTTTTTTTTTTTTTTTTTGACAGACAGAGATCACAAGTAGGCAGAGAGAGAGGAGGAAGCAGGCTCCCTGCAGAGCCGAGAGCCCGATATGGGGCTTGATCCCAAGACCCTGGGATCATGACCTGAGCCAAAGGCAGAGGCTCAGCCAAACCTAGGCTATTCAACTCTATGCAATGTTCCTTCTGATAAAGAGGAGATAAGATTGACATCAGTTTATATATGATCTGAAATATCATCAGGAAAACTGGATGTTACCTCTAGGTCATAGAGATTTCGGGACAGGGAAGATATGTGTTGAAAATAGTATTTTAGAGAGGCATCTCGGTGGCTCAGTAAGTTAAGCATCTGCCTTCAGCTCAGGTCATGATCCTAGGGTCCTGGGATGGGGCCCCGAATTGGGCTCCCTGCTAAGCAGGGAGCATCCCCCTCCCTCTCCCTCTGCCTGCCACTCCTCCTGCTTGTGCTCTCTCTCTGTCAAATAAATAAAATCTTAGAAAGAAAAAGAAAATGTTATTTTAGAATAATCTTTCTGCAGTGTGAAGGCTGATTGGGATATGATTGGACACAATAGGACAAGAGATGAGGCAGGGATGAAAGGGGCAGCCATTGCCTCTCTATAAGTAAAAGAAAAGTTAGTTTTCCTCCAGTCTATTCCAATAATCAATTAGTGAAGTACAATTCTTATGTATATACTCATGTATATACATGAATAAAGACATTATTTACTTATTTGACAGACAGAGATCACAAGTAGGCAGAGAGGCAGGCGGGGGTGGTGGGGAAGAGCAGGCTCCCTGCTGAGCAGAAAGTCTGATGTGGGGCTCCATCCCAGAACCCTGGGATCATGACCTGAGCCAAAGGCAGAGGCTTTAACCCACTGAGCCACCCAGGCACCCCTAGAATAAGTAAGCTATTAACATAGAACAACATTCAAAAGCTACAAAAGGACATATAAAGATCAAGTCCATCATACTGGTCCCCCAGCAACCTCTCTCCTCCATCAATGTGATTACCATGACAAGTTCCTTATATCTTTCCAGAGAGGCATACACAATACACACATACACATATAGGGGCGCCGGCCTGGCTCAGTCAGAAAAGCACGCAACTCTTGATCTCTGCATTGTGAGTTTGAGCCCCACACTAGGGGTAGAAGTTGCTTAAATTAAAAAAACAAAAAACAAAGCAAAAACCCCACATACATATTTAAATAAATAAACCTACAGATAGCAGCAAACTAAACATGTTGTTCTTTACCTGGCTGCTTAAAAAAAAAAAATTATTTAACTATAATTCTCTGAGGTCATTCCGTGTCAGCATACTTAGGACCAACGAAATTTTGTTAACAAATTGCATTCTGTTCCTTTGTATGAATGTAACATATATCTTTTAAACAAATGCTCTAGAGATGGACATTCAACTCTACTGCTTTGTGACTATAAACAAAGTAGCCAAGAATATCTTTGTCCTTTTGTTATTTGCATATGGGCAAATGTATCTACAGGTAAATTTCCCAGAAATGCAATTGTTGGGTCAAAAGGCATGAACCCTTTAAATATTGGTAAGTTTTCCCTTTCTTTCTTTCTTTTTTTTTTTAAGGTTCTATTTATTCATTTGAGAGTGAAAGACAGAACACAAGTGAGGGAGGAGACAGAGGGAAAGAGAGAGAAGCAGCTGGGAGTTGATGTGGGACTCAATCCCGGGATCTGGAGATCATGACCTGAGTTGAATGCAGACGCTTAATCATCTGAGCCACCCAGGCACCCCTAACATTTATTTCTTGACATAACTGCCTACATAGCTCCAGTTCATGCATTAGATGGAAAGTTTGTTCACTGTGGGCTTTGCTCTTTTGGAGGAGGGGAGGGGCAAAGGGAGAGGGAGATAGAAAATCTCAAGCAGGCTCCAGGCTCACCAGGCAGGGCTCACAACCCTGAGACCATGACCCGAGTTGAAATCAAGAGTCAGATGCTTAACTGACTGAGCCACCCAGGCATGCCTGGGGCTTTGCTCTTAATTCTTTTCACATCTCAATGTTTTACATGGTCTATAAAAGGTGCCTGCAGTTCTGAGTGCAAGTCCCAAACATGCGTGGTATATCATGTTTTAGGATATCTGTTAATATATGTATGTGCCCTACTTCAACTTTTGGGGCTTTCCCCCAGTGGAAGAAAACCACCACCACTTCCCCAATTTTAGAGTTCATTTGGCCCCATTTCTTCATTTTACAGATGAGGAAGGGACTTGCCCAAAGTCACAAAGGGCCCATATGATTAACTAGGGCTGGTCTCCTGGTGGCCCATCGGTTGGAACAAAGGCTATTTCCTTTGCAGCATCCTCCAATGGTCTCCTAGATCTTTATCTTTCTGTTCTCCTAGAAAACTCAGTCCCAGGAATGCCCAGCTAATTGCTTTGTTAAGGCGCATTGCCAAATACAACAAAATTGTAAGGAACTATCTCCCTCTGCTGGTAACATGCTACAATCACAAAGCCTTCAAAAAAAAAGTGTCCTCAGCCTTGAAAAACTAATCACACCCCAAGAGTGAGACTTACGGTCCCTAAGACTTAGTCAGGGTAATTCATTTAAGGAAATAGGTTCACAGAAGAATGTATTCAAAATAAATATAGCTCCAGAGAATGAACAAGACAAAATCCTTTTTCTTTGGACAGGCTGTCCATAGTATTAGCTGTATTTTAGAGAATTTGAGCTGCAAATGAACTATCCATGTGGAGATGCCAAGAAGAAGCCTCAGAAACACCCAGGGAGGTCAGGATTGGAATCAACTTTGGGAATTTTAGTGTTCAGTGGGTGGCTCACACCGTGAGCATCAAGGCAAAAATGACGGACTGAGGACACACCCTGAGATGATCCATATTTCAGACACAGGAAGTCATGAAACCAGAGAATTAGTAAGCACATCACTTTAACTTCTAAAGACGTAACATTTAATACATGATTGCAGTTTACAACAATCATTATTAGGATTGCAATTGCAAAAATTCTCAACAGGAAGCTGTTACTTTAGGAAGATGACTGGCATGCTAAAAACATGAAAGGAAACACATTTTAGGTTAGATAATTTGATTACAATGGCTAAATGCAACAGTACCAAATGACAGGGCTTTAATACTGGGAGGCCTATATGAACATCAGTGAGAATAAAAACACATGGTGTTTACTTTTCCCTTGTTTTTGTGTTTTGGGAAAGAATGGATGAGTAGAGAGTTTTAAGTCTTCTTAGGGAGGCAAGACACCTGGTAATGATAAGAGTTAATGTTTGGAAGGCTTACTGCTGGCCAAGCATTGTCCCATGCTTTATATAGTAACTAGTTTAATTCTGACGATTTAAAAAAAAATTTTATACTCTTCAGGGTGCCTGGGTGGCTCAGTGGGTTGAGGCCTCTGCCTTCGGTTCAGGTCATGATCTCAGGGTCCTGGGATCGAGTCCCGCATCAGGCTCTCTGCTCATCAGGGAGCCTGCTTCCTCCTCTCTCTGCCTACTTTTAAATAAAATTTAAAAAATTAAAAAAAAATTTTATACTCTTCAGGGTTTTTTCTTTTTTAAGATTTTATTCATTTATTTGACAGACAGAGATCACAAGTAAGCAGAGAGGCAGGCAGAAAGAGAGGGGGAAGCAGGCTCCCTGCTGAGCAGAGAGCCTGATGTGGGCTCAATCGTTAGACCCTGGGATCATGACCTGAGCAGAAGGCAGAGGTTTTAACCCACTGAGCCACAGGTGCCCATAATTCTGACGATTTATAGTAACTAGTTTAATTCTGACGATCTGCCTTTGAAGCGGCTAGTACTACTATTATCTCTGTTTTTGTACACTCAGGGAAACTGAGGAACAGACACCTTAAGTAACTTCATAAGATCACAGGAGCTTGGGGCGCCTGGGTGGCTCAGCAGGTTAAAGCCGCTGCCTTCGGCTCAGGTCATGATCCCAGAGTTCTGGGATCCAGCCCCGCATCGAGCCCCCCATCGAGCCCCGCATCCAGCCCCGCATAGGGCTCTCTGCTCAGCAGGGAGCCTGCTTCCTGCTCTCTCTCTCTGCCTGCCTCTCCGCCTGCTTGTGATTTCTGTCAAATAAATAAATAAAATCTTAAAAAAAAAAAAAAAAAGATCACAGGAGCTTGAGTTGAAAGTGTCAAAGTTGAACTTTAAAGTTGAAGGTCTCTACCACTGCAGTGGAGAAAAATGAAACAAGAATATTGTTTATTTAGGGAGATGCGTAAGGAAATGATTATGTATCTGTCGTTAATGACTCAGGAGAACTTTAGTAGTGCTGGTTGTCCAACTCGGGTGCTGGTATTATCAACTAAGGATGTTCTTTCTGAGGATACAAAGGAGGGTTAACAGACGCTTGTAATACTGCTTTGTGTGCAGGAAAACTGTAAAAATTTCTCCCCATCACACAAAAATAATGTCTTATGCATCAGCAGGTATTCTTCATTATCTGGTGAGGTATAAAACATTTTCAGAACTTTGAAAAAAGCGTAGTCTGCAGTTTATAAAGATTACGACTCACTTAAAAAAAAAAAAAAAGTTTTCAGTAATTGCCTGCCCTTAGAAAAGATGGCTCCAAAGAACACACTCTCCATACTCAAGACGATGACTTCACAGGGGCTCTCCCATTCACTACGAGAGTCAACACTTGCCCTTAAGAAAAATGGCGACTTTCGGGATCGTCTGCCCTTTCCCAAGATGGCTCTCTCTACGCTAGTGGGCCCCGGCGGGGTGCGTCTTCCGGGCTTGGCAAGGGGCGGGGTCCATTGAGTAAAGCTTTGCGTGCCGGCGCCCGCGACGGAGGCGCGCTTCAGGGCGCAGGCGCGGGGAGGGGGTGGGGGAGGAGGGAAAGCGGCGAGTAAGATGGAAGATGAGGAGGTCGCTGAGAGCTGGGAGGAGGCGGCAGACAGCGGGGTAAGGAGGAGTCGCCGCCGCGGGGCAGGGCCGGGCGGGACCTGGCGTGAGGGGAGCCTCCGGGGAGCGGGCCTGGGGATGGTTCTCCCCAAGGAAAGACCCACACGCCGGGCCGGGGGTGGAGGAGAGGCCCCCGGTCCCTGAGCGCCGTGAAGGCCTCTTAAAGGGGCCGCGTTCCATTTCTCCCTCCCCCTTTGCCCGGTGCGCCTCCCTCCGTACCCCCGACGTGCGCGTCACCCAGGGCGCCCCACCCGCCACCCAGGGGCTCTTTCCTTGACTCCCGCGCCCGCTTGCTCGTCCCGGGGCTCTTTGACCCTTCCTCTCCTGTCGCCGCCCCCCCCCCCCCCCCGCGCCCGAGTCACCATTTTAAAGTTCATGTGCTCTGATGAGGAGGGACACACCATGTGGGGGCGGGGGGTGCGCGGACCTGGGCGGCATGCGGGGCTCCGGAGAAGAGCTGCGGAGGGCAGGAGAGGAAATTGAGTCGTCTCTGGGCCCCTCCACTCTGCGCTAAAATCCCCTATTGCTTCGCGCCTTCCGCCACGGTGGGCGAGTCTGGGGTTTTTTTCTGTTTCATTTTTACTGAGAGCCCGTTGCAGGCGGGTCTCCCGGGGACCCCATCGGAACAACCGAAAGCCCGGCGGGCAGCCCCTCTCCCTTGGGAGTCACCCAACGATCTGAGCCCCGGGCGAAGGTCTCGGAGAGTGCTTGCGAATTGTAAAGTGGCCACATTCCTGGGGGAGGGGGGAAGGGGCCGTTCGATTTTTCTTTTGGAGTTTTTGTTTGACTCCCAGAAGCTGTAGGAAAATAGTTTTATCCCAAGCTGGGACAGCCGGAACCAATTCCATTAGGTTTGTGATTAATTTGGGTCTTCTGAGAGTTTGTGGTTCTGTGGTGACCCTCGTGAAGATGGGGAGATGGCCTTTTGGTCTCCCCGTGTTCGTGTCTGTCCAGTGCTGGGCTCGAGTGACAGCCACCTTCAAGGTTTATGTGTTGGGAGTGGAGCTTTGGAGAGCCGAGTGTACCAGGGTAGAACAGGAGCTGGGCGCCCCCCACCTCGCCCCACCCCTCAGTCCCTTTGAGGGTGCTCAGTAGAGCTGGAAGACGCCAAGAAATTGACCCTCGCCGCAGTGGGTGTATCCCTGCGGGAATGTTGAAACTGCTTGGCTTCGAAGTTTTTTCCGGTGGTTCAGCATTTCTTTGACGGTGTTTATGTTTTTCCACGTAGCATAATTAAGGTTTTGAAAATTTATGTCGTTCAGGTGTTTGGTACAGTTCTTATGTGCTGACAGTCTTTCTTGAATTTTGACTTAAGTTAGGAGAAAAATTGAAAGATTTTGTCCGGAGCGGAGCAACAGGTGTCATCTGGGTATTTATTCAACAAACATTTTTTGAGTGTCTCTATGTGCTAGGTACGCAGTGTGTTTAGCTGTGACTTTGTGCCAGAGAATGCAAAAGTTCCGGGTACAGGCATTTATTGCCTACCACTAATATGAGTGTATCATTCAGACACCCTCCTGCAAAGAAAAAGAAGCCTGGCCTGCAATTTGAGTGACTCCGATGATAAGCTGCTTGAGCATCTTGGCCTTTCTGTGATTTTTCTCACCTGTTTTTAAGGGACATGAGCATTTCATGTTCAGAAGGAAATGATAAGAATGCATGCAGGATTCGGAAATTGGGGATTACTTTTGTTTTTCAGAATGTGTGATTCACTAAGGGATCAGCTAGCCCAGTCCCACATTTTACAGCTGAACGAACCCCAGAGATCTAAGATTTAATTCAGATCTTCCTGATGTTTTCACTATTCTTTCTTGCTTTGCTTCAGTAAAATCCTTTAAAAGTGCCAGGTACAGAGATGGAACCCAGACCTTGCCTTGTTGACATAATGAGTGGTAATTGCCAAAATCCTTGTTTCTTCTCTATCTTTTAATTGAACCATTGACATAACCTGTGGTTATTGTCCTTTTATAAATAAGGAAACTGAGGTTTAGGGAGTAACTTGCCTTGCCCAAGATCCCACGGATGTAAGGAGCTGGGGTTTGACACCAAGCCTATCTGACTCCAAAGCAGGGTTCAGTCTATAGCATTTTGCTGTCTACCGGGACCTCGAGAAGACTTGGGAGTTGGGCATCACCTTTCTTTTTTAATATGTTTGTTTGGGGCTTATATTTGAAGGCTCTCTTGAATTTGGTTCCCATTTTGAATTTCATGAAGGATTTTGTAGACATGCACTTTTGCAGGAGAGCCAGAGAGGGGGATGAAGCACTATGTCCACATGACTGGGAAACCAATGCATTGTACAAGTCTTTCAGATGTAGCTAGTTGCATAGGTAATGGAAAAAGTTTCAGCTTCTGTTTATCCTGTCTTCCAACTGATACATAGTAATGAGTGTTAAGTACCCACCCTTCCAAAGAAGCAACCTGGATGGCGGGAAGACAAGCAAATGGGGATTGGCTAATTTCTGAAGTGAGCCCTCTAACGTTATATGATCTGAAAGTAGTTCTCACCCTTGAAAGTAGAGGCTTTTGGTGATCCCTGCCCTCAGCACCACAAAAAATTTTTGACATGCTGGAATGTCTTTTTTTTTTTTTAAATATTTTATTTATTTATTTGACAGAGAGAAATCACAAGTAGATGGAGAGGCAGGCAGAGAGAGAGAGAGAGGGAAGCGGGCTCTCTGCTCAGCAGGGAGCCCGATGCGGGACTCGATCCCAGGACCCTGAGATCATGACCTGAGCCGAAGGCAACGGCTTAACCCACTGAGCCACCCAGGCGCCCTGGAATGTCTTATATGTCAGTACATCTGAGGTCATTTTTTTCTTGCATATCTTCAAAATACTCAATATCAAATGCTGTTGTGTCATTTTAGGGAAGGCTTTGAGAAACACTCCATATGTTCTGCAAATAGGCTGCTTTTTGCTTTTAGTATGGTGAACATTGACCTAATATAGAATTGTGCCTTTGCCTGTTTCCTCCCAAGGAGTTCCATCCCCAATCAAAGGACAATTCAAGGAATATGGCTTACATTCCACTAAGGAAATGCTTCTTTCAAAATATACTGCCTTTGGGAGAAATGAAAATGTAAATTGAGTTAATGTTGATTCAAACTCTAAATTCTGTATTTTTCTTAAGCACATTTCAGGGGACAAATAGAGCATTTTGTAATTGGAAAACATCATTGTGCTTCAGGAAAGAAAAATCAGGTCAACAGTTTGCTCAGTTTCTGATAGTTTGAAGCTTTATATATTCACTTACTTAGACTTAAAAAAAAAAAAAAAAAGACATGACTGAGTCTGTTTCATAGGTAATGGGCTAATCCAATCCTGGGGGAAGATAGATGGTACGCAAATGGAATTGGACTGGTAGTTAATTATAATGCATTGGCAACTTCTCTGATTTCTTTGCATCTTGAAAGTGCTTTTTGTTTTTGGCAAGGGCAAGTTGTGTAGCTAATTGAAAGAAAATGTATCTTAAGTTAAAGGATAACTGGTCTTCTGGACTAGAATTCAAATTTATTTTTACTTTTTTCCCCTCTTTGAGCCTCTAAACATGACCACCCAGCAATGCTGCGTGGCATACAAGTCTACTGTAGGAAGGTGTCAGTAAACACTGAATACTATATACCAGGCACTGGACCCAGTCCAGTGGAGGAGTCAGACGGGTAAGGCAGCACTTTTTTTGGAAGAGGCATAGATGGGGTACCATGGCTGGGATCAGAGACAGCCTTGTAGAGAAGGTGATGATTCAAAGGACACTTGAATTAAGTTGTAGTAAATCTGGGAGGGGTGGGTAGAGTGTAGGGCCAGTGTGCATACAGGCAGCAAGAGAAGAATGTGCTGCATTGGAAGAGCTACAAATACTCAAATACTTCCTTCTGGCTGTAGTGTAGGGGGTTGGCAGAGAGGAATGGAAAGAGATGAGGCCCGAGAGGTATGCAGGGACCAGATCAGGAAGGGGGGCCTCGTTGTTTTTGGTTCTGGGGCCCTTGGACTTTGTCCTGAAAGAGAACTTTAAAGGATTTTTTTTTTTTAAGCAGGGTAGTGACGTAGATTTTAAGAGATAAGAACTTTGATTAACTTCTTATTTATTTTAAAGATTCTATTTATTTATTTGACAGCGATCACAAGTAGGCAGAGAGGCAGGCAGGGAAAGAGGAAGAAGTAGGCTCCCAGCTGATCAGAGAGCCCGATGTGGAGCTCGATCCCAGGACCCTGAGATTGTGACCTGAGCCGAAGGCAGAGGCTTAACCCACTGAGCCACCCAGTCGCCCCAGACTTCTTATTCTTTAGAGAAGAGGCTGTTCTCTCTGAAGCATGGCTTCTACCTCACTTTGAGGTCCTCAGCACTTCCTGTAACTGTTGTCATTATAGAATATTTACAGTGGCTGTGGGTAAGTGGGCAAATAACAGTCATTTTGGAGCTCCCTGGTGCTGATTTCTTTGTCTATCCTTATAGTAAAGAAGGCATTTAAGACTTGTGGTATGAAGCCCAGTCCCGGTGTACTGCTGTGCCTGAAGGAACCACTTCTAAGCTATTCCAGTCTTTCCGGGAAGACTGGGTCGGAAGGACTGTGATGTGTTCAGTGAGGGCTTTCTGTAAAGCAGCTGGCTAGTGTAGACATCATCATGCTGAGCAGTCTGTCCCTGAGATTCTGGAAAAAGATCTGTTTCACTATGATTTCAAAGAAGGTAGGATAATGAGCTTTTCACTCTAACTTCTCAGCTCTTTTCATTGGGCTGCATGGGGGGCCTGTTCCCAGCATGCCCTGGGTGTTTGAGAGCACTGCCATGGTTGCTGTGGGCCAGAAATTCAGGCAGTCACAGACAGGCCTTCTTGCTTTTCCTTACACAACGGGAGAGAACTTAGTGTATCGCTCTGAAGCTTTCAGTAAATGCCTACAAAGAGAAAAGGCACTGCTGTCTCAATCTGATGACTCAAACGTATCCTTGGGGCCAGCCCTTTCTTTCCAGTTTTCACGTTTATACTGCAGTGGCTTCCCTGCCATAATGCCCCTTTCTGGCTGTATCAGGTCGAAGCCTTCACAAGGTATGCTGTGTTCTTTCCTGCACACTTGCCCTACAGGAATAGAAATTTTTTTTTTTCTCTTGGGACAGTTACTGACTTGTTGGTTTCCTAGGAGAAGACTGAGTTTAGCTGCTTATAGCTGTGGCCAAAACACAGAATGCATTTTTTTTTTAAAGTAGTAACCATAGAGATTTCTCTTGCTGAAGTGTTTTTAACTGCTAGCCTCCTCCAAGCATCCTTCTCTTTAACATTCAGTTCTCTGCAGGATGTTCGACGGGAAGATAGAGGTTAAGACCCACTACCTCAGAAATTAGCAACACATCCTGACTTTGGCCCTTATGTAGATAAAGACTCTAATCCTGGAGGGTGAGGCATTTCCAAATGTCCTTCCCAGCAAGTCCTCTCCTCCCCACACCCAAAACCCTTGCCCTTATAAAATGAACACAGGAAATAACAGTCATTCCTTTCTAAAAGGAATAATACGTACAGTTGCAGGATAATTATGACACGAATCTGGAGAGGTCAGGATTGTCACTGCTCTTCCTAGACCTCGAAAGCCAAATTCCCAGCCCTCCATGCGCTGGCTGCCTTGGCTTATGCAGGCATTTGTGACCCTCCAGCTGTCAGTTCTGTTTTTTGCTACCTGGTTGCTTGTCTCACTGGTGAGTGGACTCGGACCATGAGCCCACAGACCCCTTTTGGAAGGGCTTCTTAGATGGTATGTGAAGGACTCACTACAGCCTGGGCAGAGTGCATTTGTATGTTCCTTTCCCCAGTCTGTCTCTGTGACCTAGAGACGTGGAGGTGTTTTTTTTTTTTTTTTAAAGATTTTATTTATTTATTTGACAGAGAGAAATCACAAGTAGATGGAGAGGCAAGCAGAGAGAGAGGGAAGCAGGCTCCCCGCTGAGCAGAGAGCCCGATACGGGACTCGATCCCAGGACCCCGAGATCATAACCCGAGCCGAAGGCAGCGGCTCAACCCACTGAGCCACCCAGGCGCCCCTGGAGGTGTTTTTATTCCTAGTGTCCAGGAGAGGAAATCATTTGGTTGATTTGATCTCAGCTTGGCTGTTGGCATCCTGAGCCCACACTGGAGGGAGTGTTCTGGACTGTTTATTTACCTTTGCTTTTCAGCAGATAATTAACTAGTTAAGTGCTTTAGGATATTTAGTTGCTAGTTCCTTTGAGGTGTTGTTACTTGTCTCACCTGGGATTGACCTTTTGCCTCTGTTGATGATGATGAGTCCTGATGATGAGGTACTAAATTTCCATGTCTGAGAAACTCGAATTTGTTTCTTAAGGGCCAAGAGGATGCTGCTGCTCTCCGTTGTAAGACTAAGAATAGTGAACACTGATGGCAAGTGACATACTGGTGGAAACATGGATTATAGGAGGGAAATAACTTTTTAACGTCTGGCCAATTGAGAAGAGATAAATAAGTTTTGCTCAGATCTCTTGAGAAGATTGAATAACCCCATCTGCTGTCTGAAGGACTCCTGTATCTGTAGTTGCATACTGGCAGCTCTTGGGTATTCAGCCTGTACACTCTTTGGGGTGCACATTGTTTTTTATATATTGAATTCGGATCCCTTTACCTGAGTCTTCCTTGCTCTCTTCTCCTCTCCTCTCTGGAGTCCCCACTTTATGTATTGTGTTACCTCTTGTGTTCTGTCCTGCTTGCTTTATCGGCTTGGCCCTGGAGGCATTGTGTTTGCTGCCCCTGCTTAGTGCCATGATTCTAATTAGCCTTTGATGGTAGTGCCTTTGGGTGTTAGGATAAAACCTGGTGGTGGTGTAGCTGATGGTATAGAGGGGAGGGAAGAATGACTTTGTGCCATTCCCCAGAGTCCAAATGCATATTTCCTTTGGGAGAGGAGCCTTTCTGTCTTCATTTTCAAGGGAGGAAAGAGTAGGACACTCCTGCCAGTTAGTGACCCACTTCCTCCATCTGTGGCAATAACAGAAGTTAGAAGGCTAGGCTAAGGGTTTAGGTGCCAGGTTTGGTTTTGGGGCAGATCACTGCCTATCTTTCTGTCAGCTTCGGTTTCTTCTTTTGTAAACTTAGGTTGATAAAGTCTTGCCTTGCCTGACGGTGAGAGCTGAGTGGAACACTTAGTAAAGTGTCACACAAAGGCAGGTGTTAGAGCAGAGTGCGATGCCGTCAGCCCTCCAGCCCCTCCACTGCGCCCTCTGTCTGGGTAGAGAGGAAAGTTCCTGAGACTGGCTGAGAGGTCTCTTTTATTGCTTCACCCGAGGACTAATACACTCCTTTTTCTAGGAGTTGTAGGGAAAAGCAATAATAAGCTTGGAGAAAGGGGAGCCCTGTTAGATTCTACTCACTGTTTTATTCCAAGGACAGGGCTCACCACCATTATTACTCCCACTGCTGCCTGTTCTGCACCTTTAAAGGAAAGGGTTGCATGGATTCCCTCCCATGGAGCCCCTTTGAAGAGGTCCTGGAAGCAGAAGGAAACAGTGTCTCAACATGGCAACTCATAGTTTCTCAGGCTCTCTAGCTTGGGATACATCTAAATTGTAAGGTTTGTCCTCTGCTGAAGAATTACTTCCTTTTGGGAGTTTCTTCACAGATTTAAGCTCCGGACTTCGTTGTGATCTACCACTGCTGTAGTCCTTCCTCAGGTTAATGCGCTTGCATTAACCTGACCTGGGGTGCAGGGGAGGCAGGTTGGTGTTCCCCATCAGCCTTTATTCCTGCTTTAGTAGTTCTGTGGCCGCACGCTAGCTAGCTCCTGAACCTTTCGGCTTCCTCCTCTCGAGATTTAGGGATCAGTTTTGTCACTTACTAGTTGAATGGCCTTAGTCAAGTCATTGAACCTCTGCGTGTGTAGCAAGGCTGCTGTCCATCCCTCAGATTGTGCTGAGTATGAGCGGTGGTCAAGGGAGGGAGGGTACCGTGTCTTCCTTACATGAATCTGTGGCAGGTGCTGGGAGAATGCTGCTGCCACCACCATTGCTGAAAAATGCCTACGGCAGCCTTAGCTCTTATTTTTTTGTTTGTTTGTTTGTTTTTTAAATATTTATTTGAGAAAGGGTGTGTACAGGTGGGAGGGAAGGGGCAGAGGGAGAGAGAGTCCCAAGCAAATTCCACACTTGAGTGTAGAGCCTGATATGGGTCTTGATCTCCCAATCCTGAGATCATGACCTGAGCCAAAACCAAGAGTTGGACGCCCAACCAACTGTGCTACCCAGGTGCCCCCTTCACTCTTATTTAGAATATGGACAGTGTTGCTGCCTTTGGACCCACTAGACCCACTTCGGATTCTGGCTCGGCTCCATCATATGCACTGTGGAACCATGCTGAGTTACATTAAACTCTCAGAGTCAGTTTCTAAGTCATTCGTGAAATGGGAATATATCCCTAAAACCCTGCTTCATAGGATGGTTCATGAATTCATGTGTTGGGTACTATTTTAGGCACGGTGGATAACTGTAGAGAATGAAGTTTCTCATAAAGCTTGCTTTCTGTTGGAGGAAGATGGGCAGTAAAGCAGTAATGTTTTCTGCACATACACAATGAAGAAAAGTAAAATGGGGTAGCTGGGTGCCTTAGTCCTTAATTCAGCGTGTGCCTTCAACTCAGGTCATGATCCCAGGGTTCAGGGATTGAGCGCTCTGCATCAGGCTCCTTGCTCACTGGGAAGCCTGCTTCTCCCTCTCACACTCCCCCTGCTTGTGTTCCCTCTCTCACTATCTCTCTCTCTGTCAAATAAATAAATATTTAAAAATCTCTAAAAAAAAATATGGAGCATAGAAAGTGTCTGGGGTAAGTGTCTTTTGGGGGGGCTGAGGGGGTGGTTAGAGAAGGCCTCTCAACAAGGATAGGCAGAGAGACCTGAAGGAAGTGAGAAGGAAAGTGTGCAGAAGCTGGTGGAAGTGCATTTCAGGCGGAGGGAACAGCACGTGCAAAGGCCTTGAGGCTGGAGCATGCTTGTTTTATTTGAGGAATGGTGGAGGCTAATAGTAATTGCTGAGTGGTAAGAGAAGAGGTTAGAAGTTTCAGGGAGCCAGATCCTGTAGACTAGTAGGCCATGGTGGATATGACCTTGAAATAGGAAGCTATGTGAGGGTGTTGAGCAGAGGCTGACTTGGTTTTTAAAAGGATCGTTCTGGCCACTGTGTGTGAAATAAGCTGTAGGGGCAAGAGTAGAAACACAGACTGATGAAAATGCTATTTCAGCTGTCCATTCAAGGGCCGTGGTAATTTGGACCAGGGAGGTCATAGCAGCAGAAGTGTTGAGAAAATTCAGGACATGTTTTGGAAGTAGAACCAAGTTCCACTGATTAGAAGTATGAAGGAGGCATCAGAGATGACTCCAGAGTCTTTGGCCTGATCTGCGAGAAGACTGGAATTTCTGAGATGGGCTAAGTGGAGGGTCTATGGGAGAAACAGGCTTGGGTGAGTTAATGAAATCAAGAGTTTGATTTTGGACCTGGTGAGGTTAGGTCCCTTGCAAAATCAAAGTAGGCATGTCGAGTCATCAGTTGTCTATTAGTGTCTATAAAGCTGTGGAGGGGTCCCTGGGGGGGCTCGGTCGGTTAAGCGTTTGCCTTCAACTTGGATCATGATTCCAGAGTCCCCGGATTGAGTCCCACCTCTGGCGGCCTGCTTAGCGGGGAGTCTGCTTTTCCTCCCTGCTCGTGCGCACTCCCTCTCTCAAATAAATAAATAAAATCTAAAAAGTAGGGGGGAAAAAAAAGGCTGTGGAAGTAGATGAGATCACTGAATAAGCCAGTGGAGTTACAGAAGAGGAGAGGTGCGAACTCTCCAACCTCTAGGGATCTAGAGAGGAAGAGGAGCCTGTCCTGTTGCAAAAGAAATCAAATATGGGGTAAGAGAGAAGCTACCAGGGAGGTAGGAGGAGACTGGGAGGCTGGTCTAGAAGATGGGGCACCATCTTCAGGAGGGGCATATGGGTGGCTCAGTCAGTTGAGTGTGCAACTCTTGATTTCCGCTCCGGTCATGATCTTAGGCTTGTGGGATTGAACCCCCTGTCAGGTTCTGTGTTTCCTATGGAGACTGCTTGGGGTTCTCTCCCTCTGCCCCTCCCTTCCTCCCTGTCTAAAGAAAAAGGAAGGAAGGAAAGACGGACGGACAGACATGCCTTAAGGAGGGAGTTTTGAGCAGTGTTGGATGAGGCTGGGAGGTTGAGTGTAGTGAGGATGTAGAATTTACCGTGGAATTTGGCAGCAGTGGAGGTCACTGGTGACTCCAGCAACAGCAGTTTCAGAGCTGGTTTGACTCCAGGTGGTGAGTGTTACTCAGAGCCGGGCCTGGGCCAGACATTGGGCCCTGGGTAAGCGCTCGTTGCTGTCCTGCCAAAATGAAGGGACGCACCAGAGGAGGTTTTGCACAGCGTAAACAGCATGCCCCTTGGGTACCTAAGGCATTCGGTTGCTAGTTGCTGAAAGATTAAATGTGTAGCAGAGGGCACCTGGGTGACTCAGTTAAAGCACCTGCCTTCTGTTTGGGTCATGATCTCAGAGTCCTGGGATCAAGCCCTGCGTTGGGCTCCCTGCTCAGCGGGTAGCCTTTCCCTCTTTCCCACTAACCCTGGTTGTGCCTGCGAGCACACACACTTTCTCTCTCTCTATCAAATGAATAGATGGAATCGTTGGGAAAAGAAAAAAAAATTGTGTACCAGAGATAGATACATCTTATTTTAAGATTAGAATTCTGAGACTCAAAAGTTAGCTCTCAAGCAGTGTTGCCCAGGGACGTACCATGCAAGCAGCACATAAGTAACTTAAAACTTTCTCAAAGCCACATTTAAAAAGTGGAAAGAGGGCGCCTGGGTGGCTCAGTGGGTTAAGCCGCTGCCTTCGGCTCAGGTCATGATCTCAGGGTTCTGGGATCGAGCCCCGCATCAGGCTCTCTGCTCAGCAGGCAACCTTGCTCCCCCCCTCTCTCTGCCTGTCTCTCTGCCTATTGTGATCGCTCTCTATCAAATAAATAAATAAAATCTTAAAAAAAAATTTTTTTTAAGTGGAAAGAAATAGGTGGGATTAACTTTATTTTTTAAAGTTTTATTTATTTAAGTAATCTTTACAACCAGTGGGCATGGGAGTGTGGGGGGAGGGGGGTTCAAACTCAACAACCCTGAGATCAAGAGGTGCATGCTCTACCTGCTGAGTCAGCCAGGTGCCCCTAATTTTAATATTTTAAATACTAAAATTGCAGTATCTCCCAAATAGTATCATGTCAGCATGTAATCAATCCTGATAATAGGTTAACAAGCTATTTTACACTATTTTTGGACCAAGTCTGGGAAACCTGCTGTGAATTTGGTGTTTACAGTACAGCTCAGTTGGGATTGGCCATGTGTGGTGGCCACAGGACTGGGTGGTGTAGCTGGAAAGTGTGCCCAATTTGGGGTAGCTATACAAGACCAGACGAGCCTGTGGGACATCATGGGTCACAAAGAGTCCAAAACCAGTCATTACAGAATTTGAGAGGAAGGTCAGAAAATGTCACCTTCTGAAATGGAAACTGACAGAGAGAAGCAAATTATCTGAGAAGAGTCACTTAAATAGTAACTTCTGCGGATAAAAAGAGATTATTTCTTAACCTGAGCCAGGAATCTCCATTTGATACAAGATTTCTGAAATCTTAGGACTTGTGTTGATTGTGTTGGTGACCAGGGATCTTAGTTACCAGGGGAGGGACGCACTGGTGGAGCCGGATAGTTCTGTCCCTGGCACTCTTGCTGGCGGACAGCAGAAGGTCAGGCATCAGAAAGGGGAGGACACCCCCTCCACCCCATAGTGTAGCAGAGCCGGATTTGGGTTTGTGCACTCTGTCTCTTCTGAGTTGGGCTAGTTGAATTGGTCCCCCTGGGCTTCCCCACCCCTAGGTAAACTAGCAAAGTCTGCTTCTTGAATATTCCGGTCTGCAGTACGGCTGTGGCTGATGCTGTTACTTCCTGGATTTTGCCCGGAGCCCGGAGCAGCCCAGTCCCTGCTCTCCTTTGCCTTTCTGCCCCTCCTCTCCACTTCCTACCTTTGTTTTTTCCTTCCTCATCCACCTCTTACTCCTAACCTGCCTCCCCTTAAAGATTCATCCCTAACCTCTTTGTCTCCTTTGATCCTTTTGAAGACGGGGACTCTAACAAAATGGACTGGGATGTCCCCTTCCCTGGTGTGCCTCCATCCCCCAGCTTTCTGTGGGGGCTCACAAAGACCGTCATTGCAAGGGCAAGGGCAAGAGCAAGGGCGGCAGCAGCCAGTGATGCTGTGCTGCTTCCTCAGGTGAGTGGAATTTGCAGATGTTGCTTCATTGCATCTGACTTCGTTCAGCTTGTCACCCAGGCCTCTCCCATAAGGGACCTGCCCTGTCCAGACTGCCTGGCTCCCCATTATGGTTTTCGTGACCTTCTGCCTCTATGCCTTCCACCTGGTTTTGCTTGTTCTCTCAGACCAAGAAGGGTGTACTTCATTTTTGTAGAGATGTAGCCCCACAGGGCAAGTGATACCCGTTATCGTTAGTCACAGCAGAGCTTTTGTTTAGGTTTTGACCCAAAGAGGAGACCACACCACTCAGCAGAGCACAGGGCATCATCTTCTGGAGTCTGCTCAGTGCTACGTGACCAAAAATAGCCTTTCCAGGAATAGTTGCGGGGTCAGACTTTCCTTAGCACCCCCTCTGGGATGCTTCTGTCCTAACACGTGCTCGTGTCCTGGTGAGCCATGGTCACTCCGAGAAGTCGTAGAGTGAGCAGCTTATATGTGTATTCCTTTCACTACGTGTGGTGTTTAGGCCTCTGACACACAAGTCTTGACCGTGGACCAGGGTTCTGTTCATCCTTATGAAAAGAGAAGTTGCGTTCAGGTGATAAGATTTCTTGTCAGGGCCCACATCTAGATGCTTCCTCACACAGCGTTCTGAGGCCTGTGTAATTCCACTGAGCTACTGCATCTCTGGAGGAGACAGGCATTCTCCTTATAGTGTACCCTGTGGGAAGGTTTTGGCTTGGTGCAGCTCTCGGAGCATGAGACTGACAGCAGACTGATCGCAAGTCCTTGTCCAAAAAGAGAATGGACTGACTCATGATACCTGGACAGACTCCAGAGGGAGCTGCTCTCTCCGTTTGCTGGCAGGGTACCCCCTCGTAGCGGGGCTAGCTCTGGGCACACTGGTGTCCAGCTAGCCATCTGGACGTAGTCAGGATCAGCTTTCTCCTGAAGCTGTTGCATTTCCATCTTGTTCTCTAATCTGATGGAAGAATTCCTGCTCGGCTCTGATAAGCCATCCTGCCTGGTGTGATGGTGTGTGAGGGAGTTTGATGGGAGTGCGCGGGCGCGGTGTGGCGTTCAGAGGACACGAGGAAGAGAAGATCGGGATCTAATGGCTTTACCATCTCCAGGGGTTTGAGCATCTTGGTGGGGAGTTGCTGGCATCAGAGAGGGCCTCAAAAGATCTCAATTTTTGGGCTGCCTCTGTGGTTTACTGTGTGACGTCGGGTTGGTTTCTTAACCTCCCAGAGCCACAGAAGACGATAAAAGCTCTTTGTCTGTTAGGGGTGGTGGGAACAGAAAATGAGTGTCGTGGAAGCGCACTGACAGCCGTAAAGCTTTATACTGATGTGAGTCATTACTTTTAGAGCCAGCCATTTACATTACATGGCAGGTATGTCTACCTTGGGGACAGAGGCCCATTTATTCAGGCATGGTCCGTAGTGCCATCTTGAAGGGCTTTTCTCTATCCCGTCTCCATCTGCTGGGCCTGGGCAAATTCTCTATCTTCCCTGAGGCCCTACAGAAAGAAGGAAGCAGTTTGCTCTCCTGAGAAAAGCCTGGTTGGGACATCTCACATTCGGCTAAAGTAATATGTATTTTAACACAAATTTTTTTTAAAAAATGGACTCCTATTAAAAAATAGTCCATTAAAAAATGGACTCCTATATTAAGCTGTTTGCCTGTATGCCTTATTTGGCCCTCATAGTGATATGAAAGTGAGAATTCATGTAATAAAATTTAAAAATGTAAGCTTTCCCATAAAATCTTGAATTCGTTTTTTCCTAAAATAGGAGCTCTGGCCTCTCAGCCAAGGCTCTGATGCAAGTCTGTGTCCTGCAGCCGGCGCAGTGCCCTGCGGCGCCTCTCAGCTCCTTTAGTTCCCCACTGTGCTCCCTGCGAAAGGAGTTTGGGTTACTTGCCCGGCCCCTGGAGGCATTTGGTTCTGACCCTGTTTGAGGGCCTCTAAATTCCACAGATCTTAAACCTTGCATTTATGGTGGAGAAACTTGAGTAGGAAGTATCATTTGCAGATGGGAACAAAATGATACTGTGTGGAAATTTCAAACTGTAAGTTATTTGTGGAAAGCCTTGGAAAGCCCTTACATGGTAACGGGCTTTAGGCTAATATGAGACATAGTATCTACTCAGGCCACAACACTGGTAGTAATAAAAATTTTTTTTTTTTTTTTAAAGATTTTATTTATTTATTTGACAGAGAGAGATCACAAGTAGGCAGAGAGGCAGGCAGAGAGAGAGAGAGGAGGAAGCAGGCTCCCTGCGGAGCAGAGAGCCCGATGCGGGACTCGATCCCAGGACCCTGAGATCATGACCTGAGCCGAAGGCAGCGGCTTAACCCACTGAGCCACCCAGGCGCCCCTAAAAAAAATTTTTTTAAAGAATTACAATTCCGATATAGACAGTGCTGTGGGCCTAGATTCTCCCTGCCTGCCAATCATTTCCCAGAAGCCATCCAGGTCATTCCCATGCTCTTGGTCCTCAAACAGTTGTTGAATGCCAGCGTATGTCCTAAGCGTGAGTGAGAGGTCTTCCATCTGGTGGCTCCTGGCCCCTCCACAGAGTTAATGGGACCCTCAGAACACAGTCTGTTGTGCTTGCCCCTAAATATATGTGGGGTAAGTCATAAAAACAATGTTAAACACAACTCAGCACCAGGCAGAATAAATGTCAGTGTCAGACTGGATTGAAATCTAGCTCTGTACAGTGAGTCAAGCTTCATATTGTTTACAGGAGACAAAAACAAGAAGAGGGAAAGATGAGAAGAAAAAGAGAGAAACATACTCCGGGGAGTAGTAACCAAAAGAAAAACAGGTGCAGCTTTATTCATGTTAAATAATATATTTTAAGGCAAAGAAGATCATTTCATAATGATGAACAAGGTAATTTACCTTGGATGGCTTCTGGGAAATGATTGGCAGGCAGGGAGAATCTAGGCCCACAGCACAAATAATCTCTGATTCTTTGCCTAGTGGGTAGCCCTAACAAGTGAGTAAGGATGGAGAGGTTCTGAACGCTCGAGTCAACCAGCGTGACCTGTACTTACCAACTTACCAACCTGTACTTACCAAATGTCATTTGCAGGACATTTGGAACATTACCCAAAACTGGCTACCACCCGGCCTTGAGGTGGGTCTCAGCAAATTTCAAAGACTTTACTGGCAGTTAAGGAAGTGATTCTTCACATTTTGCAAGTTCTAGACTCCTTTGAAAATCCCATACGTCCTGTAGGTCAGGATTGTTGGCTTCAACACTGCTGACATTTGGGGCTAGGTGACACTGCCGTGGGGCTGTTCTGTACATTATAGGATTTTCACAGCATAGCGTCCCTGGACTCTACCCACTGGTTGCCAGTAGCACCTCCTCTCTGGCAGGGACAACCGAAAACATCTCCAGACATCGCTAAATGTCCCCTAGTGGGCAAAGCCAGTCCTGCTTTAGAACCACTATAAGAATTCTTTTCTTCAGAGAAATAATAGTTTTTCATACACTTTTTCCTACTCCAGTAGCTAAATGGTCTTGCCCTCACTGAGGACAGCTGAGTGGAATGTTTTGTAGGAAAAGGTAGTGGGGCAGCCAAGGAGCCAGAAGGTTCGGTCTTTGTCCACGCACAGCCTCCCCCGTCCAGCGTGTGGACGCTTGTGCACAGGCTGTGGGAACACCTCAGAGTTCCCGGTGCCGAGGGCATGAGGGATCACTGCCATCCAGTTTCACGGATGTTAGGCTTCTGTTTTGTTCTAGACCTTTGGCTAGGCGCCAGTCCCAGAGTCCAAGTCCATAACAGTGGGGAGAAGAGGCTGGAAAATATGTGATACCTGTGGTCATGAAGGACTGGGAAAGGGAGAGCTTAATGTCTGAGAAGCAGGTGAGGAACTACGCGCGGGGCCAGGGAGGACTTCACCACGCAAAGGCCGATGTCAATGTGGAGTTCGCAGGGTCAGTGGAGGTTTGCAAAGGGGAGGCCACTGCGGGCAGGTTGATCGGCATGCAGAGTTCTTCCGGGGCTTAGGGACAGCCGAGCTTCACAGTGATGTAAAACAGGAGCAGAAGACAAAGGAAGCTAGGGGGCGAGGCGGGCTCAGGAGCTTGGACTTGATCTGGCAAGCAGTTTTAGTGGGGAAGTGACACAACCAGATTTTTGTGTAGAGAGGTGATTTGAGTGGCTCTGTGAAGGACAGATGGCAGGCCAGGAGATGAGTTGGAAGCTCTACAAAGAACCCAGCTGCATGACGAGGTCTAGAACTGTCAACGTGGCCATGGGGATGGAGGAAGATGAACCCTCAGGGAGTCAGGTTCCCAAACCCAAGTCTAGTAAAGGGAGGTCTGCATCCATTACCTCAAAGGGCACAGTAACGCCCCTGCTCAGAGGACACCATCCTTAGCTCTGAAAATAAAGACATAAGTTTTTATCTAAGAGAGATTTTTTTCCACTTTTTATATACATTTTTTTCCTCTAGGAAATAGACAGACGGTTGGAAAAAAAACTGAAGATCACACAAAAGGAGAGGTAAGGCTGCTGTCTGGTCTGAGGGCTCACACTCTCTGCCAGTTGAGGCTGGGCAGTCAGTGGTGTTCTCCAGGTGGCCGTTAGGGTTCCAGGGCAGGCTCCCGAGCATGTCCCTCCAGGATATGGTGGCTTGAGGCTTTGAGAGTGAGGCTCGACTGTCGCATCTGCCTTCTAACTTAGTGGGTACGCGGTGTGAGGTGGTTTGGTGGAAAGTGGGGAGGTGACATGTCAGAAAACGTGGGTTTTAGGTCTGGCTCTGTTCTAATTGCTCCGAGGTTTGGGACAAGTGGTTTTCCCCTCTGGACATGAGTTTCTTTCTCTGTGACATAAAGAGGTTGGACAGATGATTTCTCTGGGCCTTCCATGACGTGGTGGCTGAGGGCATTACGGGGGTATTCTGGAAGAAAAGATTCTCAGTTCTCAAAGGCCGTTTTAAGGATATTTTCCCAGACAGAGGAGAAAGTGGGTTTCAGAGCAGGTGAAAGTTAACCTCAGCCGTCTGACTTTGGACTTAGGTAACCTGTGGGCTTCCCACAGGGACAGGGAAGGGAGGAGGAGAAGACCTCTCTGGACTTGGCTTACCATTCCCCAGGGGTGCCAGGGTGCCCTGCCTGCCCGCTAGTTTCCTGGCTCCCTGCCTCTGATCAGGTGGCCGGCTCCTTGTCTGTCTGCTCGTCTCAGCAACTGCACTGATGTCTGGTTACAGTCCCCTTGGCACGCCATTCCTGTCCTGCGCAGGACTTGTTCCAGGTCCCCTGGCGGCAGCTGAGTTCCTCTAGCCCCTTCCCTTCCTGACAACCATGGCTCTGAAAACAGGCCCTTATAGGCTGTTGGGTTCTGAAGAGAAGCTAGTTTGGGCTGCTCTGGGGAGGGTCTTTGTGGCTGCTGAAGGTCCATCATTCCTGCCTGGATCCCTTTTTCCCTTTGGCTTTTGTTTCTCTCCCTTCCTGTGTGGTTTTCCACCTCTCCTTATGGACACGTTGCCCGGTGTGCACATCCACCAGCCTTGGACAATGCTTCTCCTCTGAGCACTGCCAAGCACTGTTTCTAGGATTGTCCTCTACCCAGCCCCGCCGCGTCCCGCATCCCAGGGAGCCATGGTGAGGGAGGTGTCTCTGCTCAGAAGCTCTTCTGAAGAGATCACCCAGTTGTCTGGTGTAGCTTGTCTCGGGGAGGCCCTGGTCACTTGCCGAAGGCTGAGGCAGTTTGGTAAATCCTGTCTTGGTGCCAGGCAGGGATGGTGGAGTGGGCTCCTTTGTAGTGTTTGACTGGCGTGAGCACATGTGGTGGAAGGCCATGGCTGGCGTGAACACTTCGCTGACCCTGCGCTAAGGGGCTCCCACCACACCAGCCTGTTATATACTCTGTTCTGTGTAGGGAAGTTGGGATTTTAACTGACGTCTTTGGAATCTGGGCATAAATATTTTGCCACAGGGGCCAAACAGTGGTTGACGTGACTGTGAACCTGGGGATAGAAGTCCCAGAATGAGGTGCTGTTCCAGCCCCCCTTTGCCTGGGGTTAGGTCTGAGGAGCAGACCTGAGGACCTCGTGAGCTTATGGCAAGGTGGCTCTTTTGAGAAATCCCTCTTAAGGAGTGAGAGTTTTGCTGTCTGGCCAGAGGCCAGAGAATAACAGATAGAATTAGGAGGAGGGAGGGAAAAGCGGGGGTGGGTGAGGGACACAGATGGGTCCTCTGTAGTCAAGGGCAGGACTTGTGAAGCTGTATTTGCTCTTTGTCAGCAGGAAATCCAAATCTCCTCCCAAAGTGCCCATTGTGATTCAGGACGATAGCCTTCCCACGGGGCCCCCTCCACAGATCCGCATCCTCAAGAGGCCCACCAGCAACGGTGTGGTCAGCAGCCCCAACTCCACCAGCAGGCCAGCCCTTCCTGTCAAGTCCCTAGCGCAGCGGGAGGCAGAGTACGCCGAGGCCCGGAAGCGGATCCTGGGCAGCGCCAGCCCTGAGGAGGAACAAGAGAAACCCATCCTCGACAGGTGAGTGTAGCTGGTGGGGCTCACCAGCAACCACTCTGCCGGGCCGGCAGAGTGGTGAGAAGCAGGCAGAATCGGGTCTGGAACGTGGCAGCTCCAGCTGCCAAGCCTGACCTGGTGGGCAAGTTCAGGGTCTGCTCCGTTGGCTCAGGACTGCAAGCTTTGAGGTCATGGCTTCCTGCTCAGCCCCCTCTGCAGTTGCGGGCACGGGCGGGTTGCGGGGTCAGGGGGAGGCAGCATGGCACAAAGGTTAGAGGCACAGACTCTGAGTCAGAACCTGCCATTTCCTTCCACTTCCGGCTGCCTAACCTCTCTGCACCCTGTCGCCTCATCTGTGGAGGAAATGGGATAACCAGAGAACCTCCCTTGTCAGCTCGTTGTACAAATAAATGAGTATAGTGTTCTGAGAACCCCACCTGGCACAGCGGATGGCACCCCACGACGTGCTTAGATGTTATCTTCCAGGTTTCATAATAGCTCTCTGTGATGTTTGGTGAACTTTCTAAATCCTTTTTTGTTCCCAGCATTTTTTTTTTCCCTCTGCAGTCCTAGAAGTTGCATTATGTAAATTTGTCAGCTCCTGCTAAAGTGGTATTTGTTAAAACAGCCTCTTTCTGACTTTGAGAGGCCTCCTTGGGATTGCTATTCTGGGACTTAAACTAATCTATATACCTTCTTCCTGTCCCCTCATTCATTCGATAGACTCCCGTTCTCCTCCAAGCCTTCACTTGGCGACAGAAAAGGTCTCTCTCCTTATACTCTTCCATGTTAATGTGAGTCAGCCATTAACCACATGATTTGAAGAGAAGCAGGAGGGCAGCCATAGCTGGTGCCTGGTCCCTCTACTGAGTTCTTGGTTAGGAGTTTTCCTTTGCCTGAGACCCTGAAGGGTCATGCCACATAGTTCTGTGGAGGCTGAGCTGTCCGTGGTTATGACCTCAGGACAAGATGGGCCCTTGAGCACCAGCACCCCCCCCCCACTCCCCCCACCCCCGCCCTCTAGATTCAGGGGAAGAGCGTGGCCACTGCTCAAGGTGAACACAGATCACCTGCCCCATGTGCCCACGGGGACTTCCCAGCTTGCAGATTTCCCGAGTCCGCTTGTCAGAGAGGGAGTCAGAGTTGGCTGACAGCTACTTTGCCTTCTGCCCTAGCTGCAGTTTTAAGATTTGGTTTTAAGAGTTGGGGACCTCTTTTATGTCCTTTTTCAGGCCTCCCTCTGATCTTTTTCTCTTCAGGCCTACCAGGATCTCCCAACCCGAGGACAGCAGGCAGCCCAATAATGTGATCAGACAGCCTTTGGGTCCAGATGGGTCACAGGGCTTCAAACAGCGCAGATAAATGCGTGCGGGGAAGGATGCCGCCGCCGCCGCTGCCGCCATCACCGCCTCTTAGGTCGTCCGCCACGGGTCGCACTGCCGTGGCAGACAGCTGGACTTGAGCAGAGGGAACGACCTGACTTACTTGCACTGTGATCCCCTTTGCTCCGCCCACTGTGACCTTGAACCCCATGCACTGTGACCTCCCTCCTTCCCCCCCTCTTCCCACTGTGATTGGCACGTCTACAAGGGCTGTCCCAAGTCAATGGAAAGGGAAAGGGTGGGGGTCAGGGGAGGGTTGGGGGGACCCACGAAGGACTCAGAGTAGAGAGTCAGACGGTGCCACTTGGCCACTTGGGGTAAAGCCAGTGCCAGCAATAACAGTTTATCATGCTCATTAATTTGGGATTTCAAAACACAGATGAGAACTCCCGTCCACCCACCCTCAAGTGCATGTCTTCATCACTTAAAAGCAAGTTCCATTTGAAAATATCCTTTCTTTTTTTTTTTCTCCTTCCTATTTTTGTTTGTTTATACAAATACCTGATTTGCAAGAAAAAGTGCATGGGAGGGGTTTTAGCAGTTTAATGAATTTTTAATTGAGAAAGGGTAGTTTGGTAGTCTACTTAAAAATGTTTCTAGGAAATTCACTAGAAACATTAACCAATAGGACTTTGGTGAGCTTAGCTTCTGTATTCCTACTGCCGCCCAGAAAAGGGGCAGGGCTCTGCAGCCCCCAGGACAGATGAGCACCCCATGCCTATACCTCCCTCCCTCAGCTAAGTCCCAGGGCATCTTGGCCCTACCTGGAGACTGAGCTAGCTCTACAGGCTCAGAGAGCCTGGGGAGGGTGCCAACCCCACCTCTAGTATTTTGGGAAGATAGGGGAAGTGAACAGACTTCCCCTTCCCATCCCCCTCAGGGTGGCTCCCCTGCCAGCCAGGCCTGCTCCCTCTCGAAGAGAGCAGGGAGTGAGATGCACTCTGGGCTTAGAAGCAAGGGATGTGAGACTTGCTCAGTGTTTTGCTCTTAGCCCGAGTAGAGCCAGGAGAAAGTGGCTGCAGGACCCTGAGCCTCCTGCCCAGTGTGCACAGAAGGCGGCTGGATCTTCCCACTCCAGCGAGGCCTGAGCTCTGAGAGGTCTGTGGGCACCGTCTCTGTTGATGGCACCAGCTCGGTAACCACGCCTGGTACATTTCCTTCGTGAAGTCATTACCTTGGGAGCCAACCATTCTGAATACATTTGGGAAAAGGCAAGCTGTGCATTGCAAAGATGGGTGGTGACAGATTGGTTCCCCATAGACCCAGGCTACCCTTCACCCATTTTTCCAGAGCGAGGGCCTGGAATGAAGGCAGTTTCCTCTCTGTCTCTAGAGCCTAGAGTTTTGCTTTGGCTCTTTAAGGTGGAAGAGGCTAAGGGCAACTGCCTAGAGCAGCTGTGCGTGTGTGTGTGTGTTTGTGTGTGTGTGTACAATCGGGGTCCTCTCAGGCTCTCTGGTCTCTTCTCTTGCACTGCGCCTTATCCCTCAGCCAGCCAGATAGCCTCCCCACTCAGTGGATGAGTTAGGGAGTGCGTGATAGGACATTTTGTGATTCGGGCAGCTAGTGGCCAAGGTGACAAGCTAGGTTTTGCGGGCTTACTCCACCTTTGGCTCACCTGGCTCTCAGCCTTGCCCTGTGAGAACGTTGGCCCAGCAAGCCATGTCCCACTGCATCTCCCACTGCGGAGGAAGGGCCAGCTGCCAGCTGAATCAGCGACTCGTCCGTAGCACAGCTTTGTGACGGTGAGCAGCCAGGAGACTGTGCGTGCGGAGAGCTGGAGCCGAGCTTCGGTCATGGAGAAGGCCCGGGCTGTTGCGTGTTGCCCACTGGCTGTTGTGACGGGGATGACCCCCAGGACTGGGCAAGGAAGAAGGTTGGCTGCTGTCTTTATAGTTCCACTGCCCCGACCAAGTTTCCTCCTTTTTGCTGTACAGTGTCTAGCCCTCATGTAATAGTGGTTACTGGCCCGATGACACTGTCCTTTCAGTTGGAGAGGGGTACAGAGGTAGGCCAGGTGGCATGGCCAGGAGTACTGATTGCTCAGCCATCGGGACCACCTGCTCTTTCCCCCTCCCCTAGTGGGAGCCGAAGGGAAGGCCAGCTGATGGATGTCTGCGGATTGAGGATGTAGTAGGGACTGATGTTCCCACCTCCCTTGGGCCAAAGATGGGGCTTTGCCCGCTGTGTGCCTGCCACCACCCACCAGCAGTTGTACCCTTGGCTTCCCAGATGGAGAGGTGGCAGGCAAAATTTTAAAAAGAAAGAAAAGAAAAATGAAAACAAGGAACGGCATTGTGTTGGGGGGAGGTGGGAGGGAAGTTGGGAGAATGGTTTGGATTTTGTGTGTGTGGGGTTTTTTGTTTGTTTGTTGTTGGTTTTTTTTTGGGGGGGGTAGTTGTCTGTAACTTTCCTTAAGTGCTTCTTCTATTTCTTTTTCTTTTCTTTTCTTTTTTTTTTTTAAAGTAAGCTGCAGGCTTTGGCTTGGAAAACCCCAGGGGGGCGGGGGGGCAGAAACCTGAGGCTGCTGCCCCTTTATCTGCCTTCATGGTACTGTCCCCTTCCCCCAGCTCCTCCCTGACCCCATGAGCCAGGCCTCAGACCTTCCAGCTAACCGCTTCCCATGAGCCACTACTCTGATGTCAGCCTATAACCAAAGGAGCTGGGGGTCCAGGCCTGGTGACCAACCCTTCTCAGCCCACTCAATCAGGGTGCTCCCCACCTGCAGGCAGGAGGCAACACCCGATCTGCTACCATCAGCCCCTTCCAGAGCCCACTGCCCCGCCCTGCCCTGTCCAGCCCAGCCATACCCTGCTCTGCCCCATGTGGGGATGCTCTGCTCAGGGATGGGCCGGCAGGGCTGCCCCAGCCTCCCTGGTAAGCAGAGACTCTGGAAACCTCTAGGGTCCTGTTTCCTGGTCGTGTGATCCCCAGGGTGCACATGGGCCCCTTGGGTGTCTGAACAGAAGGGCATGGGAGGGAGGGCCGCACCCCTGCAGTCCTGCTCTGCTGGTCTAGCGGGCAGCTGCCTACCCCACCCCACCCCGCACCGCGGGCTCCTGAGTCGGCAGATTAAGCATTTTATAAATTGTATTTTAAATACATGTTTTAAACTTGTCAGAGCCTTGTCCTCATTTCAGTCCCTGGCCTCCTGTCCTCTTGCTGTGCCTGCTTGTTGAACCACTGGGGGAGCTACCTCTGCTCCATCCCAGGGAGGAGCTCTCTCTCTGTTAGAGAAATAGGCCTGGGGTGGTGTGTGGGTTGGGGGACAAAGACCCACACAACCTTAGGTTCCAAGAGAAGGGCCCCCATGGGTCCTGGGCTCTTCGGGTGAGAGTATGGCTGACACCCCCTTCTGCCCTTCTGCAGGGTCGGTCTGCTCCTTTTAGGGCCCAGAATCTTTCCTATCATTCCCTTCGAGCAATTGGAGAGAGATGCTCTCTGCCCTTGGGGGAGACTCAACGGAAGAGAGTCCCAGCTCTGTGCTTTGAGAATGCGTAGAAAGTCAAGATTTTGCCCCCAGCGTCGCTCTAGCGGGAGCCCCAACCCTGGCAGGGTTTCAGGGTGTGTCTTGCTTCGGGGTTTCCTAAGCCTGTGGGAGGCAGGGGCCCTGCACTCTGAGAGCCAGGTGGAAGGGTGAAAACCTGGGGGCCTTCCCAGCACTGGACACAGAGGCCAAGGCTCTTGGTGTTTATTGGCTTACCAGGCCACAAAAGCAAAATCCAGCAGCAATACCGGCCTAAGAACCTGTCTGCCTGCAGGTCCTGAATGGCTGCCCCGAGTCGGGACTCCAGAGGTCAGTGGGTTCGAGCTGGCACAGAACTGAGCCACTTGCAGCTCTCAGAGCCGTGTTCCCTAAGGTGAGAAGTGAGGGGGGGGGGTAAGAAATGAGCCATTCCCAAGTGCCCCAGGGGAGAGGTGGCTTCCCTGGGATGCAATGGAGCCAGGCTGGTGGGCTGGGGGGCCTGAGCGCAAGTCCTGAGTTTTTTTGCTCCCAAAGCACCTGGGAGGGGACTGGGAGGGAAGCTGCCGCCATCCAGCAGCCCAGCCTGTTTCCTACCACTCCTAACGTGGAATCAGACTCCGGCAAAGGACGTGCAAGCTAACCCCTGCGTGGTGGTGCCAGCCTGAGAGAAAGATGGTGTGTGCCACTGAGTCTGGGCACAGCAAGGCAAAAGTTCCCGGACTTAAGCACAGTCGATGGGGCACATGGGCCCTCAACGAAGCTTAGTTCCTTACTATTTCCATTATTTCCCCTTTTCCTCCCGGGAGCAGCGGTATTCCAGGTATCATCTCTTGCAAGGTTTAGGCCAGGGCCCCATTTAAAAAAAAAAAAAAAAAAAAACGGTGGTGGATGGGCCTGGGCTGGAGCTCTGGCTTTCGGGGTACCCACCTGCTTCCTTGGGATCCTGACTGGAAGAGGAGGCTCCGGATATCAGGGCCCAGGCTGGCGGGGGTGCACGGGTCCAGCACGTAGTGGCTGCCCTGCTTCCGACGGACCATCTTGTCCAGCCGCGGACAGAGAGGGATGCAGGGCACCTGCGCGTAGGGGCTCTGCAGGTTGGCAGCTGGCAAGGGAGGAGGAAGCAGGCCGACCCAGCTGAAGTCCCAGCTTGGCCGCATCCTGAGCTGGGTGGGTTTGGGCAAATTGCTTAACCTCTCTGAGCCTCTGTGTAAGCTGGAGGTGAGTACCCACCTCACAGAGCAGACGGTGAGGATTAAAGGGATAACACACCGAGCACAGTGTAAGGGCTAATAACAGCTCACACAGGAGCACATGTCTTTGTGATGGGTCGGGTAGGCACGCTAGAGAGACTCTAGAAAGCTCCTAGCCCATGACTTGGCACACAGTTGGAGTCTAATCAGTGACACTTGCTTTTATGGGGAGGCAACCTTGCCCAGTGAAAAGAGAACAGGTTTTAGAGTCAGACCTGGCTATACAGTGCCTTTTCTAAAACATGTTAGCTGTGGGGCCCTGGGCCTTGGCCTTAAACTTGCTCAGTTCCACTGTTCTCACCTGTAACATCAAGTGAATACATGATCATGAGCATTAAATTCTAGTCCATCTACAAAGGGCCTAGCACCGGGAGTGACCCCAGCGGGTGTTCAGTAAATGGTGAGCTGGGATTGCTAATTACCCTTCCTGCTCGGTGGAGGCTCTTGGGACCAACGTGTGCTCAGGGATAAGCCCTGGGGAAGAATGCAGAAGACCCTCATCAGAGGGCTAGAGGTGGGATACCGTGATTCTCAGACCACTGGCTGATGCGCACAGTTATATGCCCGAAGTGGGAAACCATGTCTCTTAGTTCCTGGGTCTGGCTGTGGGGGCCCAGGGAAAGAGGAGAGCAGAGTGTTCACAGTGCCCAAGGCCCTCACCATAGTTCTGCTGCTTCAGCCGGCTCAGGATCCTGAGAACCCTTCGTTCTGGGACTTCCAAGTCTGCCTGCTGGGGATTGTAGGAAAGCTTCTTCCGGGACCGCAGCCGGCCTATGGCTGTCTCCATCTCTCGGGCCTTACAGGTGCCCTCCTTCAGCTTCTTCTGGTAATAGCTGGGGAGGCAGTGCCCACCCAGCTCAGCCTGGCTGTGTTTAATTTACCCCTCCTACCCCCCTCACTCTTTCTGAGCTCCTGTTCTGTCTGGCCAGCTCTGGGACAGGGACACCAGCCCAGGAGTTAGGGGACCTGAGTTTTGGTCCCAGCTCTGTCATTAACTCCCTGTCACTGCCTTGCTTTGGGCTCCAGTCACCCGGACCCTCCATCTGCAAGTCACATGACTTCGGGCTTCAGGTCCGTCCCCTGTCCCCCTACCCCCCTGCCCAAAAAGGGATCAAACAGGTAACAAAGCCCGTCTGAGCACTCAGCAACGTGGCTGGTGGAAAGAGCCTGGTCACTGTCACCTCTGCTTTCTGCCACTGATATTTTTACCTACACGTACACATGCTCTGTAAGACAGCTGTGTGATTAACCTGCTCCCGAGTTCGAGTTTTATTTTCTAGACTTAATGCTGCTTATCTGCCCACTAGACTGTGGCTCTACACATGCATTCAGCAGATACCGAGTGGCTGTTTTCCTCAGGCCAGCGCACGTCTAGGTGCTTGGGGAAGCAGTGCAGGAGATCTCCACAGAAGGTCCCTGCCTCCTGGCATCCCAGCCCCCACCTCTCTCTCTGGCCACAGTGACCACTGCACATGGACTTTGAGCAGCTTTGCACAGGGACAGTCGGAGGTGGCCTCACCTCAGGAGTCTCCTGCCTGGAAGCTTCTTTGATGCCCCGGAAGTGCAGGGGAATGAAACTGCCATGGGGGCCACCTTTGACCAAAGGAGCTAGCAGCTGAGGTACATGGGTTTCTCTTTCTTCTCCTGACAGAATTCTGAACCACTATCCATAGTCTCCTCAGAAGATCATGTGGGTGGCTGACTCAACACAGGCTTGTATTGGTTCCTCCTCTGGTCCCATTCCTTCTCTCACTCCTCCCTGGAATCCCTTTCTAAATTGACCACCTAGGCAAGCACCTAGTAGGAAGGACTGTGAACAAATAAATACAGTACCTGGTTGGTGGTAGTGGGTGTAATGAGTAAAAGCTGGACAGTGGGTAGTGATGAGGGACGATTTTGCTCACAGGGGCCAGCAGGATCTCAGTGGTGGTGATATTTGAGCAGAATGAGGGGAGGGAGCAAGTCAAATGGATATCTCTGGAGGAAGAGTCTTTCAAGTAGAGGGAATGGCATGTGGAAAGGCCAGGAAGTGGGTGAGAGCTCAGTGAGCTCTAGGAATGGCAAGGAGGCCAGGAGAGGCTAGGGCCTGGTATGTGAGGAAGAGTGGGAGATGTGGGCATCGAGAAGGCAGAGACAGACCACCCAGGGCTTTGAGGCAGTGGTGAGGGGTGGGCATGCTACTCTTGGTGCTGGGAAACACTTAAGGCTTACATTGCTGGTTCTGCTGTGGTCTCTGCCTATCTCTGGGGCCTGGAATTTGGGGTTTTGATGAGCTTCACACATAGAACACAGAAAATGAATATCAGAGCCCTTACATGGAAGTTGGATCTAGACCCCTGTGTAAAACTAGGCCCTGAAAAGGTAGCATGTGGAGTAAAAACGATGACTTAGAAAATAACTTCACCCCACAGGGGCCAAAGGGACAAGAGCAAAATGTGTGCAACTTTCTCAGTCACAATTTTAAAGGAAATTGCTTGTTCTCCACTTCCTCTCTCCCTTTCCCACGGGCTTGAATTCAGATGTGTTGCTGGTAAATTAGCTTAGGTTTGATCTAGGAAATGGTGGGAAAATAAGTTAGAAACAATAAGTTGTGTGCTGGGCAGCCTTGTCTTCCTGCCTGCTTCTTCTGGAGTGTCAATATAAGAGAGAAATAAACTATCTTGTTTCAACTGTAGTGCATCGGGGTCTGTTCCTGAACTAATACACCAATATAGAATTCTATACCCAGCTAAACTACTCAGTGCGACTATAAATAAACTTTTGCAGACACATAAAATCTCAAAAATTTTGTATCCCATGCATTCTTTCTCAAGAAGCTGCGGGGGGACATAGTCTTCTAAAATGAGGGCATACACCAAAACAGAAAAGATATACATAGAGAAAACAGGAGATCAACACAGGAGATGCAAAGGTAGTGGAAGCTGGTAAAGGGGAATCCCACATTGGTGGTGCAGTTGCCATAAAGGACAAGTTTAGATTAGATCACTACAGTGTAGAAGACAGAATAGGGCTGCTGTTATTGCACCGGTGATTGAGTCACTTCCCATGTAACCCAAAAAAGCTGTCAGGGTAACATGCGCCTGTTATTTTTTAACTAAACCAAACAAACCAAGAAGGATTAAGCAAACCAAGAGTAAGGCATGTACTCTAACAGAGAATCCTAAAGAGGAAAGGAAGAAAGAATTCCTATGATGACAGCAGATCCCCAAGATAACAACTCTGCAACAGGCTTACAAAATTAATCCAAGGGGCGCCGGGGTGGCTCAGTGGGTTGAGCCTCTGCCTTTGGCTCAGGTCATGATCTCAGGGTCCTGGGATCGAGCCCCACATTGGGCTCTCTGTTCAGCAGGGAGCCTGCTTCCCCTTCTCTCTCTGCCTGCCTCTCTGCCTACTTATGA
>NC_081570.1:11515268-11590060 GCF_022355385.1 Mustela nigripes
CTGAGCCTCTGCCTTTGGCTCAGGTCATGATCTCAGGGTCCTGGGATCGAGCCCCACATTGGGCTCTCTGTTCAGCAGGGAGCCTGCTTCCCCTTCTCTCTCTGCCTGCCTCTCTGCCTACTTATGATCTCTCTCTCTCTCTCTCTGTCAAATAAATAAAGTAATTTTCTAAAAAGAAATTAATCCAAAAATAAGAATAATGAAATTATTTAGAACATGCCTTCAAGAAAAAGAAACTCTAAGAAGGTGGCACAGGAATTATTAATGGGTACAAAGAAAAAAAAACTAAGGCAATCATCAACTTCAGGAGTTAGACAAGGAAAGGGGCATCTGGGTGGCTCAGTTGTTAAGTGTCTGACTTCAGCTCAGGTGATGATCCCAGGGTCCTCAGATGCAGCCCCCCATCCAGCTCCCTGCTCAGCAGGATGCCTGCTTCTCCCTCTCTCACTCCCCCTGCTTGTGTTCCCTCTCTTGCTGTCTCAGTGTCTTGCTATCAAATAAATAAACAATCTTAAAAAAAAAAAAAAAGGAAAGGAAGTCATAGTATAATAAAATACTCAGCTGTTAAAAATTGCATAACCATAATAATGGACCCCCCAGAATTTAGTAAAAAATGATAATATATTAAAACAGGTAGAGGGGAGCTTAGAGGATGGTTGTATCAGACAGCTAAACCCATACCATAATTGGAAGTCAATAGATACATGTAAAAAAAAAATCACTAACCAAAATATTGTAGTACATGCATGTTATTTCAAAATGAGAAGAGAGTCAAAAGTATTTGTCTTGGGAAGGGAGACTTCAGGGAATGGGGTACTACAAGTGTTTATTACTAACCTTTTTGCACTACTTGGTTTTTCCATTGTTCTTAACTTTTTTTTTAAAAAGATTTTACTTAAGAGAGAGAGAGACAGTGAGAGAGGGAACACAAGCAGGGGAAGTGGGAGTGGAAGAAGCAGGCCTCCCACCAAGTAGGGAGCCCGAAGCAGGGCCGAATCCCAGGATCCTGGGATCATCACCTGAGCTGAAGTCGGACACATAACAACTGAGCCACCCAGGTCCACTGGACTATTTGTGGTTTCTTTGTTGTTTTTTGGGTTTTTTTAAACAATGTATACATTACTTTAAATTTTTAAGAATTAACTAAAAGGATAAAGTTATGTCAGTTGAATACTAACCAAAGGATTTCGGTATAACCATATTATATTTAAAAAACTAGGTCTTACGGCAAAAAGCATTACTAAAGACACAAATGATTACCATATAATGATAAAATGTTCAGTTTGTCAGGAAACAAAATTCTAAACATGAAATAGAAGGCAAAATCTGATAAAACTACAAGAAGAAGTAGATAATTTTATTATCACAGAAGTGATAATGGATACTGAGCTTTGCCAATGTAGCATCAAGAAATCCATATACTATATGGGGATGAATGGATGTGGCTGCATTTTGATAAAAGTTTAACTGTAAAAACAGAGCAAGCTAGGGGGCCTGGGTAGCTCAGTCGTTGAGTGCCTGCCTTTGGCTCAGGTCATGATCCCAGGGTCCTGGGATGGAGCCCAGGCATCGGGCTTCTTGCTCAGTGGGAAGCCTGCTTTCCCTCTCCTACTCCTCCTGCTTGTGTTCCCTCTCTTACCGTCTCTCTCTGTCAAATAAACAAATAAAATCTTAAAAAAAAAAAACACAAAAACTGAGTGTGGCCTGCAGCCCATAACTTGCTGACTTCTGTCTACCATAGGCCTTACCTAAAACTAAAATCCGTAGGAGAAAAACAGAGTTTGGAAGTTGAGTCTACCAAGTTAGAGGGTTTAGGTAACACCTGGGCCTTTCACAAATATGCCTGAACAAAATAAAAAACCAAGACTACATAAACTGGCAAGGAACTGCCCACAGGAACAAAAAATGCTCATCAAAGGAAGAGTCCCGCTTCCAAACAAAACAATCCAGTCTCTAATGCATATCATCTAAAATGTCCAGGACACAATAAAAAATTACCAGACATGACAGGGTGCCTGGATGGCTCGTCGGTTAAGCGTCTGACTCTTGGTTTCAGCTCAGGTCTTGATCTCAGAGTCCTGAGACTCTGACCCTTGGCTCAAGTTATGATCTCACGGTCCTGGGACGGAGCCCCACATCAGGTTCCCTGCTCAGCAGGAAGTCTGCTTCTCTCTCTTCCTCTGCCCCTCCTCCCATTCATGTGCTCTCTCTCAAATAAATAAAATCTTTTTTTTTAAAGGTTTTATTTATTTATTTGACAGAGATCACAAGTAGTTAAAGAGGCAGGCAGAGAGAGAGGGAGAAGGAAGCAGGCTCCCCGCTGAGCTGAGAGCCCGATGTGGGACTCGATCCCAGGACCCTGAGATCACATGACCTGAGCTGAAGGCAGCGGCTTAACCCACTGAGCCACCCAGGCGCCCTAAATAAAATCTTTTTTAAAAGGTATTAAAAAAGGGGGCGCCTGGGTGGCTCAGCGGGTTAAAGCCTCTGTCTTCAGATCAGGTCGTGTTCCCAGGGTCCTGGGATTGAGTCCTACATCAGGCTCTCTGCTCAGCAGGGAGCCTGCTTCCCTTCCTCTCTCTCTGTCTGCCTCTCTGCCTACCTGTGATCTCTGTCTGTTAAATAAATAGATAAAATCTTTTTTTAAAAGTTTTAAAAAGGTATTAAAATATATATTCAAATAATTGAGGGAAAATCTGATCTTAATGAATAGAGAAACAAACTACAAACATGAAACAAATGGAAATTCTAGAACCAAAAGGTACAATAACTGAAGTGAAAAAGTCTGAACAGTCTTTGTAGCAGACTGGAGAATTAGTAAACTTGAAGACAGATCAGTAGAAATCATCCAATCTGAAGAACAGTGGATTAAAAAATTGAAGACAAATGAACAGAATTCTGTTTCTGGCCATAATGAAGGACCTGGTACTGAACTTGTCCTCCTGCCATAAATAAATATATGAAACTTGTGAGATATTGAACAATAGGCAGCACAAGACTATAGTCCCTGAGGGGAGAAACCAATGAGGTGAGCTGACCGGTTCTCCAGAGAACTTTGCCTGGAGGTACAGGAAGTGGCACCCAGGCAGAACCATCGTAGACCCACTGAGGTAAGGGGACAGACAGTGTAGCTGGTGAACATGGAGGCGACAGGGATTAGTGTATCAGGATATCAAAGAGATAGGAGTCATGTAATGAAAGTTGCAGAAATACACATGGGGTTTTCTTCAGTTTTTGGTTGCATACTAAGTAGTACACACATAGTGTGAAATTTCACGAAGCCAGACAAAGAACAAAAAACAGAAGTAATTACCAGGGTTAACCTAGGGCTGAGAGACACATGACGTTCCAACAGAGCAGAAGCTCTTTGTTGAACACCTGAAGAATTAATAGAGCTCTTAAATGAGTCCTCTTTCAGTAGTTGGGACTGAGTCCTAGAGGAGAGACTACACTGGATCTTCCCTAACAAAGCTTTATTTTTATTTTATTAAAAGATTTTATTTATTTATTTGACAGAGAGATCACAAGTAGGCAGAGAGGCAGGTAGAGAGAGTGGGGGAAGCAGGCTCCCTGCTGAGCAGAGAGCCCGATGTGGGGCTCTATCCCAGGACCCTGAGATCATGACCTGAGCTAAAGTCAGAGGCTTAACCCACTGAGCCACCTTGGTGGCCCCCTAACAAAGCTTTAAAACCTTGAAAGAGGGATACCCCCCTGGCAGAGTTGGTACAGCATGTGGCTCTTGATCTCAGGGTCATGAATATAATAAGCCCCATGTTGGGAGTAGAGTTTAATAAAATAAAATAACATAACCTTGAAAGAAAGATTATCAGTAACATAACATAACATAACATAACATTAACGTAACGTAAACACCTGCCCTCTAGTTCAACACTTTAAGGAATAAAATCCAGACACTCAGTAAAGTGCCACAATGTCCAGCATCCAATCAAAAACTAACAGACACGAGAAGCAGGAAAGTACCAATAAAAAAAGGAAAATCAGAAAAAAAAAGAAAAATCAGTTTACAGAAACAGACCCAGAAATGACAAAGATGGCAGAATTAGCAGAAAAGGACCTTAATTGAGGTATTATAAATATGCCCAAGGATTTGAAGGAAATATGAACAAGAGGAAAGAAAACTATGAAATAGAACTGAATTAAATATTTAAATATGAAAAATGCAACAGCTGAAAGGAAAAATTCACTGGATACACTTAAGAGGAGATTAGACACAGCAAAAGAAAATACCAGCAGGGGCGCCTGGGTGGCTCAGTGGGTTAGGGCTCTGCCTTCGGCTCAGGTCATGATCCCAGGGTCCTGGGGATAGAGCCCCACATCGAGCTCCCTGCTGGGTGGGATCCCAGGACCACCTAAGCTATAGGCAGACACTTACTTGACTGAGCCACCCAAGCACCCCAGGAAGAAACATTCTTATCTCAAGAGATGCGGAGCCTTGGCTGAGAGAACTCTGTAATAAACCTCCTTAAAATAACTCATCTTCCCTTAGTCTGCCCATATAGTTTCACTACTATTCCACATTCACTACTCTCTGTTCAACCTAGGATAGAAACACTTAGGCCGAGTCATTTCTTTTTTTTTCTTTTTTTTTTTTTTTAAAGATTTTATTTATTTATTTGACAGAGAGAGATCACAAGTAGGCAGAGAGGCAGGCAGAGAGAGAGAGAGGAGGAAGCAGACTCCCTGCTGAGCAGAGAGCCCGATGCGGGACTCGATCCCAGGACCCTGAGATCATGACCTGAGCCGAAGGCAGCGGCTTAACCCACTGAGCCACCCAGGCACCCAGGCCGAGTCATTTCTTTGGGTCTTCTTTTTCTTGTGAGGGTGCCCAGGTATGTGTAAATAAGATTCATATGCTTTTCTCCTCTTCATCTATCTTTTTTTTTTTTTTTTAAGTTTTCTTTCCTTATTTAAATGATCTCTACACCCAATGTGGGACTTGAACTAACAACTCTGAGATCAAGAATTGCATGGTCTACTGACGGAGCCAGCCAGGCAGGCATCCCTCCTATTCGTCTATCATATGTCTGTTCCAGTTGGAAATTCTGAGAGAGTAACAGACAGTTTTTCCTTTCCTGGACATCAAATGACATTTTTATTTGAACAAAGGAGAAACCATGGTTATTCAGCCTTTGGTTTTCAGTGGATATTTCTCTAAAAGTAGACGAAGTTAGCCTGTCATTTCAAGGAGAACAACTGACAGCATTTTTTGCCTCTGATCAAATTAAAGCTTTCAGGAAAAAGTTAGACTTTTGGGAAACTTAAACCCATCAACATGGGCATATACATGTCTTTATACAAAATACTTTATAGCAGTGAAAATGAATGAACTATAGCCACACACAACACTTCTAATACTTAAAGACTTTCCTGATACTAGTGGTGATATTAATTATAATATCATAGTATATCTATACTAATTAATATAGTGTCATAGTATATATATACTAGCTATATATAGTGTATATAGATATAAATATACCTATACTAATTAAAATGAAATGTGCTAACACCTGAGAGATATGCAGTATTTTCCAAATGACGAGTGCACGTTACCAAAACATTCGTGGGAGAAGGGCCGTTTAAACTACAAGATAGGGGCGCGCCTGGGTGGCTCAGTGGGTTAAAGCTTCTGCCTTCTGCTCAGGTCATGATCCCAGGGTCCTGGGATCAAGCCCCGCATTGGGCTCCCTGCTCAAGTGGGGAGCCTGCTTCCCCCTCTCTCTCTGCCTGCCTCTCGGCCTACTTGTGATCTCTGTCTGTCAAATAAATAAATACAATCTTTAAAAAAAATAAACTACAAGATAGACCAATAGACTCTTCCATTTAAGAGTACAAGCGCTTCTAGCTGGCTCAGTTCGTAGACTGTGAGGCTCTTGAGTTTGAGCCCCATGCTGGATGTAGAGAGTGCTTAAATAAATAAACTTTAAAAAATAAATAAAGGAGTACAGGGGTACCTGGCTGGCACAGTCAGTAGAGCGTCCGACTCTTGGGTTCATCTCACGTCATGATCTCAGGGTCATGACATCAAGCCCCGTGTCCAGCTCTCCGCTCAGCATGGGAATCTGCTTGGGATTCTTTCCCCCTTCCTCTCCCTCCCCCTCTGCTCCTCCCCCTGCTCTCTCTTTTTCTCTAAAAAGAAAGAAATTTTTTTTTAAGATTTTTTTTTTTAATTTGACACAGAGAGACGCAGTGAGAGAGGGAGCACAAGCAGAGGGAGTTGGAGAAGCAGGCTTCCCGCCGATCCAGAAGCCCAATGTGAGGCTTGTTCCCAGAATCCTGGGATCATGACCTGAGCTGAAGGTGGATGCTTAACCAACTGAGCCACCCAGGTACCCAGAAAGAAAAAAAAATTTTTTTTAAAGATTTTTATTTATTCATTTGACAGACAGAGATCACAAGTAGGCAGAGAGGCAGGCAGAGAGGAGAGTGGAGGAAGCAGAGAACCCAATGGGGGGCTCGATCCCAGGACCCTGAGATCATGACCTGAGCCGAAGGTAGAGGCTTAACCCACTGAGCCACCCAGGTGCCTACATAAAATCTTTTTTTAAAAAATGAGTGTAGGGGCGCCAGGGTGGCTCAGCGGGTTGGGCCACTGCCTTCGGCTCGGGTCATGATCCCAGGGTCTTGGGATCGAGCCCCACGTTGGGCTCTCTGCTCAACGGGGAGCCTGCTTCCCCTTCTCTCTCTGCCTGCCTCTCTGCCTACTTGTGATCTCTGTCAAATAAATAAATAAAATCTTAAAAAAAAATGAGTGTAAAGGGATGTTGGCCTAAAAGTATAAAAACTACGCTCTTTAGAATCTTTTGCCCATGTGTCCCAGGAGACATATACAAGAATATTCACACTGTTTCTACACAGTTGAAAACTGAACATAACCCTGATGGCTATCAGCAGAATGAATAAGTATACTGTGATATAGTCACACATAATAGTATGTAGCAGTTGGGATACCTGGGTGGCTCAGTCAGTTAAGCATCTGCCTTTGGCTTAGGACATGATCCCAGGGTGCTGGGATAGAGACCCACATTGGGCTCCCTGCTCAGCGGGGAGCCTGCTTCTCCCTCTCCCCCTGCCTGCCGTTCTTCCTGGTTGTGCTTGCTCCCTTTCTCTGTCAAAAAAAATAAAATTTTTTTAAAAATAGTATGTAGCAGTGAGAACAATAAACGGTTTTTTTTCAGAATCTATTTATTTGACAGACCAAGATCACAAGTAGGCAGAGAGGCAGGCAGAGATAGAGGAGGGAGGAAGCAGGCTCCCCACTGAGCAGAGAGCCCAATGCAGGGCTCGATCCCTGGACCCTGAGACCATGATCTGAGCCAAAGGCAGAGGCTTTAACCCACTGAGCCACCCAGGTGCCCCAAGAACAATAAATGATTGATAATTACTCACAAGGATGTGAATGAATCATAAAAACATAAGGTTGAGGAGAAAAAACAAGTAACAAAAGACTTAACACAGTATGAATCCATTCATAGAAAGTTTATGAAAAGTGGGGTGCCTGGGTGGTTCAGTGGGGTAAGCCTCTGCCTTCAGCTCAGGTCATGATCCCAGGGTCCTGGGATTGAGCCCCGCATCGGGCTCTCTGCCCAGCGGGGAGCCTGCTTCCCCCACCCCCTGCCTGCCTCTCTACCTACTGTGTTCTCTGTCTGTAAAATAAATAAATAAAATCTTTAAAAAAAAATAAAGTTTATGAAAAGGTGAACAATAAAGTACTCAGGAATACAAATGAAGGTGAGTAAAGACCAGAGCGCCACTCCATATCTACCAGGAGGAAGACCGACAATACCAAATTTGCACAGGATGTGGAGCAACTGGAACTCTCCTACGAATAGTGGGATTGTAAAATGGTGCAACCACTTGGAAAAAGGTCTGATGAGTTCTCAGAAGTAAAATACACCTACCCACAATTCCCTTCTGCATATTCACCCGAAGAAGCCAAAGTATGTGTCCACAGAAGGACTTGCACAAAAATATTAACGGCAGCTTTGTTCACGATAACCCCAATGGAGAAACATGGAGAGACCCGTCAGAATGGACGAACCAACTGTGGTAGATTCATGAGTGGGACACTGGTCAGCAGTAGAAACGGGTCAACCCTGACGCCCACAACGACACGGACAAATCTCAGAAGCCTTGCTGTCATTCCCCTACCTCTGGGCCCATGTGGACAAGGCCTGGTCTCAGTGGCAGAGACAGTCCTCTGTGTGATACACAGAGACCAGCTGGGCTGTTCTGCCATCACAGTTTGCTTTTAGCCTTGGAATGTTGAAGTTCCTTTTGTGCGTAGCCATTCCTTCCTTAGTTGAACCAGTAACCACCACCTCCACCCAGCCCAGTCTGGAAACATGGGGAGGCTTTCATCTCCAGCGTTCTCTGGCTCCAGGCAGTCTCTATCACATACCCGTTCTGAGATTGTCCTCTGGGTACTGCAAGAAAGTATTCCTCTTGCTGTTGAATTGGTACAGCTAGGCGGGTGTGAGTATAGGGCTGCCAGTTGCCATCCTTCCCACTGAGGGAGAGGGAGAAGCAGACTCCTCACTGAGCAGAGAGCACAACACAAGGCCTGATCCCAGGATCCTGAGATCATGACCTGTGCTGAAGGCAGAGGCTTAACCTACTGAGCCACCCAGGCGCCCTGACCTAGTTGAGCTTGAAACCATGGTACAGAGATGGGTAGGAGAGATAAAACCTTAAGAGTATCATCTGATCTCCTGGATCCAGCCATTCCTGAGGCCATGATCCATTATATGAGCCAATACATTCCCCTTTTGCTTAGGCCAATTTTATTTGGGTGCCTTTCACTTGCAACTAAGAGTCCTAACTATCAAAATTCTTCAGCTGCCACAATACTAGGTGCCATTTCTGTGTCTGTCACCCTCCACCCACAACCACCGGCCGCACTCACTTGGTGATCTCTTCTAAGGCCGCCTCCGGTAAGGCCAGCATCTCCACCAGCAGGGACAGGATCTCAAAGAGCAGAGTGTGGGGGTTTGGGGGAGCCATGTCCGTCAGGGCATTCTGCTCTGGGGACATGGGAAGATGTCTGCTGTTACCATTCCGTAGTTCTGGAAGCCAACTGGTCCCACCAGCCACCAGGCCCCTCCCCGAGCTCTGACTCCTCTGGGCTCACCCCTGCTCACCCACAGAGCAGAAGAAGCGCCTGGTGTCTGTCATCACAGCCAAGAAGTCCTTGAAGCCTACATGACCATCTCCTGTGGAGGCCAGGGGTATAACAGTGGGCAAGGGCCTGCCAGAGTGGGCGCAGGCACTGCACCCCGGGCATGTTAGCATGTACTCAATGGGTTTGATTATAAAACACAAAGAAGACACATACTCAGTGCAGCATGTGCGGTGCACACAGCAAAGTAGAAGGTGAAAATTAGGGGTGCCTGGGTTGGAAGCTTCTAGAACTGAGGGCAGCAGTCTGAGTTCCCATCCCTGGTCCACCACTTACTATCCGTGTGACCTTGGCAAAGCCCCCAACCCCTCTAAGCCTTAGCTTTCTTACCTAGAGAGTGGAGATAACCATAATACTTATCTCATGGGAGAACAAATGAAGCAATGTGATTAGAACAGAGCCGTGGGTATTATACAAGCTCAGTAAATGTCAGCAACTGTCATTATTACCATGTGCTAGTCACTGCACGAGAATTAGGTACCCGCAAGATTCCCACCTCGGCCTTCAAGGCCCTGTAGGACCTGCCTATTACCTGTCTCCAGTCTCACCTGGTGCCAAGGGCCCCCAGCATGAACCTGTTCTTCCACTGGGGCCACGTTCCCTGTTCCGGGCCTTTGCACATGCTGCTTCCTCTTCCTGGAATCTTCTCTACTGCCCTCTAACTCTTTAGTAAACATCCTACACGTGCTTCTTCTTGATCATCCCTTCCCCAAGAGAAGTCAGACCGGATCGCGTCAACTGCCTCACTACACATTCTCATAAAACCCTGTGTTTCAACCACACACTTGTAAGATCTGGAATTTAATGGAGATGCCAAAAGGGTCTGTTTTGTTCTGTACTGTGTCCTCAGGGCTTAAGACAGGTAGTTTTGGGGGGCACCTGGCTGGCTCAATCCAGAGGAACATGTGACTTTTGATCTCAGAGTTTTGAATTTGAGCCCCACATTTGGGGTAGAGATTCCTTAAATAAATAAAACTTTAAAAAAAAAAAAAAAAAAGACAGACAAGTCTTAGCAGATGTTTCCTGAGCTACTAGACAAATGAATAAATGGTCTCTAATCCTGAAAACCACCCCCTGGAGGTGCCTAATACTCTTATCCCCACGTCACAGATGGGGCCTGAGGCATAGAGAAAAAGGAAGCTTTTGCCAAGAGTCACATAGGGGCAGAGCTAAGGTGGTTCCTGGCTTGTGTGTGTGGATTCGCCCCCATATGGTGATGGAGGAAGCAGAGCCGGACGGGTAGTGGCCAGGAGCCCAGGCCCCCTACAGCTCCACGGCTCCTCACGGCCTGCATCTAGCCAAGCAAACCACGGGGGATTCCCCTCGCCCTGTATCCTCCTCCCTTTGTCTCGTTTATTTCTGTCACGGGGGATGCCCTTTTTTCTTCCCTCCCTGCCTAACCGCTATTTAATCTTTCACGATTTGGCTCGGTCATCACCTCCTCCAGGAAGTCTTCCTTCCTGATCCCTCCCTCTAAGCCACCTGAAGTGCTGCTTCCTTTGGTGACTCTTCTGTGTCCCTGTCTCTGTGAGCACCTTGAGGGCAGGGCTCATGGGCCTTACCCGTCTCTTTATTCTCAGTGCCCAGATCAGGAAGGCGCACACAGTGCGTACTTATAAATACTTCCTGGATGGCGAACACTAGCAGCTCAATGTCTTATAAATACGTTCTGTGCACCAGGCATTGGGCTCAATGCTCTGCCTGGATTATCTCACTTGCTTTCCAGCAGCCTGCTGAGATGGATGCTATCAGCCCCATTGTATGGAAACCGAGGCCTGGCCAACTTCACTGATTTGTCCAAGGTCACATAGCTGGTCAAATGAGTGACCCGGTCATGGGAGAAGGTCCCACGAAGCACACACACAGGCCTCAAAGGGAGGTATCTCAGATACCACCTACATCCTAGGGTCAGAAGATAGGTCATGGCCATCTCCAGGTGCCCAGAACCCGGTGCTGAGTAGGTACTCAGAGAGCATTAACTTTGGGGGCCCAGAGTGATGGGACCCCAGTGGAAAATAAAAATGCAGGATGGGGTCCCTCACTCAAAAATTTATGAAGAATTTCCGGACTGCAACAGCTGAGTATTAAACCATGTGCAGGCCCCTTGAAGCGTGGAGGCCTGCAGGGCCAGAAAGGTCTCCCGTTGCTGGCCCTGCCTGGGACTCAGAGTGGCGCCTCCCGTCACTCACCATCGATGTCGGCGCTCCTCAGGGCGTCCTGTACCTGAGCCGGCGTGAGGGAGATGCCCACAAGCAGCAGGATGTTGCCAAGGTTCTGTGCGTTCACCTCGCCATGGCCACTGAAGATCTCAAAGTAACTGCGGAAGGCTGTGGTGAGGTGGCGGAGGTCACGGGAGGCGGGGACACGCCTTGTTCCCACCATCCAACGCCCCCACTTTCCAACCACCCTCCTGCCCAGCATCCTTCACCACCGTGGCTGGGTGGAGAGACAGGGGCAGCTTAAACAGCCATAGTGGAAGGCGCCATCCCACTAACTCACTCCACTCTCTATCCCAAGGTCAGGCCAAGGTCTCAGCAGGTGTGCCAACACCTAAGCTCCTTAATGACCTTCACTCTGTGCCAGGAGCACAACCACCTTAGGGCATCCCTGCTATGTGCCAGGCACTGTGCTAGGCTCTTCATGGCCACGTTCTCATTAAAGTCTTACAATGGCCTCATAAGAGTGGGATGCTTGTTCCTTTTGTCCCAATAGGGAAACTGAGGCTTAAAGATTAAGTGACCAGTTAGGTCTTTCTGACCCTTAGGTCTGTGCCTTTGACTTTGGTGCTCTATGGTCACTTATCCGCATGGACGTGCTTTCCAGGATAGCTTGGTACCAAAAGCTGCACCTGACTTCTCAGCCCGCAGCCAAATGTTGGCAGAATCAACAGACCGAGGGAGGGGGCTGGGTCTGCCCTTTAATAATAAGCTGGGTGGCTGCTTTGGCCTGAACTGCATCCCACTGAAACTCTTATGCTGAAGCTCTGACCCCCAGGACATTAGCATGGGACTGTATTTAGAGACAGGGCCTTTCTCTCTGCTCAGCGGGGAGCCTGCTTCCTCCTCTCTCTCTGTCTGCCTCCCTGCCTACTTGTGATCTCTGTCTGTCAAATAAATAAATAAAATATTTAAAAAAAAAGAGGTGGTTAAGTTAAAATGAGATAGTAGCGTGGGCCCTATTCCAGTCCAACTGGCGTCCTTACAAGAAAAGGAAATGCGGAAACACAAGAGACAGCAGGGATGTCTGTGCACAGAGGAAAGGCCACGTGAGACCACATGAGGACACAGGAGGGTACACGCAGCCACCTGCAAGGCGAGGGGAGGGGCCTCAAAAAAAACCCCATTCTGCCGCCACCTTGATCTGAGATCTGCTTGGTTTGCGACCTCCTGAGCTCTGAGCAAAGAAATGCTCAGCCACCCCATGCTGCTGCTGTTACGGCAGCCCAAGCAAACCACACAACTGCCACGGGCAAACCACCGTACTTCTCTGAGACTCGATTTTCTCATCTGTGAGATGGACAAAACGGTTCATCCTCCGAGAGCAGTTGTGTTAATTCAGTGTCTGGCACGTAAGAGACTCTGAAGTCTGACACACAGAACTGAGATGAGGACAGAGGGAGCACTAGGGAGCTCGGATTGGGGTGAGCGGTGACCCCCCAAGGGCAGGCATGCCAAAAAAAAAAAAAAAGGGTAAGACAAGAACAGCTCTTAAAAGCAGGCGTGGGCAAAATGCCCCATGGTTTGGACTATGAGAGCAGAGCAGCCAGAGAGGGCTGCGGGGCATGGCGGAAAGCCCGGGTCTCTAAGCCACGGAGGCACCTTGTCCGTGAACTCTGCTCAAGGACGCGGGGCAGAAGGGCCTTTTTGAAAATGGCTAGAGAGTTGTAATGCTGGAAGGAGCCAGCGCCCAGGAAGCGCTCATGGGGAGCTGGAAAGAGGAAATCAGAAGGGGCCAGTGGAGAGGGTCAAAGATTTAGGGGAGGAGTCAAGGGTGGAGGGAGGACTGATCCCTGCTCTTCTGGGGCTGGGGCAGGGTGTAGCCGGGCTGCAGGAAACCCGTGGAGCTCACGGAGTCAGCACTCCCTCCTCCTCCCTCTCGTGGCCAGTGGAGTCGTGGGGCCCAGGGCCTCCCCCAGGTGGGTATTCAGAACTTTAAAACTTTTGGGAGGGGGTAGGATGTGGCAGGAAATGGGACTTGTCCAGGGCAACTGGTCTTGTTAAATGGTGAGGGATGGTCTCGGGCGGACGGGGGGCCCTGGAACTCTGCCTCCCATCCAAGCGGCCTCCAGACGACCAGCAGAGTGGGCTTGGATGGAGGGAGGCAGAAATGCCTCCAAGCCTGAAGAACCTTGCTGGGTTTGATCTGTTTACTCAAGGAGGCAGTTCCGGAAGAGGACTGGACCCCAAGGAAGAGGGCCCAGCAGGGACTCAGACTCCCACGGCCAGCTGCCACCCCGCACTGTCTCCCTAGGCAGGAAGTCTCCCCCGGGCCCAGAACACAGGGCTGCGGTGGGCCTCAGGTCAGCGGTGTGGTGTGGAGCACCCCATCCCCCCAGGACTGAGCCTTCTGCCACTGGAGGTGCTTCCCTGGGCAGGCCGGCCCTCACCTTCCTCTTGCCTCAGGGTGAGATGCTCCTCGAACCTTTCATCCCAGCTCTGGTACAGCTTGAGGAGGCCGCGCTCCTCCAGCTCCTGCCTACAGAGGACAGACCCCAGACACAGGGCACACATCCAGTCACCCTTGCCCGGGGCCACCCCCAGAAGCTAGAGGCGGGCAAGGGGGGAGGGTGGGGCAGAGGAGGGCATGGGAAGGACCCTGGGGGAGGCTTTGGGGGGTCAGGAGAGGCTCAGAGTGACCCTGGGGAGGAGGAGGCAGGAGTGAGGGGACATGAGGGGAAGGGACACGCCTCCATGTCCCTTAGAGGGACTTAGATTAGAAAGAGAGAAGCTGGCAGAAATGGGGGTGGGGGTGGGGGAGCAGAAGTGAGAAATGAAGAGGGGACACACGTGATGGGGACGAGAGTCTGGAAGAAAGATGCCAGGGACCCTGGGACCCCAGCTCTGACCTCGGGTGCTCTTTTTTGGGGGTGACTCCTACCGTGTCTTGGTGCTGCTCAGGCTCCTCTCTCCACTCGGGTGCAAGAGTTCTGCCCTTCTCCAGCCCACGTCCAGGGTGGGGGCCGGCAGGGCTGTGACCAGCCCTGAGGCCGGGACCGGGGATCCCACAGGGGCAGGGACAGGGACTGGCCCGGGGGCTGGCGACCGGGCCCAGGAAGGGGCCATCGCAGGGGCCGAGGCAGGGGTCTGAGGCAGGGTCAGAGGCAGGCTTGGGGCCGAGGAGGGCACGGGGGTCAGGGTCCTGGGGGACTTCCGGTTTGGCAGGGCCCGGGCCTTGGCAGCCCTCCGATGTGTGACCTCCTCCTCCTCCACCTCCAGCAAGCACTTCATGAAGCCTTGCCGAAGGCTCCCAAGGTTCTGGGCCTCCACAGCCACCGTGGGCTCCCGAGGCTGCTTCTGCCCAGGGTCCAGATCCCTCCTCTCTCCAGTGCCCCTCACCTCCTGGGGACAGCACAGGAGAGGGAATCCAGCCAGACTGTCCCACAGAGCGTCTCCTGCCCTTCACTCTCCAGGGCAACCTCGCAGTGCTCTTCCTCTCTGGGCCCCTGGACGATGCCCTCCAAATCTCCTATGCACCCCACGAGGCTCCTCCCTGCACTTGACCTTGGCTCCCCCGCCTTCCAGCACTGTGAGCCTGGGGGGCTTGAGTAAGTCACTCCCTGCCCCACCTTTCATTTATTTCTGTCCCCAGGATCAGCACAGCCTCAGTGGTCTTGTCAGTAACCTGTTGTTTGCCGACCTGACCAGAAGGTAAGCTTCATGTGAGCAGGACCTTGTCTGCCTCCTTTATCCGTGACTACCCAGGGACGACACGTGGCAGGCACTTAATAAACGCCCACTCATTCATCCGACAAATCTAGCCATCTCCTGCTTCTGTCCCTCCTATGACAGGGACGGGTCATCCCCAGCCTACCTCTAGCACGCACGCCCCTGCCCAGCCCTTTGTCCCACATGAGAAGCAGCTCTTGTCCCTAAAGCGCCAGCTCTATTTTGTCCATCAGCAGAAACATGCTATATTACTTTCCTTCCAACTAAAATCACCCGTAGGGGCGCCTGGGTGGCTCAGTGGGTTAAAGCCTCTGCCTTCGGTTCAGGTCCTGATCCCAGGGTCCTGGAATCAAGCCCCTCTTCGGGCTCTCTGCTCAGCAGGGAGCCTGCTTCCTTTCCTCTCTCTGCCTGCCTCTCTACCTACTTGTGATCTCTGCCAAATAAATAAATAAATAAATACCTTAAAAAAAAAAAATCTCCCCTGACAAATCCCATTAGCTACCAGCTACTAGCCCAGGGTTCTGCTCCTGTTTCCAAGCTCCAGAGTCTAAGGGCATCCTTTGCCCCTGCCCAAGATGCACACACTTGTGCATGCACACATGCAAACACACACACGTGTGCACACTCACACAGACACACAGGCTCACTCACATTCTCCCCAGTTGGATTCCAGATACCAGCCCAGTCCCTCCTCTGCCTCCTCCCTCCTCCTGATTCCCAGCAGGCGCCCTCCGCACCCCAACTCTGGCTCTACTTACCAGTGCAGGAACAGGCCCTGGTGTTGGTTGGGTCTCCATGGCCTTGACCCTAAACAAGGAAGAGACCCTGGAGTGGCAGAGCAGCTCAGTGCAAGCTCATCCTCTGCACTGACCTTCCCTCCGCCCCCAGGACACTCAGGCCCACTACCCCAGCCTCATCTCTCCAGCCTCATAATCTCAGAGGGACCCCTCATTCCCTCACATCCCCATGTTGGGACGAGGCCTTTAAAGTACAGGTTTGCAGAACAAAGAATTCTGGTGTTAGAAGTATCCTACAGATGGGGAAACTGAGGCCCAGAGGGGCATGGCTTGCCCAAGGTCCTACATCAGCTCAGGAGCTAGAATTCACCTCACCTGTAACTTAACAGAAGTGTGATCTTGTTGGGTCAGGGGTCGGGTAGGGGAGGGCATCAGAGGATAGCTTACCTTCCTTTGGGTGGGTCAGGTCCTGGCGTGGATGGTGGGAAGGAGTTGGCCATCTTTTCCTCTGGAGTTGCCAAGGGTATCAGGGGCACTGCCTCCTCGGAAATGTCCTCCTGTGGCCTGATGTGGGGGGTGTCCAACTCCTTGGGGAGCTTGTCTCCCCGTGGCTGCCCACAGCTGTCCAAGGTGCAAGAAGTGTCCACTGGCTGCACTATGTCTGCCGCATGAGCTGCCTGGTGACCTGGGATGGGCTGACACTCCTGGCCCTGCCGAGGACAAGACACCAAAATGAGGAGCCTGAGCCTGGCTCCTAGGTGAACCTCAATGCTCACCTGGAAGCTGGTCATTCTAGGCTTATCGTGATCTAGACACGGCGAGTGTTCTCTCACTGAGTGCTCTCAGCACCCCTAGGAGTAGCAGAGCCTCATTTTCAGGGATGAGGACACGAAGGCCCACAGGAGTCACAGCCTACCCAAAGTCATGGTCCATGCTTCTCTGCGGCATAGAAGGGGAGCCTGGAGGAACTGAGATGGCTCCCTTTAAATCCCAAACTCCTTGGTATTTCCCAAGGAATGTTCAAAATACAAGAATCCTTCTTGGGGCGCCTGGGTGGCTCAGTGGGTTAAAGCCTCTGCCTTCGGCTCAGGTCATGATCTCAGGGTCCTGGGATCGAGCCCCGCATCGGGCTCTCTGCTCGGCAGGGTGCCTGCTTCCCTTCCTCTCTCTCTCTGCCTGCTTCTCTGCCTACTTGTGATCTCTGTCAAATAAATAAAAATCTTTAAAAAGCAAAACAAAAACAAAAAAAAATGGGCAAAGTATTTGAATAGACATTTCTCCAAAAAAGATATGCAGATGACCTATAAGCACATTAAAAAAATGTTCAACATTGGGGTGGCCTGGGTGGCTCATTCAGTTGGGTGTCTGACTTTGGCTCCAGTCATGATCTCAGGGTCCTGGGATCGAGCCCCGCTTGGGTTCCCTGCACTTACCAGGGAGTCTGCCTTTCCCTCTCCCTCTGCCCCTCCTCCCTCTCATTCTTCTCTCTCAAATAAATACAAAAAATTTTTTTTTAAATGCTCAACATCATTTGTCATCAGGAAAATGAGGGGCACCTGGGTGGCTCAGTTGGCTAAGCAGCTGCCTTCGGCTCAGGTCACGATCCCAGCGTCCTGGGATGGAGCCCTACATCGGGCGTTCACCCTGCCTCTGCTGTTGCTCTGCCTACTTGTGCTCTCTAACTGCGTCCAAAAAAATAAAAAAAAAAAGAGAAGAAAAGAAAAAGAAAAACTTTTAAAAAAGGAAAATTGAGGCCACAATGACAGCCCACTAGACACCTATTAGAACGCTTAAAATTAAGGACTGGCTCTACCAGGTGTTGGGGAGGATGTGGCTCAGCTGAAATGCTCATACCTCTGCTGGGGTTGGAAAAAGGCACAACGGCTTTGGAGAAGACTTTGGCGTTTTCTTAGGAAGTGCCATATACACGTACCATAGGATCCCTTCTATGCTGAGGAGGGTATTTGCTCCAGAGCAATGAAAGCCTTTGCTCCTGCGGACACGAATCTTTGCAGAAGTTTTTTTGTTTTTTCAGAATCAAAAAGTGAGAAGGAACCATATGGCCATGGGTAGGTGAAAAAATGAAGGTGTCTGTGTGCAGGTGTCTGGATGGAGGTGTCTGTGTGCAGCGGCCTGGACTATCACTCCGCGTCAAAAAGGAGGGTGTTTTGAGACCTCAAGAGCTTGCGTGAATCTCAAAATAATCGTGCTGAGGGAAAGCAGCTGGGCAGAAGAAATGTACCCTGTCCCCTTCCGTTTGTGTAAAATTCCAGGCACGACAAACAAATCTGTAGCAAAAAGTGTGGATCAGAGGTGGCCTGCGGATGGGGGTGGGTGGGAGGAGGGATGACAAGGAGCATGAGGAAACTTGGTGGGGAGGGGACAGCTACGTTTATTATTTTTTTTATGTGTTTTTCATTTTTTTTAAGATTTTATTTATTTATTTGACAGACAGATCACAAGTAGGCAGAGAGGCAGGCAGAGAGAAAGGAGGAAGCAGGCTCCCTGCCGAGCAGAGAGCCCGATGCGGGGCTCGATCCCAGGACCCCGAGATCATGACCTGAGCTGAAACCAAGAGCTGAAAATAAGTGAAAAGATATTTTGTAGACAAATAACTTAAAAAAGGCACCAAGCTCTAACCACCTCTTGCAAAGTCCCACAACACTCAGTGGTTAAGAAACAGCTTCTAGGATATCCTAGCCTGAAGAAAACCACTGAGTGTGGTTACATCCAGCGTGTCCCTATGTTTCTCGTACACAGAACCTCTCCACTCACCCCCGCCTCCAGCATCCGTTGACATACCGCGGGGCCACTCTGGAAACAGGTTTCACAGTCTTGCAGTTAAGAATATCCAGAATATCCCAGTGGCCCACAGAGACGGGACACTTGACATCTCCAGGGAATGGAGAGAAGTAGACACAAGTGTACCAAAATGTGGGGCACGGGGGGAAGCTCCATCGTCTTCCCTGTGGGGCAGTCATTCTGTACCCTCCTCCCCACGTCTCCATGGACATTACCTGGTGGCTCTGGAGGGCCTGACCCTTCACCGTCCCTGGGTTCTGCTGTCTCCCCTGCTGGTCCTCGGTCTCCTTCCCTTCCTGTGCTGCAGGGACCCCGGAAGGCAGCACCCCCAGATCACTTCCTGGCTTGGCTTGACCCCGGCTTGCTTGCAGCTCCCTGGGCCCTTCCTGGGGGGCCGGAGTTGACTGTTTCTTCCTGGGGAGAACAGAAAAGTGACACCTCAGCTCCCGGATTGGGCCACAGTTTTATATTCGTAGGCTCCTATGTGGTTCCCAGAGCACCTGTCCAGACCTAGGTACACCATAGGTGCATACTTAATGCTGGAGAGGATGAATGAAGAACTGACATGAATTCTCCAAATCCCAAACACTTTGATGTCAATGTTTAGGGGAGTTAGGATGTTATTATTATTATTACTGTTGTTGTTGTTTAGAAAAAAAGAAAAAAACAGGAGCATCTGGCTGGCTTGGTTGGTAGAGCATGTGACTCCTGATCTCAGGGTTGTGAGTTCGAGCCCCATGTTGGGTGTAGAGATGACTTAAAAATAAATCTTGGGGGCGCCTGGGTGGCTCAGTGGGTTAATCCTCTGCCTTTGGTTCGGGTCATGATCTCAGGGTCCTGGGATCGAGCCCCGCATCGGGATCTCTGCTCAGCGGGGGGCCTGCTTCCTCCTCTCTGCCTCCTCTCTGCCTGTGTCTCTGCCTACTTGTGATCTCTGTCAAATAAATAAATAAAAATCTTAAAAATAAATAAATAAATAAATCTTGGAGGAGTTCCTGGGTGGCTCAGTGGGTTAAAGCCTCTGCCTTCGGCTCAAGTCATGACCTCAGGGTCCTGGAATCAAGCCCCACATCGGGCTCTCTGCTCAACCGGAAGCCTGCTTCCCTCCCACCCCCTGCCTGCCTCTCTGCCTACTTGAGATCTCTGTCAGTCAAATAAATAAATAAAATCTTTAAAAAAAATAGAAAATAAATAAATCTTGGACCGCCTGGCTGGCTCAGTCAGTTAGCATCTGACTCTTGATTTGGGCTCAGGTCATGATCTCAGGGTCATGGTCAGGCTCCACGCTCAGCAGGGAGCCTGCTTGAGATTCTTTCCCTCTGCCCCTCCCACTGCTTTCACTCACTCTCTCTCTCAAATAAATAAATCTTAATAAAAAAGAAGCAAAATCAGAGAGGTTGCGCGGAGAGGTTGAGACTGAAGACTCGAGCTTATAGTCATCAAGTTGCTGGTGACAGCTCAGGGTTTGACTCTGTGTCATTCAGATCCCACTTTCACGTCCTGGAGTACTTTGCCCAGGCTTCTTCCTATGGGTGTGTATATGTGATTGTCGTGGGGGATTTATGTCATTATCATCTTCAAATAATTGCCCAACTTTACATAATACAGTCATATTTCATATATAGTTTTGCAATCCTTTTTCGATTATTATAACCTAAATTTTCCGTGCCAAAAAAGCTTTCATAAACATGCTTTTAAAGGGAAAGTATAAAATTCCATATTTTATTTTACTTATTTATTTTTTAAGTCATCTCTACACCCAACGTGGGGCTCGAACTCACAGCCCTGAGAACAAGAGTTGCACACTCCACCGACGGAACCCACCAGGGACCCCTAAAATTCTGTATTTTATAAATAAACATACTTGACTTTACCATTCCTCTATTGTGGGTATTTAAGGCATCTTGGCATTTCTAGTTTTTTCATATTTAAAATGACATGACAGAGGAAAAAACTTGCATAAAACTTTGCCTAATTATTTAGGGGTACCTTCGTGGCTCAGTTGTTGGAGCATGTGACTCTTGATCTCGGGGTTATGAGTTCAAGCCCTAGGCTGGACATAGAGATTACTTAAAAATAAAATCTTAAAAATAAATAAATAAAAATAAAAAATAAAAAAAGATTAAGGCAACACTCTTGGGCCCTCTCCTTCTTCGAAACTTCATACTATTACTCAATAAACTTTACTATCAGTCAATTTAAATATATAAATAAATAAGATTACTCTCACTGTACACACGTTTAAAAGTGTACAGTAGGGGCGCCTGGGTGGCTCAGTGGGTTAAAGCCTCTGCCTTCGGCTCAGGTCATGATCCGGGGGTCCTGGGATTGAGCCCCGCGTAGGGCTCTCTGCTCTGCGGGGAGCCTGCTTCCTCCTCTCTCTCTGCCTGCCTCTCTGCCTGCTTGTGATCTGTCAAATAAATAAATAAAATCTTTAAAAAATAAAATAAAATAAATAAAAATGTACAGTATTTAGGAGCACCTGGGTGGCTCAGTGGGTTAAAGCCTCTGCCTTGGGCTGAGGTCATGATCACGGGGTCCTGGGATCAAGCCGCACATTGGGCTCTCTGCTCAACCAGGAGCCTGCTTCCTCCTCTCTCTCTCTCTGCCTGCCTCTCTGCCTACTTGTGATCTCTGTCTGTCAAATAAACAAAATCTTTTTTTTAAAAGTGTACAGTATTTAGAAAACAGTAACAATAATGCACGTAAATTTTTTCCCTCTCTTTTGTTCATTCTTCCATTGATTTGGTGAATACATATTTATTGAGCATCTACTATGTGCCAGTCCCAGTCCCAGGCATGAGGGACACATCAAAGAAGCATGGGGTCTAGTCAGGCAATGCAGATGAAAGTTTCCACGAGTAATTGTGTAGCATGATTTATGCTGCATGAGAGAGAAGCAAGAGCGCTTCTATCTTAGGCCGGGAGTCCTACAACATCCTTGTCCCCCAGGTGGCTCACAGGGTTCTCTCCTGGACCTTCTCTAAGAAGTCCCAGCTCACCTTGGTCCTGCCGGATACGTCTGCTCCCGGGTCCTGAGCTCCAGAGGACCCTCCTCTGCGGATTCCCTGTGTCTCGGTCCCTTTTCTGGCCCTCCTGAGGCTGAAAAGGGCTGCTTCCCACCGTCCATCCCTGCAGAATCTGGGAGTGCAACCTGGAACAGAGATGTCCATGGCGCTGGCCCGAGGGTGGCCACAAGTACCCATTCTGGAGGGTTCCTCCCTCTCCCTGCGTATCATCCTGGCCTCACAGGCAGGGAGATCCTGTATCTGACTGGAGAAAGGTGAGGAGGAGGAGACAGGGGGCTCCTAGAGAGAGTGGCTGTGTGTTAAGACCTGGCTGAGCCCAGAGGCAGTCATTCAGTGCTAATGGCTCTAGCACAAAGCTGAAGTCCAGAGTAGGACCTTAGGAGAGGGGACTCCCTGAGGTTAGCCTCAAAGGACCCCCCGGGGGACATCAACACCCTGAGAAGATCCAAGAGAGCCATCCTCAATTTCCGCTGCTTCAGAGCTCAGGCTCTAGAACTGGGCTTTGATGCCCATCTTGGTCTATCAGTCCCTAGTGGAGCCAGTGACTTAGGGCTAGCTCCAAGCCTCATCTGAGTCAGCAAACTCCAGAAGGCCTGGCTCAATCAATCGATAATTGTTCTACTGCAAGACTGTGCCAGAAGCCAACACCAAGGTCACCTACTGCAGGAGGCAGGACCTGTGCCCGTGCCTCCAAGGATTGAACCCAGTTGGTCCTCACCATGACACACACACAACAGTGGGGGTCAACGGGGTGCAGAGGCTTGCCCAAGGTCATACAGATGGTTATGTAATGGGACTGAGACCCATGACTTTGCTCATTTAAAAAATAAATCAGGGATAGAGGTGAAGGAAGCCCTGAATGTCTTCCCCAACGTCCTTCCAAGACCACCCCCCCCAACATACACACACCTTCAAGGTGCTCTCCCTGCCCCCAGGGGAAGCCATGATTTGTAACAAAAGCAACAGGGAGAAGGCAATGCTTTACCCATGAGAATGCTGATCTTTTTTTATGGGGACATTTTTGGCTCTGGGGAAACTAGATGGGAAGGAGGGCCTTCTTTGTGCTCTTCAGTTCATGCCACTTGGCACTTAGAAGGATGGACGGAAAGAGGTTCAGAAGTGTGATAAAAGCTCAGGGTGCAGGCTGGGGGCTGGGGAGGGTCATGGGTAGAGGCCAGGAGCAGCTGCCAGGGGAATAAGGGTTAGAAAGGGGCTGGATGGGGCGCCTGGGTGGCTCAGTGGGTTAAGCCGCTGCCTTCAGCTCAGGTCATGATCTCAGGGTCCTGGGGTCGAGCCCCGCATCGGACTCTCTGCTCAGCAGGGAGCCTGCTTCCTCCTCTCTCTTTGCCTGCCTCTCTGCCTGCTTGTGATCTCTCTCTGTCAAATAAATAAATAAATAAAATCTTTAAAAAAAAAAAAAAGAAAGAAAAGAAAGGGGCTGGACACCATGGAATTTGCATAGTAGAGTAAGTAGGAATTCTTATTTTACTCATCCAGCATTTATCCTGGTAAAAGAAGCCACATTTTGTGTGTGTGTGGTGGGGGGGCCAGCTCGTGGGGTCAGTGGAGCCACCTGAGTACCATTTCTGACTTCATTATACCAAGAGCTCCAGGCCACTGTGTTCTGCCATGGTGACTAATTCAGGGATAAGCATGTGACAGTGGGCCAATGACAGTGGTACCAGAAACTTTCTTCAACTATTGCAAAGAGGTTCTCTTCCTGTTGGGGACGCTATTCCAGAGGATGTAAGATGAGAAGATTAAAGTCTGGAGTGACCAGGGAAATCCTTGCCATCTTTCAGGGAGAGTCTGCCAGGGAATGGCATGTTGGAAGGCAGAACCAAGGGACACTCATCTATCACCTTGATGGAGCCATACCTGAAATCTTCTGATAGATCTGTCAGTTATCCAAACTGACATATTCTCATTTCTGCGTAATTCAGTTTGAATTGGGTTTTGTATCACTTGTAACTGAGTCTTAATTAAAATAGTTGGGGAGGGGGGGCGCCTGGGTGGCTCAGTGGGTAAAAGCCTCTGCCTTGGGCTGAGGTCATGATCCCAGGGTCCTGGGGTCGAGCCCCGCATCGGGCTGTCTGCTCCGCAGAGAGCCTGCTTCCTCCTCTCTTTCTCTCTGCCTGCCTCTCTGCCTACTTGTGATCTCCGTCTGTCAAATAAATAAACAAAATCTTTAAAATAAAATAAAAAAATAAAATAAAATAGTTGGGGAGGGAGCCTGGGCAGGGGAGGGGAAAGGTGACTGCTGGGAATAGCAGGGTCAGAACAAGGGGTGCAGGGCCCTACCTGGTTAACTCCTGATATGGTGGGCTCAGCACAAGGCCTCTGGCTGGTGGCGCTCATGCCAGGACTTGGCTGGGCCCCAGGAGCCTTGATCCTTGCCTCCACGTACATTTTCTTGTCCATTGTGCCAGAGCCAATGGCGGGTACCCAGGGATGGGCATCAGTTGCTGTGGTCCCACAGGAGAAATCCAGTCAAAGTTCCATCAAGCTCATTATCTAAGCACTGCTGCAGCAGCCCACGTGGAACCTGTAACAGAAAGCCTGACTGAAGAGAAGAGTCAGTGCCGGGCCTGGCTCTGAAGGGCACGCATCGAAACCAAAGAGCTGGCCACACCCAATTTACCCACAGATCCTTCCTAATTCTCACAATGACTCTGAGGAAAAAGAGGCTCTGGGAAGCAAAGTGATTTGCCCAAGGTCTGACACCAACTGAGCCACAGAACAGGAATTAAACCATAGCCTATTGGATCCCAAGACATACGTACTTTCTTCTACCACAGCATTGCCTAATGGGTGCTCTTTGATCCTAATATTGGTCCCACGAGGGGCACTGCAAAAAAACATTCTGATGCCAAATGTGTTTGGAAAGAGCAGAGTTGGAATAGGAATAGGAATAAGAATAGGCTGTGTTGCAGGACTTCTCAGAGCCTTTAGTATACATTTCAGACATGCATTTTAAAGACTGCCCAAGAATGTCATGGTTGCTGTTGTTCTAGATGAAAACTCCAAGTTCTTCTTGGGGTTAAGGAACAGAAGTTGGGAACATCTGTCTGGAGAACCCCAAGAACTCCAATGGCATATGTAGTTCACCAAAGCACCCCCATCCCCCGGCTGCCTCTGCCCTGGACACATCCCTTTCTAAAGCCTTTCCTGGTGTCTCTCCTGCCTCTCCCATCCAACCTCATATTAGGCTGTACGACCATCCCCTACATAAGCATGCTCTTTTAACCTGGACAGCCTCCCGCAATCCTAATCCCACAGATCCCTAGCCTCTGTACCTGCAGCCTGCTTCTCTGTCTCTCTAACCCCCGCTCCCATTTCTTCAGCCTCCCACCTCTTCTCCAAACTTCCAGCCACCCCAGCTCTCCCTCCAGCCTCTGAGCTCCTCTGACGCTCATATTTCTATGGGTGCATCACAGACCCCATTTTACTGTTAGCGAGTTTCTAGGGGGGTAAATCCTACCCCTCCGTGAGATCGTGGGGTCATGGAGATCTTGTGTTTTCACTCTAAATCATGGCAGGCCAGCCAACAGACACGGAGGAACCCTCTATTTGCTGGGCACGTTTGCAAGCAGTATTCTCCTAAGCCCGTGAGGTCAGTGGGTTTAGCCCTAAAGCTCAGAGAAGCCCAATGTCTTGTCCAATATAGCACAGCTAGCCTGCAGGAGATCTGGATTCAGACCCAGGACTGTGAGGCTGTCAAGCCTGCTTGTCTCATCATATTATCTTGCCTCCAAGCTGCTCATTCGTTTACCTACACAACCAACAACTGTCTCAGGGACCTGTGCCCAAGCTATAGGCAGAGCACAAAGCCCTGAGGGTACACAGGGTGTTCAGAAGTCTCTCACCATTTACCAGGGGCACAGAGGAGATGCCCTCATCAGCCACGAACCCAAATCCCCACTCCCTCCTCTCCTCCCACCCCTGCCTACCCTCCAGTCCTTCCCGCAGCTACACCAGCACCCCACAATGCAAACAAGATCTCCGCTCCTGTAGGGCGCCCACCCCAGGCACAGCGCCCACCTCCCAAAGGGTCTAGGCTCTCACTTGGCACAGGAAGTCAGCACTGTGACCAAGTTCCTCCCTCTCCCTGGGGAGTTCCTCTCTCTTCCAGTCTCTCTCCCATGAGGACTCCCTGTGCATTCCCCTTTCCTCCAGGGCTTCCTGCCCCAGGGATAGATGACCCATCTGGAGGAATCCCCTTCAGAACCCCTCACACACGCCCCCCATTGTCCACTATCTCCACCTCAGAATCTTCAGTCCCCAATATTCCACAAGCTGAAATTTTAAGGGGGCGGAGTTTCCAGAAGAGGTCCAGCGCCCTCTCCGTCCCCATCTGAAACTTACGAACTCTGTGAGCATTCGAACAAGGGATGTCCCCAGCCCTAATAGAAGGGCGTGGAATCTGTGGACAGAATTGAGGGGGGGTGGCTGGTACATATGGACGATATTCTCCTTTTGGAGCACTTAGTGCCTTTTCTTTTTGTTCACAGCTTTATTGAGATTTAATTCACATACCATACGATTCTCCCATTTAAAGTGTATAATTCAGGGGCACCTGGGTGGATCAGTTGGTTAAGCATCTGGTCATGATCTTGGGGGTCCTGGGATCGAGCCCTGTGTTGGGCTCCCTGCTCAGTGGGGAGTCTTCTTCTCCCTCTGCCTGCCCCCACCCTGCTCATGCTCTTTCTCTCTCTCAAATAGTGTACAATTCAGTGGCATTTAATACAGTCACATAATTGACATTGGGGAGGGTATGTGAAATGGTGAGTGCTGTGAAGTGTGTAAGCCTAACGATTCACAGACCTGTACCCCTGGGGCAAATAATATGTTATATGCTAATAAAAGTAATTAATAAAATTTTAAAAAGTAAAAAAAATACAGTCACAGAATTATTTGACCATCACCCAATATTAGAACATTTTTATCATCCTAAATAGAAAACTCACTACCCCATAGCCATCACCTCCATCCTCCCAAGCAACCCCCAGCCGTAGGCAATCAGTAATCTACTCTCTGCCTTTTAGGTTTACCCATTCCAGACATTTCACATAAATGGAATCATGTGATATGTAGTCCTTGGTCACAGGCTTCTTCACTCAGCAGAATGTCAAGATTCATCCACATTGTAGCCTACTCCCATCATTCCCTTTTAGAGCCAACATACTACATGTTTATATTCATTCATCGGTTAATAGACATTTGCATGTTTCTACTTCTGGGGTATCAGGAATAATACTGCTATAAACATTCATGTACAGATTTTTGGTTAAGCATCTCATTTCATGATCTCATTTCTCTTGACTATATATCGAGGAGAGTAATTGCTGGGTCATACGCTAACTCTATGTTTAGTCTCGGGTAATTGCCAGACTGTTTTCTAAGAGAGCTGTATCATTTTCCATTCCCAGATGCAGTATGTGAGAGTTCCAACTTTCCTACATCCTGACCAACACTTGTTATTATCGACCTTTTTAAATTCTAGGCATCCTAGTGGGTGTGGGTATGAAGTGGCATCTCATTGCGGTTTTGATTGGCATCTCCCTGATGGCTGATGAGATGGAGCATGTATCTTTCTTTCTTTTTTTTTTTTTTTTTAATTTTGTTTTTGGGGCTCCTGGGTGGTGAAGTCCACTGGACGTCCAACTTTTGGTTTTGGCTTGGGTCATGATCTCAGGGTCATAAGATCAAGCCCTCCCCCATCCCCAGACTCAGTGCGGAGTCTCCTTGAGACTCTCCCTGCTTCCCCCTGTTACCCACACTCAGCTTCTCTCTCACTCAAATAAAATAAATAAATCTTCAGAAATAAATACATATTTTAAAGTAATCTCTATGCCCAACATAGAGCTTGAACTGGCAACTCCAAGAGATCAAGCGTGGTGTGCTGTACTGACTGAGCCAATCTGGTGCCCCACAATGGCACATCTTTCTATGTGCTTACTGGCTATTCATATAGCTCCTCTGGGAAAATGTCTACTAGAGTCCATTGTTCATGTATAAACTGGGTTGTCTTTTTACTGTTGAATGGTAAGAGTTCTTTATATCGATGTAAGTCTTACTAGGTGTGAGTCCCTTGCCAGATAAATAATTTGCAAAATTTTCTCACCTGATGTGCTTGTATTTTCACTTTTTTGTCCTTTGAAGCACAAAGTTTTAAGTTTTGTTGAAGTCTTATTTATCTATTTTTTTCTTTTGTTACTTGTGCTTTTAACGTCATTTCTGAGAATCCATTAGATTATTATTTATTAGAACATAAATCCAAGGTCATGAAGACTTAGGTCTATGTTTTCTTCTAAAAGTTCTGAGTTTTAGCTCTTACACTAAAACTAGGATCCATTTTTAATTCATTTTGTATATGGTGTGAGGTAGGGATCCGTCTTCATTCTTCTGCATGTGGACATCTCAGCACCATTTGTTGAAAAGACCATGGTTTCTCTATTGAATTATTTTGGCACATTTCTGGAAAGTCAACTGACTATAAATGTGAGGGTTCATTTCTGGATCCTGAATTCTATTCCATTAATCTATACATTTAGCCTTTTTTCAATATTCTACTATATTCTACTAGTTTTGTAGTAAGTGTTGAAACCAGGAAGTAGAGGAGTTCTCCAATTTCATTCTTTTTCAAGATTGTTTTGTTACTGAGTGTCCTTTTATAAGTGGACACTTATATGTGTCCCGTTCTGAGGAATGGGGTAATTTCTCTTAGAAATGTCTCTGATGGGGGTGCCTGGGTGGCTCAGCGAGTTAAGCCTCTGCCTTCGGCTTGGGTCGTGGTCCCAGAGTCCTGGGATCAAGCCCTGTGTTGGGCTCTTTGCTCGGCGGGGAGCCTGCTTCCCTCTCTCTCTCTGCCTGCCTCTCTGCCTACTTGTGATTCTCTCTCTCTCTCTCTCTGTCAAATAAATAAATAAAATCCTTAAAAAAAAATAAATGTCTATGATGGAAGAAAAATGCAGCAAAGAAAAATAATAAGTGACCTATAATATATATTTCAGGAAGCCACCAAGGACAGCTGTCCACACCAAACCCCCACCCTGGCCCTGGACCTACCAGAAAGCAGCTGGATGAATCCACAAGACTTTGCCTCCCTGCTCACCTCCTCATGCTTGGGATGGGTTCTCTCTGAGCCTATACTCTGCCTGTTGGGTTGAATTGAATTCGTTTGGTAAATAATGTAATTAACCTGGGAGTAGACAGTAGATCCCGTTGGTCTCACCAGAGAGGTCTAGGGGTGCGTTTTGGGCAATGTCCAGCTATGGGTTTGAGAAAAAGTCCAGGGACTGTCTGACCTCCAGCTGCAGGACAATGTGGTTTCCCTGGGACTTGTCGCAGTTTCAGTGCCCTCCCTTGCACAATGGAGGTAACAACCTTTGCCCTGCCTACCTCACAGGGATTATTATGTCGCTGCTGTAACCTCTTCGGGAGAGCCTTCCCTGACTGCCCCAGGCTAAGATGGGCCTCTCTCCTCTTGGCACCCACAGCCCCTGGGAATTTCTCTGTCCTAGCCCTTCCCACTGTGCATCCTAAAGTACTCTTTTCCTCGCTGTGTCCTCTGGTTTGCGCACTCGATGAAAGCAGGAGCTGGGCTGGCTCCACCCAGTGACGCTGGCACCCAGCATGTATTACACAGAACTGACCTGCCAGTGTTTTGACACACTCTCTAGTGATGATTTCCTCCGAGGTTCATGAGGGGAAGGCTTCTTACCTTCTTACCTTCTTACACGGCAGCCACGTGGAGAGGCCAGACTGCTACTGTGTACACGCTGCTTGGCTTCCAGAGTGGACACGATGGAGTTTGGTGGTGACTATGGACACCACCCCAAAGTTCAGCTCTCAAGAGCTGCTCGTAGATGCTGTCCCCACTGGAAGTTCTCTAAATGAGTCCAGGTGATTTACTCCTTGGCTACCCTCTCTGCCCCTCCGTTGTTCAGTGAGTATTGATGCAAGGGGTCAGAGCGTGAAAGAGAAAACGCAGCAGCCCATCCCCAAATTGCCACTTGCTTTTGGGATGTAACCAATGGAACACACACACATTTACTCATTCATTCTCTGAGCACTGCCTCTGTGCCCAAACCTGTGTGGCTGAATACAGGGTCCCACAGATGAGAGGGGACAGGGTCCTGCATTCAGGAAGCTCACAGTCTGGGGCCCCTGGGTGGCTCATTTGGTTAAGTGGCTGCCTTCAGCTCAGGTCATGATCTTCAGGTCCTGGGACCGAGCCCCATGTAGGGTTCCCTGCTCAGTGGGGTGTCTGCCTTTCTCTCTCACTCTGCCCCTCACCCCTACTCGTGTGCTCTCTCTCTCTTTCTCTCTCTGCCTCTCTCTTTCTAATAAATAAATAAAATCTTTTTAAAAAGTAGAAGCTCATGGCTGGAGAGAGGGAATGCGAGGGGGAGTGCACCTTCCCTGCCCCTCTTGGTGTATCTCCCCTTCCACCTTCAAAGGGGAGTTCTGTCCTCGGCACTCCAGGACTTTAGGATGATGAGAGACAGGATCAAAGAAGAGGGAAGAAGAAATCTCATGTTCTGGGCCATTTCTCAATTTCTTCTCTGTTGTAGAGAATCACGATAATGAGCAACGTTGAAATTAGAGGTTAAAGCAATTCACATAAAGAAACGTTAACTTCACACCCACCAGAATGGCTGTGATTAAAGAAATGGAAAATAGATATTGGTGAAGATGTGAACAAACCGGAACCCTTGTTCAGAGCTGGTGCAAACGTAACATGGCGCAGCCACTAAGGAAAACAGGTTGGTGGCTCCTCAAAAAGCTAAACATAAAATTACCATTTGGTGGGCACCGGGGTGGCTCAGTCGTTAAGTGTCTGCCTTCGGCTCAGGTTATGATCTCAGGGTTCTGGGATCGAGTCCCACATCAGGCTCCCTGCTCACCGGGAAGGCTGCTTCTCCCTCTCCCGTGCCTCTGTGTTCCGACTCTCGCTATGTCTCTCTGTCAAATAAATAAAATCTTTAAACAAAATTACCATATGGCCCCGTAAATCCACTTCTAGATTAATACTCAAGAGAACTGAAAACGGGGACTCAAACTTAGTGGCATTCTTCACAGTAACCAAAAGGTGGAAAGAACCCAAATGTCCATCAACGGAGGAGTGGGTAAACAAAGTGGGGACTGCCCTGCTCCCACAGCTGTCAGAAGAAATGAAATTCTGTTAGATGCTAGGACAGAGAGGAACCTTGAAAACATTATGCAAAGTGAGATTAGCCAGATTCAAAGGACAGATACCGGAGGACTCCACTTACATGAGATTTCTAGAATAGGCTATTTCATAGACACAGAAAGCAGAACAGAGGTTACCTGGGGCTTGGGGCTAGGGGGAAATGGGGTGTTATTGCTTAATGGGTATAGAGTTTCTGTTAGGGAAGGTGAAAAAATTCTGGAAATGGTGGTGATAGTTTTTTGTTTTTTTTTTTAATCTTTTTTTTTTTTTTTAAGATTTTATTTATTTGACAGAGCGAGATCACAAGTAGGCAGAGAGGCAGGCAGAGAGAAAGAGAGAGGAGGAAGCAGGCTCCCCGCTAAGCAGAGAGCCCGATGTGGGACTCGATCCCAGGACCCTGAGATCATGACCTGAGCCGAAGGCAGCGGCTTAACCCACTGAGCCACCCAGGCGCCCCAATGGTGGTGATAGTTATGCAATATTGTGTACGTACTTAACGCCACTGAATTGCACACTTAAAAATGGTTAAAGCCGTCAAGTATAGGCTATGTATATTTTACCACAATTTTTTAAAAAAGATATTTTAAAAGATTAGATTAATTCTGTAATAAAGAACTTCGACAGCGTGAGTACAAGGAGAGCGCGGAGCGGGGATGCGCAGGTGGAGCAAGTGTGCGGGCGTTCAGTGAAGCAAAGGCGGGATCAGTACCATCACTTAGTAAACAATAGTGGAACGAATGAATGAGGGATGGCACAGGAGAAGAAGGGATTTTTTTTTAAGATTTTACTTATTTATCTGACAAAGATCACAAGCAAGCAGAGAGGCAGGCGGGGGCGGGGGGAGGGGGAGCTGACTCCCCACTGTGCAGAAAGCTGGATGCGGGGCTCGATTCCAGGACTCTGGGATCATGACCTGAGCTGAAGGCAAAGGCTTTAACCCACTGAGTCACCCAGGCGCCCCGAGGAGAAGGGATTTGGAGAACTTGACTATGGTAGGACAAAATGTATCCCCTACGACATTCTATGAGAAATCCACGAGGACTGGGAGTCTTTTTTCGAGGCTTATGTTAGTAGACTTTAATATTTTGTCGAGTGGACGTCACACTGGGCACGTGGTGGGTGAGGATAAGGGTGGCGCCCCACGTAGGGGTGGCTCAGGTCAGCCTCTCTCTAGGAGGAAGAGCCTCCGTGGAGATTTCTAGAGTCAGGAGAAGGCAGGACGTTCAGGAAGAGCCCAGGGAAGTAGAGGCTGGAGACCATACTGGCTTCAGGGTGAGCTGTGTAGGCAGATACAGCTTTGAATTTCAGCCAGCTGGGATGCAGGTGTAATTGTTGAGGGGATGGGGATGAGCCACAACCAGACAATGGACTGCAGCGGGGTCGGCACTGAAGTTTTCTCGGCTGCGCACAAGGCCTCGTACGAGCCCAAAGTCCCTAAAACCTCTTGTGCCTCAGCGCACGGCTCCAGGATCCGTCCGCCGCGTGTCTTGAGCCAGAGTCGCCAGCAGAGGGCGGGAGGGAGACGGACGTGCTGAGGCTCGCAAGCTGCCGCTCTAGCCTGAGCCGGGTCATAGAGTCGAGCCGCTTCCGGCCCCGAGGCTAGGAAGGAGCCGGAAGTCCGGTGGGCTCCGGGTGTCGAGATGGAGGAGGGAGAGTACGAGTCGGTGCTTTGTGTCAAGCCGGAGGTCCACGTCTACCGCATCCCGCCGCGAGCCACCAACCGTGGTTACAGGTGACCGCTTGCCGCCGGGCCAGGCTAACCCCGATTTAACCGCTTCCCCGCCGCCCGACACGCCCACCATGGGAGCCGAGGACGGCTCCGGCCGGTTGAGGGGAGAGGCGGGAGGTAATGCGGGGGCTTCTCCCAGTTCGAGGCCAGAACGAGGAGGGAGACCCAGACTTGGGGCTGTGTCAGGCCGGCGCACGGGGCTTCCAGCGCGGGGAGGGCTTTGGAGCCGTGCGTAGCCGGTCCCCTAAGGGTGGTTCGGGGTGGTGGTGTCACAAGCCCTTTTCTTTCAGCCCTAACTGGTGGCCTTGAGGGGAACCTTGAAAAGCCTGAAGGGGTGTGTGTGTGTGTGGGGGGAGGGTCCTATCACGGGCGGAAATCCCCAGGGGCAGGAAAACAGCTCAGAACCCGCCAAAAGGACCCGTCTGAGGGAGCTGTAGGCGGGTGGCCAGAGCCCGGGGACCCCTCCCTGCCCAGCTCCCTTCGCGCGAACCTTAGTCCTTATCACAGCTGGTGGCGGTTGGGAGGAGTGCATCGCGCTTCTCCGGTGAAACGTTCACCCGAGACGGATAGACAGATGCTTGTAGGGTCTGGAAGGGAACGCGGGAAAGGGCGCTACGGGAGGGCAGCGGGAGTTGGAAGGAGACTTCCTTTCGCCATATGCTTTTTTTGGTACTGTTTGCATTTTGTTACCAAGCCTGTGCATTATCTGTGAAAAGGTGGGGGAGGGGAGATGTACCTGTTACAGACAACCTTGGTCTGTGGCTATTTTGTGCCCCTGGAGTGGGGGTGGAGTCGCTTTGGAAGGCCATGTTTTTGTCTCCGTGGTTCGGAAATACGGGATTGGCCGGCATCGCAAGGATGGTGGAGTGGCCACATCATCTGGCTTCTTGTTACTCTCCAGGTGTGTTAACACAGACGCCTGGCTGATTTTCTAGACAGCAGATTACTTGTTTGAACACCTGTGACATCCGTGGTGTAACTAGAAAGTAGTTTGAAAGCAACAAGAGAAGCCGTTCCAAAAACACATCCGCTTTCTGTTATCAGACTGGAGAAGGGACACCGAACCCAGGATGGTCAGCCTCCTCTGATCCCCTTCAGTAGGATGGGTTTTGTCCCTCCTGGTCCCCGCAAGAGTGAGGTTCCCAAGTGTCCCGCTGGCTGGTTTGGCGTAGAGGAAGCCGGCAGCCCCTGCCCTTGACCCTGAGAGCTCCAGTTAGCTTGGATCTGAGGCCTGTGTTGCCCCAGTAGGAGGAACTGAAACGGAGTCAGCTGACTTGTGAATCCAGAGTCTGCATTTGTGTGGTCCTCAAAAAGACCTGTGTCTGTAGTTAATGGTGTTGCTTAGGGACTTCCAGGAAGAGCCTTTGAAAACACCCAAAGTTCTTGCTATTTGGGGATTTTACTGAATTGCTTCTTAGAAGTAAAATGTGAAGTTACTACTTTAAAAGTCCCCAAAGAAGCTATCGTGATAGGTCCACAGTTTCCTGGGGTTCTTTTGGCCTGGAACACCTTTGGGGTTAAATTTCCTGGATTCACTTTTCTCAGGTGTATAATTGCTTTCTTTTTCTCTTTCTGCTAATGATTGCTCGCTCTCTGCTTTTCCTCGAAGATCATCTCACTGGTCCCAGGTGGTCACTCTCGCCACTGCAGCCTGGCAGTGTCTTAAACAGCAGGCCCAGGAGCTGCTGCTCTTACTGAAAGAAAACTGGAAGTCCTGCTTCTGAGAAAAATCTCTGTAGTCTAGAACTGGGGCCGGCAAACTGCGACCCACTGTGTTTTTGTATGTCTCACAGGCTAAGGATGGTTTTTATATTTTTAAATAGTAGTTAGGGAACATTTAAAAAGAATATCTCTTAATGCAAAAATTACGTGAAATTCAGGTTTTTCGTGTCCAGAGAGTTGCGCTGAAATACAGTCACACGCCGCAGCAGACGTTCAGATAGAATATATAAAGCACCAAGACGCTGCTGTACTCTGTATCACTGCTGTCACCCTACAGCAGCAGAGTGGGTAGTTGTGACAGAGATGGGATGGTCCTTTTCGGAGAAAGTCTGACAGCCTCTGGTCCTGCGCAGGCAGCCCACATGCCTTTCCCATTCCCGTCCCCAGCCCTGGAGTAAAGGAGCAGGACCCCCTAGCAGAGGCTCAATGGTTTTTGTCCCCGTAGGGCCGCGGAGTGGCAGCTGGACCAGCCATCATGGAGTGGCCGGCTGCGGATCACTGCAAAAGGGCAGGTGGCCTACATCAAGCTGGAGGACAGGACCTCAGGTAAAGGCCAGGGAGGCCCTTGTGGGGCTGAGATGCTGTGCCTCCTACTTTGTGAAGGGAGAAGCAGCCCTGGCGAGTCCACTCGGGTCACGGGAACTTATCCTCCAAATCAAAGGCCCAGCGGCCCGCTAAGCCGCCTCCATCCCCCCCCCCCTTTAATTGTAGAAAGCCCGGTCTCCAGGTGTAAAAGGGTGCATTTCCTGTCATACACCTGCCTTTGGTGGGGGGCATCCTTAAGAATATACTAATTTTGGAATCCAGGAAGAGGAGACAGACAAGTTGGTCTCAGGTAGGAAGCCCCAGAGTTTGCCTTTAAGACCAGCTTGGCCAGGGGGAGACGCACAACACTGTGCCGCTGAGCAAGGCTTCCTCCTCAGAAATTCTGTTTATCAACTGAATGGTAACTCCCCAGACTGACCACGCCCATGAACTGAAAGTGCTGGAAGTTGTCCTACTCAGCGGTTTCTTTGGTGAAAGGACAAGCCAAGCTGGGCTGTGTTGGGGTCAGCTGGCAGATGTCACCTTAGGGGAAATCTGTCTGGAAGTCATGTGCCCCCAGGGCCTCCGGGTGAGCTGTGGAGGCCACCGCAGCCTGAAAGAGCCCCAGCCCCCAGAGCCGGAGTTGGGCTTGGTGCTGCTCGGTTGGGGGCTACAGCCTTCGGTCATTTATTTTTCTAACGTGTAAGAGATTCTCCCGGGTGGGACCAGCTGTAAAGCGCCACAGGCAAAACCGCTTCCTCTGAGAACTGCAGTCTCTTGTGTCTGAGCCGTGGGACCTTTGGCGAGCGATGTGACTGCTGGTGCCTTGGCCTCCTTTTTGAAATGGGGATCACATTAGCTCCTGCTTCACAAGATTGCTGGAAATACGAAGTGAGCACACATTTATCCAACTGTTTTGTGAACTGCAAGGTGACCAGAGCATTGATGCGTATGGAACATGGCGCTGGCTGGGTATTGGCTGTAGAGGAGTTTGAAAAAACAGCTGCTGTGACGAGGCCTGAGAATTCCGGGGTGTTCCAGGTGATCTCCCAAGGGATGGCAACAGCTGTTTCCTGGGGACCTTGGGAATGGACTTAAGGTGCCTGCCTAGTGGAACAGCGGCTGCCCAGGGCTGAGCCTCCCCTGCAGGAGCCGCCCTAGGAATGCTTGTGTCTCCGGGTCAGGCCTGCTGGGTCCTCTTGTCTCTCGCTCCGCGCTCCTTCTTGGCCAAGACTAGTGGCATCTGGGCCAGGGGAGTGTTGGGACTGTCAAGTCAAATGTCAGATATGTAGCAACATCTCTGGCCTCTGCCTACCAGATGCCAGTCGCACCCCCCAAGCTGTGAAAAACCAAAAGTGTTTCTGCACATTGTCACATGTCCCTGGTTGGGGGCGGGGGCAAAACCACCACTGGTTGAGAATCACTGCTCTAGGCCAAAGGCATCCAGGTGGGTACTAGATCCCCAAGGGCCAAGCTGGGGTAGGGGGCACGGAGAAATTACCAAGAAGCGACAGACTCGAGGGCCGCCAGTTTGGATTCAGCTGAGCCTTGATTACAGTCACCTGTGAACCCCAGCACTGAGTAGAGGAGCCAGAAGCTCCGACAGAGGTCACCACCTGTGGAAGCGACACGAGTTCAGAATGCCCCCAAAGGCATGCACCGCACCGGGGCCTAGAGTGCCGGAGTGACAAGAGATGCATTCGGCAGGGGCTTCTTTTAAAACTGGTGGTCCTCTTGTCCTGTCTCAGCTGCTTCAGATCCTCCTTCTTGTTAATATTTTATTTATTTGTCAGAGAAAGAGAGACAGAAAGCACAAGCAAGGAAAGAGGCAGGTAGAGGAGAAGCAGGCTCCCCGCTGAGCAAGGAGCCCGATGTGGGGCTCGATCCTGGGACCCTGGGATCATGACCAGAGCCGAGGGCAGCACTTAACCGACTGAGCCACCCCGGCGACCCTGCTTCAGGTTCTTCTGTGGGCCCTCAAGCCCCTTTCACTGGGTTCTGCAGCTTCTCTGCAGTCCTGCCTCGGGTTCCAGGCCTTTCCTGAGGTGGTGCTGTTCCTGGACTAGGGCCCTCCGGTGCAGGCAGGTGGGCTCCAGCCGAGCTCTCCTGTGCGGATGGAGTCCCAGCATCGCTAGAGGTTTGATTGCCAGGGAAGACCAGAAATCTGGATGATTTTGCATGTAATTTGATTTTGAAGAGTTTGGCACTTAAATCAAGGATACTAACCTTGGGCTGTATCTGACCTGCAGGCCACTCCTGACTAAAACCTTTGCTTGGTTATACGTCTGTGTCCTCTCTTCCATCAGAATGGATTTGATTTGAACCCTGGAGTAAGGTTTGCCTCGCTGCCTTCCATGCCTTTTAGGAAAAAGGCTGCAGTGGTTTGATAGAAATGTCAGGCGGGGGGCGCCTGGGTGGCTCAGTGGGTTAAGCCGCTGCCTTCGGCTCAGGTCATGATCTCAGGGTCCTGGGATCGAGTCCCGCATCGGGCTCTCTGCTCAGCAGGGAGCCTGCTTCCTCCTCTCTCTCTCTCTGCCTGCCTCTCTGCCTGCTTGTGATTTCTCTCTGTCAAATAAATAAATAAAATCTTAAAAAAAAAAAAAAGAAATGTCAGGCGGGAAGGGGCCTCCAGGCTCACCCTAACCTGTGCTTCCAGGGGAGCTCTTTGCTCAGGCCCCAGTGGATCAGTTTCCTGGCACGGCCGTCGAGAGCGTGACGGATTCCAGCAGGTACTTCGTTATCCGCATCGAAGATGGAAACGGTGCGTGTGGGTCTCGGGGGTTCCTCCTTGTAAGAAGAGTTTCCTTTGCCTCTGGCGAGTGGGATTAATCCTGTGTTGTCCCCCAGGGCGCCGGGCATTTATTGGAATTGGCTTCGTGGACCGAGGCGATGCCTTTGACTTCAATGTTGCGCTGCAGGACCACTTCAAGTGAGTGGTTCCAAGACACCCGTGCTCATGCCTCTTTCCCTGCTTTCCTGGGACAGAATGGTTTCCCAGCCTAGGATACTTAGGTGCTTGTGTGGGATTCGTCTGCTCGCAGAGCCCCCGAGAGACTCCCTGCTCCTGGCGGGCAGGCTGCCTTCTCTGCTTTCCAGTCCTCTCCGTTTCCGCAGGCCCATCTCTCTGGTCAGCTAGCCTAGCCTCTGAGGTGCCATACCTCTCCCCTGACCAGGCCCCAGAGGAGCCAGAGTCCGTGCGGGGCTCCTGGGGCCTTCCTGAGCCTGCTCCTCCGTGATACAATAAGTGGTGGCAGGTGGCCACTGTCTGGGAGTCCTTTCGAAAGCTGAAAGACGGGGCAGGAAAAACTGCTCCCCTCACCTTCAGGCCTCCGTCTCTGGCTGCTGTCGAGTTAGTGTGTGTGCAGCCACTCACGTGGGCACCCCTGGCTCTTCCCTGGCCTGCTGTCCCTTCCCAGGTGGCTGCTAGATGGGTATCGAATGGGGGGTGGAGGGTACCTTTGTGTTGCTCACCTCTTCCTGGGCATCTGTCTTGTCTCACCATCTACCTTATGAGTCCTTATGTGTGGGGGGTGTGGATATGTTGTCCTGGTCCACATGCCAAGTGCTAGGGGGGAGAGGGCCAGTTCTCCGATTTCCTGAAGACCGGTGTGAGGACCTTTGTCTGCATGCATGAGCTCACTGAATTTTCAGAGCTGTGTTTAACACATACGTAACTGTCATCCCATTTTGTTGATGAAGGAACTGATCTGCTCGCAGCCACTTATGTGTCAGAATCAGGATTCGAATTCAGGCCCAGCTCCCAAGCCTGCGTGTGCTCTTTCTGCCATGTAAAACCTCTTCCCGGACGGTTGGCAGGTGGAGGGGGCGTGAGGGAGTGGAATGCAGGGCAGCGGGTCTCTTCCTCACCTTTTTCTTCCGTCCTCTCCCCAGGTGGGTGAAACAGCAGTGTGAATTTGCGAAACAGGCCCAGAACCCAGACCAGGGCCCCAAGTTGGACCTAGGCTTCAAAGAGGGCCAGACCATCAAGCTCAACATCGCGGTGAGTCCCACCTCACTTGGCTTTGTTGGCCAGCCCCCAGCCCCGGCCCGGAGCCCGCCTGCCCTTTTCCTAAGCTTCAGTTCCATTGGTTGAGTAGATGTTTGTGGATCAGCTGCCTTTTGCCAGGTCCTGTGCTGGGGGTGAACGAGAGAGCTCTGGCCTCGCGGAGCTCAGAGTTAAACAGAAGGCGGAGGCGAGATGCGACCACAGCCGGGGAGGGGACGCCTTGAGCACCTAGAGGAGGGGCACACAGCCTGTAGTTAAGGGAAGCGAGGAAGGGTTCCGAGAAAAAGTGACCTGTAAGGAAGGGGAAGGAGGGGGGATCAAAGGCCGTTCAAGCAGAGGGAACAGCATGTGCAAAGCCTCTGAGTTGAGAAGAAGCATCAGTCCCTTGTCGCCAGAGCTGGTGTTCCTGACCAGGCTGTTAGAGTGGGGGTCAGCTGCGTCCTGGCCTTGCTCCTCAAGGAAGAATAGGGAGGGCTCTGGACAGGAAGGCATTGAGGTGGGCACTGGGAATCATGGGCAGCTTCTGCTGGTGGTGGGGGTGTCCTGACGCCCCATGTCTCACCCTGAGCTGCCCTGCCTCTGGGTTTCCGCTTGTTAGCTCCTGTGGAGAACGGGAAAAGGTAGGGCAGGCTGGGTGTCCGGACTGGGTCCTCACCTGACTGCAGGCAGTGGGGTTGGAGTGATTGGGGGATCCAAGGACACATGGGAATGTTTTTTGAAGAAACTTTGTAACCCTAAGATAATGTTTTTCCTCTTTACTTCCCTTTATTTACTATCTCTTTCTCCTCTTTTCTGCTTCATGCTGGTGATGATTTGGGACCCTTGACGTTGGCTAACTGGCCCTTAACAGAAAATACAGGTCATGTCCAGTGGACTGGTCGGGGTGTGACTCCTCTCTTGCTGGGAGGAAACTAACATTTAATGAGCATCACCTGTGTGCCAGGTAGTGTTTTTAGGCACTTACGCGAATAAACATTCTCCCATTTTACAGGCAAGGAAATTGAGGCTTAGAGAATTTAAGGGACTTGCCCAGATCATAGAGCTGAAAATAACCAGCCCAGGTGGACTCTCACCGAGGCCTTTGAGGGTTCTGGCTTCAGGGCTGTGGTCTTGGACTGCAAGTGGGTAATCTTGTCTTCATCTTCGTAACTTACACTGGTTTCTGGCTCACATCGGTGCTCAGGTTTTTGTTTTTTAATTTTGTCTTTTTTTTTTTTTTAAAGATTTTATTTATTTACTTAAGAGAGAGCAGGAGCAGGGACAGAGGGGGAGAGGAAAGGGAGAAGCAGGGAGCCCAGTGCAGGGCTCGATCCCAAGACACTGAGGTCATGATCGGAGCCAAAGTCAGATGCTTAACGGGCTGAGCCAGCTAGACACCCCCCCCCCGCCTTTTTTTAATGTTTTATGGAAGTATGATACACATACAGGAAATGCACACTCATAAATGCAGAACTCAGTGAATCTTTGAAAACCAAATGGACCCATGCAAACTAGCCCCCAGGTCAAGAAGCAGAGATTATCAGCATTCTGGAAGCGCGTCTCCTGTTCCGTCCACATGCCGGAGCCACCACCGTCCTGATGTTGAATGCCCTGGATTTTGTTTTCAGACAAAATCTGCCTTTGTTTTGTTGCTCGTGGTTTGTCCATTGTCACTGCAGTGGCGTATTTCATTGTGAGAATGTGTCATAGCGTTACTGTTTGTGGGTTTGTTTTTTATTTAAAGATTGATTGATTTATTCGAGGTGGGGAGGGGCAGAGGGAGAGAGATCCTCTCCAGCAGACTCCCTGCTGAGCACAGAGCCCCCCAGGAGGCTCGATCCCACGACCTGAGATCACGACCTGAGCTAAAACCAAGAACCAGACGCTTAACTGACGGAGGCCCCCAGGTTCCCCCAGTGTTATTCTTTAATCAATGGTAGATACTGGGTAATTGCCAATTTGGAGCTATTCCAGATGGGGTGGCTATGGACGTCCAAGGGCATGTCTTTTGGTGCCATGAGTATGTTTCCTTGGGGTCTGTTTCCAGCAGGAAATTGCAGGGTCAGCAGTTCAGGTAGTGCTGTGCGAGGGGCTTCTGTCTGCTCCCCGCCCTTGTCAGTACCGACAGTCTGCATCCCTGCTGTTCCAGTGTGTGTGTGATGACCCAGCACTCGTTTTTGTTTTTTTGTTTTTTAAGATTTTTATTTATTTATTTGACAGACAGAGATCACAAGTAGGCAGAGGAGATAGGCAGAGAGAGAGGAGGAAGCAGGCTCCCCGCCGAGCAGAGAGCCTGATGTGGGGCTTGATCCCAGGACCCTGGGACCATGACCTGAGCCGAAGGCAGAGGCTTTAGCCCACTGAGCCACCCAGGCGCCCCACAGCACTCGTTTTGATTTGTAGTTTTAAATTGTATTTCCCTGCTGCTTAATGAAGCCAGAGCTGATGGGACGTATTTGGGATCACTCTGGAACTGTAATGCCTTGACCACCACTCAAAACAGTGAGAGTGCTGGATGGCTCTTGATTACCTTTTGGTTATATAGACGTTTGGGGCTTGGGGGCCACCTTGGCCCTCTTTGTGGGGTTTTCTGATAAGCAGGGGTCCCCAGCAGAACTGACTGGTTTGCATTCCTCGCCTCTCTTCAGAACATGAAGAAGAAGGAAGGAGCAGCTGGGACCCCCCGAGCACGGCCTGCCAGCACAGGAGGACTGAGCCTGCTTCCCCCACCCCCCGGGGGAAAAACCTCCACCCTGATCCCTCCCCCTGGGGAGCAGGTATCTGTCGGGGGATCACTCGTCCAGACAGCAGTTGGTCCCAGTTCAGGTCAGTAAGCTGCACCTGCAGGTTCCTCTCCCCCCCCGACCCCAGCAGCTGGGGCCCCATGCCATTCCCGCCTTCACTCACGTTGTCCATCATTTGGTACCTGTCTGTGATACCATGAAGCCGATCCTGCCCGGGCTGGGTAAGGGGTTCCTCTGTTTTCTGATACCTGCTACATCCCCCGCTCAGTGCCTCTGTCTACCCCTGCCAGGCGGGGGCTGCAGCCTGTTTGCTGTGACACTGATTTGCTGTGAAATCATCAGTGTGTGGGCACCTGGTTCTTAGAGGCTGCTCAGTGGTTGTCACGTGAGTAAGTGACAGAGAGAGACAAGCTCTGCTCGTATCTAGGAGACAGGAGCCCAGGGCACAGGGACCGAATGAATGGGTCCACATACGACCAGCCAGGATGATGTGGGGAGGCTCCGTGGAAAAGGTGGCATTGAGGTGGGCCTTGGAGAAGGAGGTTGGGGCAGGGGACGCTTGGCCTTCCAGACAGAAGAGTAGGAGAAGGGCTCAAATTTTTAAACACCTGGTGTGTGTAGGGAAATGGATGTATCGTAAGTCAAGTGAGTGGTGGGAGGTAAAGTTAGGGATTTAATTTAGAGCAAGCTCCTTGGTAAGGCCCTCGGGATGCTGGGAAGTAGAGAGGCAACTCCCCCAGCACACTGTGTTAGTGTTTGCTCTAAGGTGTAAGGAATGCCTTTTGGTGACCCCAGGATTCCAGAACTTAGTGCCCAGTACCAGCCATCGGTAGTGCTGGGGAGCTAGCCCATTTTCCTTGGCCCCCGACCCTACCCACCCAGCCTAGCTGAGGTTCCAGGCCTTTCCCAGGCTGGGTGATTATCCCAGCTTGGTTTCTCCACACAGATCTCACTAGGTTCTAGGAAGCAGGATCTAGGCAGGAAGCCTGCTTTCTTTCCCTTTTAAGGGTGTGGACAGAGGCTTCCCCATCTGGCGGTCAGCTTCCAACCTCAGCCTTTGGGGGAATTCCCAGCCCAGGAGTGGGCAGGAATAGCGGTCAGCCAGCCTCTGCCCTGGTACCAGGAACCATTCTTCCAGCATCATTTCTCAGAATAACGGGACCACCTGCCTTGGCATCGCCAGGAGCATGGACAGGAATCTGTGTTCCTAACGGTGTTTGGATCCTCACCGCGGCGGGAGAACCATTATCTCAGGCCTTCCCTTGGTCGCTGGCGCATGTTGAACAGCCCATACGGAGTATCCGCTACGCGCCAGGCAGTGTTTTAGGCCCTGGGGGATGTTGCAGGTACAGCACCAAGTCCCTGCTCTCAAGAGCCTATGGAGTTTTTTTGTTTGTTTGTTTGTTTGTTTTTAAGGTTTTATGTATTTATTTTGAGAAAGCAAGAGTGATGGGTGCAGAGGGAGAGGGAGAATCTCAAGGAGACTCCACCCGGAACTCAGAGCACGATGTGAGGCTTGATCTCATACCCTGAGATCATGACCTGAGCCAAAGGCAAGAGTTGGACACAACCAACTGAGCCACCCAGATGCCCCTCAAGGGCTTACATTATTTTTTAAAAATAATTTTTGTATTAGCACAAGCAGGGGGAGCAGCAGAGGGAGACAGAGAAGCAGACTCCCCTCTGAGCAGGGAACTGATGTGGGGCTCAATCCCAGGGCCCTGGGATCATGACATGAGCCAAAGGCAGATGCTTAATGCCTGAGCCGCCCAGGTGCCCTGCTCTAGTGATTTTTTTAAAAAAAAGATTTTATTTATCTATTAGAGAGAGAGCGCATGCACACAGGGGAGAGGGAGAGGGAGAAGCAGACTCCTGGCTGAGCAGGGAGCCCGATGTGGGGCTCGATCCTAGGACTCCAGGATCATGACCTGAGCCAAAGGTAGACACTCAACTGGGCCATCCAGGCGCCCCAAGGGCTTATGTTCTTTTCTTTTCTTTTTTTTTTTAAGATTTTATTTATTTGACAGAGATCACAAGTAGGCAGAGAGGCAGGCAGAGAGAGAGGGGGAAGCAGGCTCACCGCTGAGCAGAGAGCCTGATGTGAGGCTTGATCTCAGGACCCTGAGATCATGATTTGAGCTGAAGGCAGAGGCTTAACCCACTAAGCCACCCAGGCACCCCAAGGGCTTAGGTTCTAATGTACAAGACAGGCAGTCAGTGTGTCTGCAGACAGCATGCTGTCAGATAATGAGCCACGAAGAGCTACCGTTTGTTGAACACTTAGTATATCCTCTAAAACCAGACTGGCTGAGTTCATGTTCTGGCTTATCCATTGTGTGATAGAAGAGTGATTGCCTGCTTCTCTGGGCCTTGGTTTTCTGATCTCTAGGCTGAAGGGGGGTCATGATAACCTACAGTGTGGGTTTCTTGTGAGGGTTCAGCGAGCTAATCTGTGTGTAGCACTTGCGAACGATACCTAAAGCACTAAGTGCTCATGTTCAGTAGGTCTCGTTCCACTGATGCGGTCGTTATCACCACCACGTGCTGGCCTCCTCCAGGCTTGCCGCTGTTCTGACTGCTGCAGCCCAGGCTGGTTCTGTGAAGTAGTCACTGTACCGTCCCCGACCCCCGCATGAGATAAGGAAACCGACTTGAGGGATGTGCATTGAGTCACCCCGTTGGTCCTGGCCTGTCTTCCCCCAGGGACTGTGATGGGTCTGAATGGGACAGTTCACTATAAGGACTTGGCAGGCATTTGGTGAGCTGTAAAACTAAATCCTTGAGGGCCCTGCTGTTATCTGGTCTCCCTGCCCAGAGCAGATTAGAAATAGCAAATTGGTAGGAGGGTGGAGAGAGGGGGACACAGAGCCCTCAGCAGGGACAGCGGCCTGGAGGGCAGTGCCGGAAGAGCGCAGACGCCTGCCTGGCTGCCCCAGGTGCCCCCAACCTCGGTGAAGGGGCACACAGACCACCCTGTGTTACTTCTTCTGGAAGGCTTGCTCCAAACCCTAACCAGTTTGGGTCCCAGCCCTTGGCACATGTCTGGAGCATAACTTCTTCAACTAGTCGATCCAGACCCTGGACTGAGGGCTTTATGTGAGGATGACCTTGCATTCTGTGGGGTATTTTCCATTCAACAAGCCAGGGCGGATGGGGCACTTGGGTGGCTCAGTGGGTTAAGCCTCTGCCCTTGGCTCCAGTCATGATCCCAGGGTCCTGGGATCGAGCCCTGCATCAGGCTCTCTGCTCGGCAGGGAGCCTGTTTCCTTTCCTCTCTCTCTACCTGTCTCTCTGCCTGCTTGTGTTCTTTGTCAAATAAATAAATAAAATCTTAAAAAAAAAAAGAAGAAGAAGAAGCCAGGGCGGGAGCATGTGAATTTTAAACAGATTGCCAACATAAGCGGTTGAAGACCTCAGCTTGGTCAGTGAGTCAGTCTGAGTGACGGATGATGTGTGACTTGTCTTCACCGGCACCCTGCCCTCCACCTTGTGTGTATGTGGTTTTCCACTTTTCTCCAGGAGGCCTCAAGGGCTCATGAGCAGATAGAAATGTGGCAGCTTATTTGTTTGTTTGTTTTTTGTCCCAGAGCGGGTCTCTGTGTGTCTTTCTCGGCCACCTGGAATCATGAGACTGATTTCAGGGTCACTAAGACCAGAAAAAGAGATCTCTGACTCCTGTGTCTCCTTTCCTTCTCTCCCTGCCGGCGGATTTGGGGACGTCAGTAGGAGGGGCCACTGTATCCTGGCCGCAACCCAGGCCTGCCACGACTGCCACCACCGACATCTGGGGAGACTTTACCAAATCCACAGGGTGAGGAGAGGGTCACATTCTTGTGGTGGGACTGGGGCCAGGGCTGTGTCCATAGAAACCTGAGATTGTTCCAGATGCTTTTTTTCTGGTGCTTGGAGCTACAGCTCAGACTTGAATGTTTTCTGGCCAGCCAGAGGGCAGAGCTCCAGAGTGCCTGCTTTGGGTGGCTGGCTTTGCTTCATGAAGGGTTTTTGCTGCTCTCTACTGCTAGGTGACCTGGGGCTGCGCTGTAACTCTTTCTGGTCTTCCAGCCACCTTTGCTTGCCCCAGTAGTTGCTCCCCTTCGTCCTCCACTCCACACTCCCTAACCCCGCCCCAGCTCTCCTGGACACTGGACTGAGAGTTAACCTTGGATCTGGCCTTGGCCCGCTTGCATTCTCTGCCTCAATAAAACTTCAAGCCTTTCCTTGGAGTCCAGGGGGAAAGACACTAAAAACTGACTGCACCTTTGTTTATGGGGATGGGCTGTAGCACAGGACTCAGCACCTGTGTTTACTATAAAGACAGATCGTTTCGACTTGATAGACCTCATGGTCTCTACTTGGTTTTGATTTGTAGCTCAAAAGCATCCATAGATGGTGTGTGAATGAGTAGGCGTGTCTCTGTGCCAATGACTATACAAACGGAGGACTAGATTTGGTCCCTGGGCCATAGTTTACTGACTCCTGCTCTAGAACATTCAGGGACTGACTTCTTAGAGCTCTTTCTGCCCAGAGAGAAGCTTCATTTTACTGACTTTGTATTTTCAAACATCTGAACTCTCCTACCTTTCCCTTTTTTCCTTTTACAGGTCGACTTCCAGCCAGACTCCACCAGGTACAGGCTGGGTCCAGTTCTGATCTGAGTGTAGTCCCTCTTTTTCCTCATACAATTTCTGGAAAGAAGCCACGTCACCTGAGCCAAAGGAAGGAGGACAAAGCACTCTCCGGCCAGCCTCTGTTTGGAGCACGACTCTCTCCTCTCCTCCTCAGCTGACTTGGACAGACTGGCGTGTTAGGCAGTAAATGGGTGCAGTGTCACACTGTTCCCTAGGGCTTGAGGAGGAAAGCCCAGCATCCCTGTCCCTGCCCATCTCTTGACATGAGAGACTCTGAGCCTGCTGCTTCCATCACGTGACCCATATTAAACAGAAGCCCCCAAAGCAAAAGAAGGGCTTAAGCGTGCTACCTGGCCTCACTGGGCCCTTCTCAGTGGTTGCAGATGTCCCGTGATCACTGGCCAGAAGGAGGAAGGTCTTCTGTACGCTCGTTGGCTGTAGCCACGTCATTCACGGTGCCTTCAGAGGGGGGATTCCTTCCTGATTTTTGGCAGGTTTATAGGCTGCAGCTCGAGCAGATAATCAGGAGGGAAATCAAGAGTATTAACCAGCTTTTAAAAATTTTTTAATTGCTTTGCTAACGTGCTGATCTGCACTAACTCATCTTTGCAAAAGGGACTGCTCCTGGAAGATGTCCCAGCAGGGACCTCGGAAAGCATCCCACCCTATCCGCCATAGGAGCTGCTCTGAGCTTTAGAAAGTGTTGTTCCTTCTTGGCTAAGTGGCCTGGCTGCCTGGTCACCACGTGGGCAGTGCGGGCTGAGGCAGGTGCCGGAAGCTGCTCAGGCAGGAAAGCCCGCACTGTTCTTATGGCGGTGGGTGCTCCAGCCGTCCTGTCCACTGACAGCTCTCTGGGCTCACGGGCTCCCAGCGCGGTTCCCAGGGGCCTTGGGTTTTCTCCTTGGTGTGGTTTCTGAAGTGCCTTGTTTGCAGACAGCCTCTTACTTTCTTTTCTCCTTCAGAGACTGTACACGACGGAAGGAGTTCTGAGTGAACTGGGAGACTAGGGCTGCCTGTTTTACTGGTTGATGAGAAATAATTTTATCTGAGCACACCTCGAAATTTGCTTTTTACCAACATACTTTACCTCTTAATTGAAGATCGATTTTTTGAAGGGTCAAGACAACTGAAAGAAAAAGTGTTGGCCTTTTTGTGGGACCAGATTCCGAAGATAAATAAATATTTTTACTTCTGTCTCGTGTATGTCAAAGATGAGCCTGTTTTTGGCAGCATGGCCACAAAGCCATCCAGGGTGCCGCAGCTAGACTCACAGCCACCTCCCACTGCTGATCGTGTGTCCAGATTTAAAGTCCGGTGCCAGGATGTCACATGAGGCAGAATAAGAGAATTGGGTCTTGTTGCTCTAAGGCAACCAGTAACGTCTCCCCGGTGTATCTAGAAGAGCACTGGGACATTTTTAGCTTAATGTGGGAGGGGGCCCCTGCCTACCCCCAAGACCTCACCGGGGGAACCACTCCTTAAATAGGAAGGGTGTAACAGGCACGCAGAAGCAAAAAACTAAAGGCCCCAGCACTTCCCGTGCTCAAGGGTTCGATAAGAAAGCTGCAGTTTTTGTTATGGAAACAGCTGTTCTGGCTAATAAACCATGTAAGGAGGGACAGAAGATTAGAATGAAGGGTCCTCTGCCCTTCGAGTAAGAGTAAGGAGTTAGCATCAGAGTCTGGAGTAGGATACCTTGTGTCTCTTGCCCGTTATGTCCCATCTTCTTCCTTCCTGAGTGCTTGGAGGCTGGAAAGGAAGTTTACCTTGAACTCTTCCTGGAGTGGAAGTTCCTCTCCTTGGAGGTGGGCTCTCGGGTTCTGGAGCTGGACCTGGGCTTTGGGTCTGGGTACTGTCCTTGTTAGGCTCCTTCCTTAACTCAGGGGTCAGTCCCAGGAGGCCTAGCAGCACTAGCACGTGCCCACGTACCATAGTTTGGCCTTAATTACCTTCATCTAGAATCAGAAAACCATTACTCCTAATGGGGGTGGTGAGGCGGCTGGTGAAGCAGCCTTCAAGGGTCTAACCGGAAAAACACCTTGACACATCCGTGAGGGGTTGGGGGGCAGGTAATAAAACAGTTCGGTGCTCTCCATCACCAGCTGGAAGCCTGGCTGGGAAGAACCTACCAGGGTCCCCAGGAAAATCCCCACTGCCAAACCAGGCTTCTCTTCAGACACCCGGACTGGAGCTTCCAAGAGGGTGGGGTGGGGTGGGGGGACACGGGGCCTAGGCTGCGGTCTACAGAGCAGGGGGATTTGAATACCCTCCAGATGAGCGTGGCTCCCACAACTGCCACCACCAGGTGTGCCCATCTCCAGGAATCTAGCGCAGGCCAGACCCGTGACTTCTAAGCAACACAATAAGGCAAAGAGGACAAAATGTGGCTTCCATGATCACGTTACAGAACATCGCATCTGTTCTGCTGTCAGGACATCTGTCCAGAGAGAGACCCTCTGTTACTGGCTTTGGAGAAACAAGCTGCTCCGTGTGTGCTGCCCCGGTTGGAGGGTCAAAGAGGTGAGGAGCTAGGACAGCCTCAGGCTGACAGCCAGCAGGAGACCAGAGCCCCTGGTCCAGCAGTCTGCAAGGAGGGGAGCTCCCTCCATGGGAGCCTGGAAGCCGGTCCTTGCCCAGCTGGTTGTTCAGATGAGCCCCATGCCCTGGCCAAGCCTTGACTGCAGCTGTGCCCAGACACCTGATCCAGAGAAACAACCAGTAAATGTTTTGAACTGCTGCATTTGTGGGAATCCTGTTAGACAATAGATCACCGAGACAAGAAGTGAGCAAAACATGTTTGAAGTGGGAGTCTCGGAGAAAAGCATCTGGACAGATCTGAGGCCTCCGTGGCCTTGGCAGCTCTCTTCGCATGCTCCTTTGGGCTTCCTCTCCCCCTTTATGTTGCCAGCAGCGATGCTTACTCTTACTCCGTGCTAGGCACTGTTCCATGCACTTGGCCTAAAACTCGTTTTGCCATCACATCTGCCCTCCGAGGTAGGTACTCGCCTGTTTTACAAATGACAAGACTGAAGCAGTGAGATGAGGTAGTTTGCCTGAAGTCACACGGCTGCTCGGTGGCAGAGCTGGGATCAGAGCCCAGGCATCCGGCTCCAGCATCCATGCTTCCAGTCAGACGGATCCAACCAGTGCTGCCTCCGCAGCGGGCTTGGAAGACTGGGTTAATCTGTGGGAGTTCTCATTCTTCCAGCAGATCAAGAAAGCCATAACATGGCAGGTATCAAATGACAGGTCAAGGGCGGGGCCTTGCCTCCTAGGTGATTAGAAGCCCCTCCATGCCTCACTGCACACAGTAGGTGTTGATTTCTCTGAGCAGACGGTGACAGGAGGGTGCCATGCTCTGGGCAGAATGGACCAGAATTGGGAGAAGACAAGTTTTTCCTTACTGTAGCTTGAACGTAGACAGATACTTTCATGTTTTCTTCTGGATTACAGAGGTAACACAGGTACAAAAACAAAACCACAGAGGATATTAGCGATCATCCCAAATCGTTCCTTGCTTTGTAGGAACAGGAGCCCATCTCTGAGGACACCCTCAGAGACTAGATTTAGGGCCCACCCCTGGATTTAGATGGACCTTGAACCACGGACAACTTGGGCGCCTGGGTGACTCAGCTGGTTAAGCGACTGCCTTTGGCTCAGGTCATGATCCCAGGGTCCTGGGTTCAAGTCCCACATCACGCTCCCCCTGCTCTATGGGGAGCCTGCTTCTCCTTCTCCCTCTGCCTGCCACTGCCCCCCTGCTTGCGCACTCTGTCTGGTGCTCTCTCTCTCTCTGTCAAATAAATACATAAATACATAAAATCTTAAAAAAAAAAAATCCAGGATGATTCTCTCAAAATCCTTAATTACATCTGCACTGGCCCTATTTCCAAATAAGCTCACATTCACAGATATTGGGGGTTGGCACTTGAACATATCTTTTGGGGGGACACATTTTGACTTACCACAGTCTACCCACTCCAAGATCCATCAGTAAGGGATGGGTTATATAAATTTAGATACATTCATATAATGGAATACTAGATTTGGGGGGGGTGGAATAAAAAAGCTCTTTATAGGGGCACCTGGGTGGCTCAGTCGGCCTTCAGGTTGGGTAATGATCCCAGGGTCCTGGGATTGAACCGCAACCGCAGAGGGCTCTCTGCTCAGTGGGGAGCCTGCTTCTCCTCCTCCCTTCGCTTGCTGCTCCCCCTGCTTGTGCTTGCTCTGTTTGTCAAATAAATCTTAAAAAAAAAAAAAAAAAAAAAGCTCTTTATATAGTTGTAAGGCTGAGCTATATCAAGGGTAGGCAGCAAGGTACAGAATATGGCGTAGATAGAATATGCTCTTTTGCATATGAGCATAAAATATCTCTGGAAAGATACACAGGAAATAGCACCCCACAAGTTGCCTACACGAGAGACTGGGTGCCTGGGAGACAGAGATGCTGGATACCAGGAGATACTTTTGTAACTTTCTGAATCTGAACCATGTAAATAAACCATCTTTTCAAAGAAAGGAAGAAAGGGTGCCTGGGTGGCTCAGTGGGTTAAGCCTCTGCCTTTGGCTCAGGTCATAATCTCAGGGTCCTGGGATTGAGTCCTGCTTTGGGCTCTCTGCTCAGCAGGGAGCCTGCTTCCCCCTCCCCCCCTCCTCCCACCCCCCACCCACCTGCCTCTCTGCCTACTTGTGATCTCTCTCTCTCTGGGTCAAATAAATAAATAAAATCTTTAAAAAAAAAAAAAAGGAAGAAAAAAATCTACATTTAAAAGGTCATTTGTTATATCAACACTCAAAGATACAGAGCAGAATGAGCATTTTAGTATCTTCTCATCTTATTATATATATAAGCAGTAAATAAATTTTATTTTTTTACAGATAGGGGCTTATTCTGTCTAGTGTTCTGAAACATGTCACTTAATAACTTATAACCATTTCTCCAGGCATTGAATGTTCTTCTCTAACATTTGGAATGATTTCATAGTTTTCCATTAAAGAAACCACCCAAGATTAGGTATGTTAGTGCTGGACCTTTCAGTCTTTCTCATTTTTTGCTATCCAAGTTGGATCTTATAGAAAGACTTTGCAAGTTACCTTTAAGATATCCAGTGGAACCAGTCAATCAGAATGCCTCGTCCTCTAAGCCTCCTGGTTAATGTGGTTTTACGGATGGTGGGCAGAGTCCAACCCAGCCCAGCACCCGGATTTGGCAGGCAGTTGGCCCTAGCAACCCTGGGGTGGCAATTCCAGTGGCTTGTTTTCCAGTTACCTGAGCTGCAGATTTAGAACCCTCTGCAGTGAGCAGGTGAGCCCCCAGCATGACTCTCTTCGGGTGACTGATCTTGGGGTTGCTGGGCCGAGCACCGTCTGGTTTTCAGGCTGGGTGACCAGTGGGCAGCAGTTCTGGGAACTCAGATGACCACTGGCCAGTCTGAGCTGAGCAGAGCCACTGACTTGGCACAGAGAGGGGGGCCAGAGGTACGTATGTGACTCCCCGCAGCAGGGTCCTGTGGGCTCTGGGATAAGAGGGTCAGGAGAGAGTCACTGTGCTTGCTGTCCCTTCCAAAGTCTCGCATCAGGTTGCATGGTATAGAGGAAAGAAGGTGGGGCTGAAAGCTACTGAACTCCCTGCTGTGTATCGTTGAGCGAGTGACTGTATGTACCTGAGTCTCAGTTTCCTCATCTGTAAAATAGAAATAATCCTAGAACCTGTTTCGTAGCCTAGATCCTGTGTCACAGAGCATCCAGAGGGGACGGAGGATAGCATGAGAAAATGGAAGCCAAAGCAGCCAGCACAGTGTAGTGCACAGCCGGTGTAGGCTGCGTTCAAGGTGCGCGTGCTGGTGACCAAGGAACACCTGGTGGAGGCAATAGGAGGTCCGTTGGAAGGAGGGACAGGGATGGGGGCACTGGGAGGAGCACGCTGGTGTGAGGGCTCTGCAAGGACACGAGGATCAGCAGTGGACTGCGGAGGCCATGAGCCTGTCAGGGCCTGGGTAGGGACCCCGCAAGTCAGGGGACTCCAGACAGGATGACACAGACCTGGGCCATGCTGGGGTGCCTAGGAGCCAGCTGTGCTTACTGGCAGACGTCAGCCAGCCCTCTCCTTTGTGCTCTTCCTCTCCCAACCTCACAGCTCCACCTCCCCAACCCCAAACCCTAGGGATTGACCCAAACCTTTCTGGACTCATAGCTCGTAGCCCCGGCCCAGGCCACAGCCTCACTTGTGCGGTCCCAGGGCCGTCAGGGCTAGAATGCCACGTTGGCAGCCTCAAATGTCGTTTCTCAGATACAAAACCCAGGCTCTTCTTTCACAAAGAGAAAACTCCTACTCACCCCCTCCTGCCCATCTATTGACTGTTTTCCAAATATAAAATCATCAAGTTAGGAGCACCTGGGTGGTTCAGATGGTTAAGCATCTGCCTTCAGCTCAGCTCCTGATGCCAGGGTCCTGGGATCGAGCCCCACCATGGGGCTGCCTGCTCAGCTCAAGCTCGCTTCTCCCTCTTCCTCTCCTTCTGCCACTCCCCCTGCTTGTGCTCTCTGTCATATAAAAAATAAAATCCTTTGAAAAATCATAAAACTAAACATGCTTTTTCAAACCAACCGCACCCCTCTCTCCGCCCTAGATTTTCAGACCTGCCCCCCACTTTGAAAACGGGTGATTTGATTCAATGCTTTGGAGAGCAGAGCGAGATTGAGCCTCAGTAGGCAGATAGAATCTACAGATCACAGCTTAGTTCCCAACGCATGGTTTCCTCAGAGGGCCTGTGAAGCTGGAGACTCTTGATTCCAGGGTTGTGAGTTTGCTACCCACTTTCTGCGCAGAGATTTCAAAGAAAAAAAAAAGAAAGAAAAGGCACGGTTTCCTCTGTGGTCTGGTCCCTATCCCAATTGGGCAAGGCACATGAGTTTGAACCAAAGAGTGGGTAGCAGATGGGTTCTGCCATTTCACAGATGAACAAACTGAGGCCAGGGTGCCTCAGGCAAGGTTGCAGGGCGATCAGGAAAACGTTCTCCTGCAGTCATCAAAGCCTTAGTACTGTTATTGTGGGCTCTGAAGGCGCGGGGCGATGGGGCGGGGATTGCCCTCAGTCTGGCTGGCGACAGGCAGAGGCCAGAGCTTGAGTTTTAGACCTTCAAGGCCGGGCCAGGGAATATAAGCGAGACCACAGCGGGATTCTGCCCCTGAGTGTGGGGGCATTTTCTGTTAGGCAACAGGAGAGAATAATCCCTGTTTGCTGGATTGTCCGGGGCCCCAAGTGAGACCGCGCTGGAAAAGCCCTCAACCCAGTCCCCGCCGTCAGCTAGCGCTCCATAGTTTGAGAGCGCTGCCTGGGTCAGGTCTGCCGCCACCACGGGGCCCAGGGACCCGACGCGCCCTTCTCGCCGGGCTACGCGGGAACGCGGGCGGGCACTGGCACGGGTCCCTCCTGCGAAACGGCCTTCGGCTCCGCCCCGCCTTGGACACGCCCTTAGGCACGCCCCTGCCCTCAGTCCCCGCCCCCGCCAATGCTCCGCCCCGCCCTGCCCCGCCCGGCCCGTGCGGCGGCGGCGGCGGTGGCGGCGGCGGCGGCGGCGCGCAAAGGTAGGAGACCGCGGGCGCGCGCTTCGGCGGACGAAGGCCGCAGGGCTGAAGTGGAGGCGCGCGCGGGCGGGAAGGCGGGAGCGCGCCAGTGGGCGGGCCGGAGCCGTTGTCCCAGGGCCCTTGGGAAACCCTGTGCGGTCGCCTTGTCCCCGCGCCCCCGGCTCTGCGGGCATCCTGCCTGCCCTCCGCTCCAGACCCTGTCCCGGCTCTCGCGGGCTGGGGGCCGGGCGCGGCGGGGGCCTGCCAGGCTTGGCGGCCTGAGGTCCCGGCGGGCGCCCCCGTGCCGCGTCCCCTCGTCCCTCCGGCTGGACCGCCGCCGGAGGCCCTTCCCCCCGTCCCCACAACAGGAGCTCCCGCGCTGCGGCTTCCTGTGGGCCCGACACCGTCCCTGCGGTCCTCGCGCGGGAAGGGATTTCGCCCTCGTGGCGACCCGACGGCGTGCAGAGTAGCCTGCAGGCCCAGAATGGTCAATTGAGTTGCCGAAGATGGCACAGTCTGAGCAGGGGATCTGGGCCCTCCTTGGGTTTCTCAGCGCCGGGTCTAGGGTTGGCGTTTTGAACGGGCTCCGTCGTGATTTGTATGCAAACGCAACAGGACTGTGTTCGGGCCAGATGTCTGTTCCCTTGGTGGCCAATCTCCCCAGCTCCCCCTGGAACTGGGACTTGTCTGGGGGACTGGGACATTGTGGGACAGGGTCTGTCAGGGTACCTTCTGTCTGTTTTCATCGGAGATTTCCTCTTTTCCTTAGCTGGGCTCGCAACAGGTGCTTAATAAATAAACACGTCTGTGTTAGGAGCAGAGGGAGGCTGAGGCCAGGCTGGGCTCCTTAGTCCGGAGCAGGGTTCAGAAAAGACCTCAGGAGTCAGAACCCATCGATTCTGAGGCTTTGCCCAACTTAGCTCTTCTCCCCAGGCTTTCTCTCAAGCCCTGAGGATGAGGGCCAGCCCTTGGACACTAGGGACCCTTCCCACTCGGGGGGCCCATCAGGTTTTTACGCTAAGTTCCTGGGATGCAGCAGGTGCTGGCCATGTGTTCCCTGGGGGTTGTTCTGGGATCCCAGTCCTGTGGGTGACATCGTTTATGGCCAGGACTTGCCCAATGTGACCCCCCGCAAAGCTCAGGAGAATTGTTTCTTTTTCTTTAATTTCTTTCATTTAGTTTCCTATATTATTACTTGTTTCAACATTCATTCATTCAACAGCTGTTCATGGAGCATTGGCTGTGGAGACAGCACTGAACAAAGCCAACTTGGTCCCTGTCCCTGGAGGAGATAGACAACATACATGTTAGATAGACAACATCCATGCCTGGCTACAGGCAGGCACCACTTGAGCTGGTATTTTTGAGTCAAGGTCTGGTTGACAAGCAGGAATCGGCCATGCAGAGGAGGGAAGAGCATGGCAGGCAGAAAAGGTGGCAGGTGCAAAGATCCTGAGGTGGGAGCATGCCTGGTGTGTTTTGATGAGAATCAAGGCCAGCATGGCTAGGGTGGCGTGAGCAGTGGGGGAGCGGGAAGAGGATGGTGAGGTGGGAGAGGGGGACTGAGGCCAGATCCGGCAAGCCTTGTATGCTGTGGCGGCACTTTGAATTTTGTTATTTTGAGTGTGATAGGAGGCTGTGTGTGTGTGTGTGTGCGTGTGTGTGTGTGGCGGGGGCATTGAGCAGAAGAGGGATGTGATCTCCATTGCTTGAGAATATACTGGAACTAAGGGACAAGAGTGGAAGCCAGCAACCTATGAAGAGCCGTCTCAGGGGCGCCTGGGTGGCTCAGTGGGTTAAGCTGCTGCCTTCGGCTCAGGTCATGATCTCAGGGTCCTGGGATCGAGTTCCGCATCGGGCTCTCTGCTCGGCAGGGAGCCTGCTTCCTCCTCTCTCTCTCTCTGCCTGCCTCTCTGCCTACTTGTAATCTCTCTCTGTCAAATAAATAAATAAAATCTTAAAACAAACAAACAAACAAACAAAAAGAGCCGTCTCAGTGGTGCAAGCAAAAGATGGCGGCAGCTTATATTACACACACCCGAGACCCCTGGTGGTGCTTGGCACACAGTAAGCACAACATAACGGGAGCCATTGCTGTTATTGTCCAAAACTTTGGAACCAGGCATGCCTGGGTCTCACATGTGGCTCCAGCTCTTCATGTTGGTACCTTGGAGCAAGTTACTTAACTTCGCTGAGCCTTAGTGTTGTCATCTGTAAAGTGGGTAGAACAGTATCGGCATGACACAGCTGTCAAGAAGGTTAAAACAGGGGGCGCCTGGGTGGCTCAATCATTAAGTGTCTGCCTTAGGCTTGGATCATAATCCCAGGGTCCTGGGGTCTAGCCCTGCATCGGGCTCCCTGCTCGGTGGGAAGCCTGCTTCTCCCTCTCCCTCTCCCCCTGCTTGTGTTCCTGCTCTTACTGTGTCTCTGTCAAATAAATAAATAAAACCTTAAAAAAATAAAAAAAGGTTAAAACAGGTATGTACAGATGCAAAGTTATGGGCAGAGGGCTGGGCTCATGGTTGGCTCAATGTTTTTGTTATAATTTCTAGTCAGGATAGGAGAGTAAAGGCATAAGTGAGTAACAACATGGTGTGTTTGAAACTCAGGAGTAATCTCTGAGGGACTTTTTGGCTGATTCCTGCCAGTGGATCTGGCAAACAGCTGGCTGGGAGGGTGGGCCAGAGCCCAGCCGGGGTGGGGAGGGAACAAGTGCAAAGAGTGTCTCCTCTGTATTTATTTGCCAAACCATGGCTGAGGTATGCCACTGTGTACCAAGCACAAGGTTCTAGAATAGATATTGGGAAAAACCAGTAACACCAGTGGTAGTAATGATCGAGCCAGCACTCACGCACTATTTAACAACATGTAATCATTAAGGTGATACCAGCTGATGTGACAGTGAGACCCCGAAGTCCCAGAGGCTTAACAGAAGTTTATTTCTCATTCATGGAAAGCGCTGGCGAGTGTTTGGCAGGTGACTTTCTACATGGCGACCCACGGACCCAGACCCCTCCAGCTGGTGGCTCTGGCATCCCCTAGGACCTCAGCATTATTTCCTTCCAGCTGCTGGACAGGGCAGGAGCTTAAACAGTCCCTCCTGCAAGGTTTTCATGGGCAGATCTGAAGTGGCACACATTCTACTTTGATTCTGCTGACCAGAACGTGTCACGTGGCCATATCTGACAGCAAGGGAGTCCCATTTTCTAAGAAGAATTGGAAGTATGTTTTGGTGAACACATAGCAGTCTCTGCCACACCACGTCCAAGTACACAGCTAGGCATGGACCACCTTATTGAATCCTAATGATAGAAATAGGCACCATTATCATACCATTTTACAGATGAGGAAACTGAGGCTCAAAGAGGTGAAGTCACTGGCCCAGGTGGCACAGCTGGTGGGGAAGGATAGCCAAGACTGGGGTTGGATGCTGAAACTATAATGTCCAGATTTTTCCTATGAGGAAGTTAATCATTTGCTTCGAGGTTTGGCTGCAGATTCGGAAGACCTGCCTGCGCACACAGGGTTTAGATGTGATTTCTTGGCATCATAGAGAACCCAGTCAGACTCTAGGGGGAGAACTCTGGACAGAGCCAAGGGTTCTGGCATCCTGCTCCCTTCCCCTGATCCCTTAGGGCACTGGCTGGGGGAAGGCACAGAATAATGGCCAGTTCACTAAGCACATCTGGGGTGCCTCTGTGCCAAGTTGGGCAAGTGGGGGGGTGGAGGTCCTGGTCTAGGGGGTGTTTGTGATCCACCCCTGCTCTGGTTATGGGTGTGCAGCCTATAGAGGGGACTTCTGGAGGGTGTCTGGAGGTGGGAAAATGGGAGTCCTAAAGTTTTATAGTGACAGCTCTCTGCCCCTGGCCCAGTTCACTTTTGCCTGAATTTGGCCTTGCTTGCATAGCAACTTGATGGCGCTTACCTTTTTGGCCTGGTGCCCTGTTTCCTGGTTTTCCATTTGCAGAATGGATTTCCTAGTTGAGGGTGAGAGGTGAAGCCTGACCCCGACTAATGTGCACTTATATTGCACCTGCTGCATTCCCCAGTCTGACCTAGAGAGAGTAATAGAGTCTTTTTTTTTTTTTTAAGATTTTATTTATTTATTTGACAGAGATCACACGCAGGCAGAGAGAGAGAGAGATGGGGCTCGATCCCAGGACCCTGAGATCATGACCTGAGCCAAAGGCAGAGGCTTTAATCCACTGAGCCACTCAGGTGCCATGAGAATAATAGAGTCTTAAAGGGAAAATGCCTGGCCTCGCCTTGGAGCATTTACAGGGTGGTGGGGTCTGCCTGGCCCAAGTGGAATGAGCTCTGGGCTTACCACTTCCCTGTGGCATGTCACTTTGAATGGGTGAGGCTCTAACCTCTCTAAGCCTTGGTTTTCTCACCTGGAAATGGGTTGAGGTAGGGACTTAATGAGGTAATGCAACTCTGCCTCCTCTGGGACATGGCACTTAGAGGGGCCGCAGGGAGCAGGAGTGATGCTAATAAAAACAGGACAGAAGCTGCCATCTGCTCACTGCTCACTCCGTGCCCACTGGGGGTCGATCCCTCTTAACCTTTCAACCCACATGATCCTCAGTGACTGTGTGGCCGAGGCTCTCAGTCCCATTTTAGAGATGGAGGAACTGAGGCTCAGAGAGAACCTTGTCCAAGGTCATACTTCCGAGGAGTGGAAGCGCTGGGACTCCCAGGTGACCACAGACATGCCGCTTAGTCCAGGCAGCTTCCCTGCCGGCAGGGCAGGAACTATGGGACGGGTGACTGGACCTCCGGCCCTGGGGTAGAGGGACAGGCCGTGTTGGATTTTCAAATGAGTGCACTTGTTATTTATTGAATGCTCGCTATGAACCCGGCACTGAGTCACACGCTCTTTGTGCCCACATGGTTTTTGGTTGAATCTCCCAGACAACTCCGTGAGATGGGTGCCAATCATTCTCCGCATCTTACTAGGGAACGGTGAGGCTCAGAGAGGCAAAGTTGCTTTCTCAAAAGTACACAGCCTGTGTGCGTGTGCGCGGGGAGAGGCGGTGAGGGGATGGGGGGATTCAGATCGCTGGGTGTGGGCGATTCCAGAGCCTGCGATCCTTACCCGGAACCTCTTGTGAGAAAACGTCATCCCAGCGCCCTGGGAATAAGGGTTTAGCAAACCACGTGACCCCTGTCTGGGTCAGCAAAGAAGGTCTAAGACTGGCCTTTCCCGCCTCCTGATGCTGACCCCACTGCCTGGGCTTGGAGGGCTCTAGGACCCAGCAGCTGAGGAGGGTGGACAGTGTGTGCGTGTGTGTGTGTGTGTGTGTGTGTGTGTGTGTGTGTGTGTGTATGGGAGGGGTAGATCCTTGGCTCCAGGGCCCTCCTTCCCCTTCTCTCCTCACTTTTCTCGCCCACCTCCTCCCCTCTTTCCTCCCCTCCCCCTCTCCTTGCCAGCTCCTCCTCCTCTTCCCTCCCCTCCTCTCCGTTCCCGGCCCCTCCCCCTCTCTCAGCCCCTCCCAACTCAGTGGTCACATGGGGGCACCGCGGGATTTAAGCCTAATCTGCCCTGTGCTCAGCACAACGGTCTGGCTGTGGGATGGGCAAGCTGAGCTGGTCTCTGGGGCCCTGGAGAAGGGCCTGGATGGGGGTGCCCACAGCTTGCCCCCCATGAGTTTGGGGCTGGAGGAACCTTTGGAGGCCCAGCTGGCACTGGAGACGGTTATCCAGGTGGGTCCTGAGGCCTGGGCCCACCCCGTCTAAGGCAGGGGAGCCTGGGTCTAGAAGGAGTGGGGGAGCGGTAGATGCCTCTTGGGGTCCTGGGGTGGGATAGGTGGGTTTGGGGTGCACAGGGGCCCCAGCTTGCCGCTCCCAGCCGGGCTGGGGGTAGAGCAGCTGTTCAGGGCTCAGCGGCTGTGGCTCCCCTATTCCAAGGTCCCATGGGAAAAAGGGCATCCCTGCTCCCAGACTGAAGGGTTGAAGTGACTTCTGCTAGCACAGTGGGATCTTCATCCATGTGGGGTTGGAACTGGACGGCCGCCCCCGACACTGCTGGCCCGATGGGTTTTATGAGTGGGCCATGCGTTTGGTTCACTTCTCTAGGCCTCCGTGGGGGCTCTTTCCCTGGGCAGGGGGCACACAGTCTTCCCATGGGGGCTGTTGGCCACTCTGACTCCCTGGCTTTCCTCCATCTGGGAGGTTTCCTGAGGGTTTCCTGGGCACCCACATCTTGGGCTGCGGGACTTTGTTCCTCTCCCACCAGACCAGGGAGCCCAGCGTCCCAAATCCCCTTCAGAGCTTCTCTCCCCCTGCCCTTCCCACCAGACCCTGGAGAGCGGCGTCCTGAGAGCAGGCCAGGAGGAGGGCCTGGGCGTGCAGGACCCGGCCCAGGACTCTCCCAGGACCGCCGGCCTGCCTGCCCGCATCAGAGAGATTGTCACCCGCCACCTCTCCCAGCCTGAGAGCCAAGGTGCCACTCTTCTTTCAACTTCCACAGACACTGCCTGCCTCTCCCCCCTCCTCATAGCCCCCTTCCCGTGGTCAGTGGCAATGGTGACTCACCGCGAGGCAGACACAACCCTGTGATGGAGGGACCCATTTCACAGACGAGGAAATAGAGGCTCAGAGGTATATTTGCCCAGAGTTGTTCCCCATGTGGTGCTCCTAGGCACCCCATCTGGTAGCCCATAGCGAAGATTTAGACCCAAACACCACATTCTCTCCCAGGGATGGTGTGAGCTGCCTGACCCTGAGACTACAGGGGAGGGCAGCTCAGCTCAGCTCAGGGCTTTGCAGAAGTCCGAAGGGTGGTACTGACCATTCCCTGCCCAGGCAGAGAGGCTGATGGGCCCTTGTTCCTCCCGGTGGGTGGCATCCTCAGCCTCCTAAGCGGTTTGAGAGTCTGGGAAGGGCGCCCTCCGAGCTGTGTTTGCAGCTCTCCTTTTCTTGGTGGTGGTGCTGCTGGTGTTCTGGCTGCAGTCCTTGTCCAAGCTCAACCTCCTTGGGAGGAACAGAGATGTTGGGGTCCCTAGGAGCCCCAGGCAGGGAGAGACTCAGAGAGCCCTTACCTCAGTCTGGAAGAGCCTAGAGGCTTGTGGTGTGTTGGCGTGTGTCCAGTTCTCCTGGGATGGAAGGGGAGCCCACAGGATGGGGGGGTGGGGAGGCACATCCACTTCTTCCTTTGGCTCTTCCTCCCTTTTCTTCCTCCTTTTTCCTCTTCCTCCTCCTCCCAGCGTGACCCATACTATCTTAAGCCCTGGCTTCAGAAGCTACATGAAGCCCTTCCCTTAAGCGAGGCCTCCCGGCACTCCTGGTCGGGTCTGGTTACTGTTCCACTCATTTGCAGAGCAGCAAAACTGAGGCCCAGAGAAGAGTAACAGTTGGAGAAAGAAGGAGCTAGTCCCTGCCTCCTAGACCAAGCCTCTCTCTGCACATTCCGGGCCTGCTGGGGCCACCCTTGCGCTGCGGTCGCGTCGGCTCTGAGGCTCGCTCCGGGGATGGATGTAGGGGGAGGATGTCCTGCTGCACCCCAGGGGAAGCCAACCTCATGCCTGCTGTCCCTCTCCAGCCCCGCTGCCCGCCCCGGAGATGGCATCCGTGCGCTCACTGCAGGAGGAAAACCAGCTGCTGCAGCAGGAGCTGTCCCGCGTGGAGGACCTGCTCGCCCAGAGCCGTGCGGAGCGCGATGAGCTGGCCATCAAGTACAACGCGGTCAGCGAGAGGGTGGGTGCTGCCTGCGGCCCGGGAGCTGGGCCCGGTGCTCCTCCGATACGAGGGCCTGGAGACAGCCGGGCCGGGCCGGGGCACTGGGCCGAAGGTGGGCCCGGAGTCAGGCTGGCCTGGGTGCCGATTGTGGCTCTGCCAGTGTGAGTGGCCTTGAGCAAATCCCTGTGCCCTCATGGTCTGTTTTCTGTCTTGGGGATGCTAGTGTGATGTGGGCTTGTGAGGAGTCGACCAGCTGATGGAGTCCAGTGCCTATAGCCAGGGAGTTTCATGCCTGCCTGTCCCACACCTGCTTGAGGTGGGGGGCACAGAGAGTGAGGACCCTGCTACCCCTCCAGTGTCTGGACATCCCTCTGTGCTCCCATGTACATGGGTCTTGGGGTTCGGCCAGCGGCGGCCGGACACTGAGGCAGGCAGGCTGGAGTAGGCACGGGCAGCGTTCCGCCGGCCCTCTGGGGCGGCCGCGGACCTTCAGCCGCTCCCAGTGGGGATGAGACCTCGCCAAGGAAGGAAGGAGAAGCCAGGCCAGCCTCCAAGTGCAGACAGGACTCCCATTCCCCAGGCACCTGTCCCCAGGGCCCAGGCCGGGACTGCGTGTTTTGGGTGCCTTGTTTTCTCTGGGCCCCCAGGCTAGTGAGAGGGGACACCAGGGAGTAGGAGCTGGTGGCTGGGAGTTGGTGAGAGTGTTGCCGGAGGGAGGGCGTGTCTAGGTGGGAGACGTGGGGGTGGTACCAGTCATCCCAGTAACTACGGTTTACTGACTCCCTCTGGGCCTGGCGCTTGCTGGGTGCTTCACAGTCGCTGCACCAAGAGAGCAGGCTCCGAGAGGGACAGCGCCGGGCTTGGGGTCACACAGCCTGTGAAGGCTTGGGCTGTTGACCCCCAGCTCGGGGCTGTGCTTTGCCGTTTTGTTTTCTGAGTGTAGGAAGAGACAACTGTGCTGGGAGTTCCAGGGGGGGCAGTTGGAAAGCTGGAAGGTCCTCCGACAGAGCCCCCTGTGCGCTAGGCAGAGCCAGGTTAGCCGAGGCTCCCCAGGCTGGGCCTGTCCCATGGGGGCTTGCCTAATCGCACTGGGAAGAGGGGCACACGTTTATGTGTGTGGTTGTGGGGGGTGCAAATGTCTTGGCGTTGGCCTGCCTGGACAGGCCCCCGACTTGTTGAGACTTGCGGAGGAGCAGGGTGGGGGGCCCAGAGTGGCCCCTAGCACAGGCGACAGTGTGGAGCTAGTGTTCCCAGGTTTTCAGGGGGTGCAGAGGTGGGGGCTGGCCCAAGTGCCCTGTTGTTGTGGGTGACGGGGCCTCGAGCCAGCCCTCCTCCAGTTTAGGCCCCTCTCATCTTTTGGCCACTGGCTCAGTGCCAGGCCCCTGGGGGACTATCTCTTAAATGCCAGCTTCTGACCGACAATGAAGTGGGCGCGGCACCCCCTCATTGGCAGGGGAAGAAAAGGAGAGATGGGAGGTGGCAGGTTTCTCTTCTGCTGAGACACAGCTGCTGCAGCTGAGGCTGCCTTGGTCCAGAAGATTCCCTCGTGTGGCTGGGCAGTCCCCTGAACAGCACCCTGAGGGAGCCGGGCGTCTCGCTTTTCTGGGTGTGAGGTGGTGTGAGTGAGGCGCCCCACCTGCAGGCAGGGTTTGGGTGAGAGCGCCCTCCACGCCTGTCCTGGGGTGTGGGCTCCCAGAGGACGTCGGAGCCTGGAGATCTCCCATGACAGATGCAGAAGCAGGCCCAAAGTGGGGGCTTGATAGGGTCGGTGGTGGAGCTGGGTTAAGGGCCTTGGTCCAGGGCTCTGCGGTCCTGTGACATTCTGTCCCTTCTGCCCTTGTTCCCGTGGTGCAGGTGGCAGGGCCAGACCTTGTGGCCGTAACTGTTACATGTGGGCTGTTTGGAGGCCCGTCAGTGAGGTTGTTCTGGCCCTTTCTTTCTTTTTCTTTTTTTTTTTTTTGTTCTGGCCCTTTCAATCCTATGCCATCCCTGGGAAAAGGTAGTGGAGGCAAGGTCAGGATCTGTGTCCTGTTGACTGCATGTAGGGAAACTGAGGCAGGGGCTCCCCGTGGCCTCCTCTCAGGTCAGAAGGAGAGCTTCATGGTCCCTGTGGAGGCCCCCTCCATCTTCCTGTCCCTGAGGAGCAGCTGTTGGGCAAGGCAGCTGGGAATGGGAAGGAAGGCGTGGCACGCCCCCTGGGCTCCCCCAGTGTCCATGGCAACCTGGACCCAGTGAATGAATGGCGGGTAGTAGGCAGCGGTTGCTAAGGGAGACAGTAAACTTCTTTCATCCTTAGCTTGGTGACCCCCCTCTTTCGCTTTTGAATTACAAGTTAAACTGAAAGGCTGTTTTGTGAGGGGTAAAGTTTGTGCGAAGGGGCGAGGTGTGGCCGGGAGTGGCCAGGGCCTGGCTGTGAGCTGTGGTGAGAGCCGGTGGAACACCCTGCGACTGCCTGAACCCCCCCAAAATCACAGCAAATAGTGCCTGCTTCACACAGATGTGCAAACACACAGAGCAGGCCCCGATCAGACCCCACCTGGACACACAGAGATGTCACCTGGAAACACAAGTCCCCCATCGTGATACACACTGATTCGTGGACCACCCAGACGCACCACCCAGCCACACCACCGAGCTGCCCTGTCCCGCAGACAGCACAATGCATGGCCTCCCGTCTCGTGGACACACAGAGCCAGACAGAGGTACGCTGCATACCTGCTCTTGTGCAGAGTTGCTGATACACATGCTGCCAACACACGTGGAGCCCAGACACGCTCCCCAGCCCCACCCACTTACAGATCTGCCTCCAGACATAAAAACACATGAACAGGGGTGCCTGGGCAGCTCAGTTGGTTAAGCGTCTGCCTTCGGCTCAGGTCACAATCCCAGGGTCCTGGGATCGAGCCCCACATCGGGCTTCCCGCTCAGCAGGGAGCCTGCTTCCTCCTTTCCTCTCATTCTCTCTTTCTCTCTCACTATCTCTGTCTTGTTCTCCCAAATAAATAAATAAAATCTTTGAAGAAACAACAACAACATGTGAACACATGGGCGCTCACTGGGGTCCCTGTGAAGGCCTAGCTACAAAGACACACAAGGTCCCCTGTGGAGACAAATGACAAAGCACAGCCAGCAAGCTGCGCCCCCGATGGGCAACACACGTGGGATCTCAGTGCCACCGTACTCCGAGGGAGACACTGTGCCTGCCACCCTGGTCACAGGCCTGCAGCCCACCTTCCAGGCAGCAGCCCTCAAGCACTGCCCACCTGCCCCTCTTTATGGGTGGCACCCCAGTGGCCATGGTCGCCCTGCTCCGGCACTGACCCCAGCACACAGGGTGGGGTGGGCAGAGAGCAGGTGGTCGGTGGCTCGTCGAGGGACTCCTGGGCGTACTGGGTAGATGTAGGCCCAGAAGGCTGGCCTGGCCTGGCCTGGTCCCATTCATTAGCCCCGCGTGACAGCAGTTGCCCTTGCTGTTGGCGCCCCTGGGACTTGGTATGGGAGGGCATGTGAGTGGCATGCCAGGCGCTGGGGAGGTAGATGGTGAGTGTGGGCCTGGGTCAGAATCAGCCAGGCTGGGCTGTCTTCCTCTTGGTTCTCCCTGGGCCTCGTCACACTTCTCTCCGCTCCCCCCTCCCTTCCCCAACAGCTTGAGGAGGCTGAAGGGCCCCCTGGGACCAGCGGGTACCTAAGGGGTTAGGAGGCTCTGCCAGAGCAACGATGACAACAGTGCACACGCACCCAGGCATCCAGCTTGTGCTCACAGGGTCTGCTAATGAAGGGGCTGCCAGCTGCCCGGGGGCGGAGCAGGGCGCTGACAGCAGCTTTCCATAGACACCTGCCCTGTGCTAGAGTGGGTGCCTCTTACAGAGCGCTGTGTATGTGGGGATGGGGGCGTGGTGGGGAGCCCACCCGTGTCACCTCGGTATGTTTGAGACTGCCACTGTGCCTTCTGTGTGTGCGTGTCTCTAAGCTCAGATATGCATGCATATATTTTTGCCTCTGTTTGAAAGTATTCAGATGTGCTCATGCGATGAATTCATGATTCAACAAGCATGCCACTGCCACTCTCCTGGGTCTAAGATATGGTAGAGAACAAAAATCTGGCTTTTCCTGAGCTCACCTTGGGTGGAGGTTGGGGGACAGGGGCCTGTTGCTAATAACCCCCCACAGCTGGGTTAGGTGTTCAGCCCAGAGGCTCATGGTGCCCCCAGGCAAGAGCACAGAGGGCCTGTCAGGTTCCCCTCCCTGCCAACCCTCAGCAACTTTGTGTTTTGCATGCGCGTGTTCATGGGCCCGCCTGCATGTGTCCACCGTGCCTGATCTGTGTGTCCATGCGTGCCCAGCCTGTGTGCCTGCACAGCTGCGTTACCCTGTGCACGTGAGCGCTCCACCCTGGGCTTGCCCACGTATGCCTGCAGGGCCTGTGGGTCTGGGCCCAACCTGGCATCCTCTGCAGAGTTCCGTGCCTGCCTTCCCCGGAGGCCCGGGCCTCTCACCCAGGGACCTTCCCTGCAGCTGGAGCAGGCTGTGCAGCTGGAGTCTGGGGAGCTGGAAGTGCCCGAGCCCAGGGGGCTGGTGCGGCAGAGCGTGGAGCTGCGGAGGCAGCTGCAGGAGGAGCAGGCCTCCTACCGGCGCAAGCTGCAGGCCTACCAGGAGGGCCAGCAGCGGCAGGCCCAGCTTGTGCAGCGGCTGCAGGCCAAGGTCAGGGCCACCCACTCCTGCTCCTGTCCCCCTCCCCCACCTTGCTTTGCTCTGCCCCTATCCCCTGGGGCTAACCTTCCACTCCGCACCTGTCCACAGACCCTCCAGTACAGGAAGAAGTGCTCGGAGCTGGAGCAGCAGCTGGTGGAGAGATCCACAGAGCTGGAGCAGCAGCGGCTGAGGGTGGGTGCCAGCGGGGGGCAAGGTAGCCTCTTCCCTCTGCTGGCCCAGGCTCATGCCCACTTATCCCGCCCAGGACACGGAGCACAGCCATGACCTGGAGAGCGCCCTTGTCCGCCTGGAGGAGGAGCAGCAGAGGTGGGGTGCGGCTGCGAGGGCGCAGGGCTGGCAGGGCTGTCTCTCCTGCCATGGGCCCACCAGTCCCTTTTGCACCCCCCAGGAGTGCCAGCCTGGCCCAGGTGAACTCCATGCTCCGAGAGCAGCTGGACCAGGCGAACTCAGCCAACCAGGCTCTGAGCGAGGACATACGCAAGGTGACCGCCGACTGGACACGCTGTCGGAAGGAGCTGGAGCAGCGGGAGGCGGCGTGGAGGCGTGAGGAAGAGGTGGGCATGGGGGTGCTGGGAGGCCAGTGGGGCCTCAGGGGCCCAGCCTGACCTGAGAGGTCAGTAGAGGGGTCTCTGCTGGTGGGTGAGCCCTTTAGCAGAAGTAAATAGTTGCTATCGTAAGAGCTGGCCTTGCTCAGCCCATACCACGGGCCCAGCGCGCATTTTCTCCTCTGTTCCTCACAATAACTGTGCGTGGTGAGTGCTGTCACGCTCATTTTAAAGAGGTTACGTAACCTGCCCACAGTGAGGCAGGGATGCCGGAGGTGGTAGGATATCTCTCTCTTTTTTTTTCTTTGACAGAGAGAGAGGTCACAAGTAGGCAGAAAGGCAGGCAGAAAGAGGGGGAAGGGGGCTCTCTGGGAGCCCGGTATGGGGCTCGATCCCGGGATCCTGAGATCATGACCTGAGCTGAAGGCACAGGCTTTAACCCACCGAGACGCCCAGACGCCCTCTCCAGCACTTTACGACCTTTGCGCTGCCTCCTGCAGCTGCAGCCCCTGGAGGCGTTGCAACCCTGATTCCCTGTGCGGGAGGGAGGCGTGGGATCCCGAGCGGTACAGCCTCCAGTTCCCTTGTATGCTGGCCTGGGGCGCTGGCTCGGGGCGGGTGGTGGGGGGGAGACCCACGTCCTGGATCCGGGACCACGGATCTGAGTTGTGGGAGGAGGCGGGGCCGCGGCGGGGGCGGGGCCGAGGCAGGGGCGGGGCCGCGGCGGGGGCGGGGCTGTCCGCGGAGGGGGCGGGCCGGCCCTCACGCAGCGCGCCTTCCCTCCAGTCCTTCAACACCTACTTCAGCAATGAGCACAGCCGTCTGCTCCTCCTCTGGAGGCAGGTTGTGGGGGTCCGACGGCTGGTCAGCGAGGTGAAGATGTCCACCGAGAGGTGAGTGAGGCCCGGGTGGCGGAGGGGCGGCCTGGGGAGACGCTGCGGCAGCTGGGAGACAGCCCCGCTTTTTGAGTTGGATTCAACTCAGCTCAGTTGAACTTCAGTCCAGCCCGACACACCTACTGTGTGCCAGGCTCTGTGGAAATGCAGAGACAACTAGTAATGTGAACGCCTACCACTCCTGGCAGTCAGCATTTGCTGGGTGTTTACAGTGAGCTAGGCTCTTTGGCCATTTTGTTTCTTCCGAGATCTACTGCGTCCCTGGGAGGTAGGAACTATAATCCCCATTTTACAGATGAGGGCACCGAGGCTCAGAGGGGTAGAGTGACCTTCCCAAGGTCACACAGCAGTAAGTGGCTGAGTCAGGATTTATAGCTCCTGCTTTTAATCCGCTGGACTGTTCAGCTTCTGCTACAGGACTTCACAGGCTCTAGTGATGCAAAGATACGGACCCCCAAAATTCTAGACTGAGGAAGTGAGTGGTGAGTGACATGGAAATAGAACAGAGAATATCCCAGATTCTAAGGAGGTTGGGAGGGTTGTGGAGGTCAAAGAAACAGTTCATAGAGGAGGTGGAATTTGCACTGACCTCAAGGGCTAGGTAGGATTTTAACCAGCAGAGCCAGGGGCACTCCAGGCAGAGAGAAGAGTGGGAGCGGAGGCTTGGAGGTAGGAGGCCATGGCGATCGATGGGGCTGAAGCAAAAAGCAGGGGAAGGGAGGAGTTCAGGCTGGGAGAGCCTCAAAGGGCCACATCAGCAAGGGAGTGTGTCCTGCTTAATCTTTGAGCAGGTGAGACTGTGGGAGAGCTGAGGCAGGCCAACCCCTTCCTTTCCCTTTCTGCATTAAAATTTTGTTTAATTAATGATCTTATGTTAAAGTCATCGGATATTCAGTGTCCAGATTTCCAGTTGACACATTAGTGTCATAGATGATTCACTCTTTTTTTTTTTTTTTTTTTTAAGATTTTACTTGTTTATTTGACAGAGAGAGACACAGCGAGAGAGGGAACCCAGGCAGGGGGAGTGGGAGAGGGGGAAATGGGCTTCCTGAGGAGCAGGGAGCCGGGCATGGGGCTCGATCCCAAGACCCTAGGATCATGACCTGAGCCGAAAGTAGACACTTAATGACTGAGCCACCCAGGCGCCCCAAGTCACTTGTTTTTATAATTTGTTTGAATTAGAACCCATAGATGCTCACCAACTGTGACTGGCTGACTTGTGTTTTAAGTCTTTTCATTTATTCGTGTAGGAAACTGGGATAGTTGGGGGGCGCCTGGCTGGCTCAGTCAGCTTGTCCCCTCTATTTCCTGTCAGTTGGATGTGAAATTTAATTTTCTTTTTTAAGATTTTACTTACTTACTTATTTATTTATTTATTTTTTAAAAGATTTTATTTATTTATTTGAGAGACAGTGAGAAAGAGCATGAGCGAGGAGAAGGTCAGCGGGAGAAGCAGACTCCCCGTGGAGCTGGGAGCCTGATGCGGGACTCGATCCCAGCAGTCAGGGATCGTGACCTGAGCCGAAGGCAGTCATCCAACCAACTGAGCCACCCAGGCGTCCCAAGATTTTACTTATTTATTTGAGAGAGAGAGAGATAGTGAGAGAGAGCACGAGCAGGGAGGAGGGGCGGAGGGAGAAGGAGAAGCAGGTTCACCGCTGAGCAGGGAGCCCAAGGCAGGGCCTGATCTCAGAACCCCAGGATCATGACCTGAGCCTAAGACTAAGATGCTTAACAAACTGAGCCATCCAGCCACCCCTGGATTTAATTCTTTTTTTTTTTTTTTTAAGATTTTATTTATTTATTTGACAGAGATCACAGATAGGCAGAGAGATAGGCAGAGAGAGGAGGAAGCCGTCTCCCTGCTGAGCAGAGTGGCCGATGTGGGGCTTGATCCCAGGACCCTGGGGTCATGACCTGAGCTGAAGGCAGAGACTTTAACCGACTGAGCCACCCAGGCGCCCCTGGATTTAATTCTTGATCAGATTCAGGTCTGGGTTTCAGGTACCACTTTACTTAGTTTCAATTTAAGATTAAATTTTTTAAAGCTTCATTGAGGTATGGAGCCTCTGAGTGGCTCAGTTAAGCATCCAGCTCTTGGGTTTGGCTTAGGTCATGATCTCAGGGTTGTGAGCTGGGCCCCCATGTTGGGCCCCATGCTTGGTGTGGAGTTGGTTTGGGACTCTCTCTGCTCCCCCCACCTCAATAAATGAATAAATCTTTTAAAAAATAAAAATTTAACGTTTTACTTTTGAACAACTCACATATTCACACGGTTCAAACTTCAAAAGGGTGTACAGTGAAAAGTCTCCCCAGTCCCCATTTCTCTGGTCCAGATGCTTCCCTCCCTCCCTGGAGACAAGTGGTATGACCAATTTCCTTCATGACCTTCCAGGCTTATTTTATTCAAGCAAATACAGCAGATCACACACACACACACACACACTCTCTCTCTCTCTCTCTCTTTCTCTCCCTCTCCTCCCCCTTTGCTCCATACTCTTGGTGGAATTTCATCTTTGTGTTCTTGAAGATGCTGTCTTCACCTAATAGCTATAAGTGGGAGGTGGCTCCGTATCAAACTTTGAACAGCTTCCCCATTTTTCTTGGCTACAGAGTATTCGCCGAGGGGATATACCAAATTTATTTAATAGTAGCCCTCTTTTGGGGTGCCTGGGTGGCTTAGTTGGTTAAGCATCTGCCTTCAACTCAGGTCACGATCCTGGGGTCCTGGGATGGAGCCCCACTTCCGGCTCCCTGCTCAGCAGGGAGTATGTTTCTCCCTCTCCCTTTGCCCCCTCCTTTTTTGTATTCTCTCTGTGTGTGTCTCAAATAAATAAATAAAAATTTTAAAAAAGTGGTAGCCCTCTTGATGCACATTTAGTCTCTCCCCAGTATTTCTTCCATGAGCAGTGCTACAGGGGATCACCTTGTGCACAGGTCCCCTTCCTTGCATTGGGGCCATATCTGTAGGATCAGCTCTTATGGGTATAGTCGGTGGGTCAAATAGCCTATCCACTTATAATTGTCAGAACTCTTCCTAATTGCCCTGTGTCGTGGTTACACCCACTTACCCTCCTGCCGCAGGGCCTGTTTCTCCACAGTCTCACCTGCATTGTGTGTTATGTGACTTTTCTTTTTTCTTTTTTTGCCAACCTGTTAGTGACATCCCACTGTAGCATCCTGGGATAGTTTTAATTTATCCTTGGGAGCTTGCCCGCATCCCATGCCTATCCCGTGTTCTCTCCACCAGAGACCTGCTGCATTTGGGAGGGGAGCTGGCCCGGACCTCAAGAGCCATCCAGGAGGCGGACCTGGGGCTGAGCACCGGCCTGCAGCTGGCTGAGAGCCGGGCCGAGGCGGCCCTGGAGAAGCAGGCGCTGCTGCAGCTACAGCTGGACGAGCAGCTGCGGGACAAGGTGCTCCAGGAGAAGGAGCTGGCCCAGCTGCAGGTGCAGAGCAACCTGGACAAGGCCAATCTCAGTGCCAGGTGGGTGCCTGGTGGGCAGCACAGGAGGTGGGCTGCCCTGAGCAGGGGGCTTCTGGGGATGCAGGGAGGAGCGAGTGCCTGTTCACTGGCCACAGGCCTTTCTCCCTAGTCTGCCCCAGTCACACCCTTTGTGACAGAGGGAGAGACTGAGTTTTGGGGGGCTCTTGCCCAGGGCACATTAATGAGCAGTTTAGCTGCTGATGCTAGAACTTGGGCTCCTCGCTCCAGACACCTGGGCGAGTCCCAGTGGTAAAGCAAATGGCAACCTCCTTCTCCTTTATAGAGGATCAGCCTGAGCCGCAGAGGGGAGGGACTCGCTCAAGGTCACACAGCCAGGGACACGGATGCTAGGGTCTCTCCCTGAGGTTTGGGAAGGCATGAAGGACACAGAGCTGGTGGGTTTGAGGAGAAGGTGGGGTGCGTCTTCCCTTCACCTCGGTTACTGCCCTTCCTCCAGAGTGACCGAGCTGGCCCTGACAGTGGAGCGCCTTCAGAACCAGAATCTGGAGAAGGATCGGGTCAACAAGGCCCTGAGCGAGAAGCTTGAGGCCCTGGTGAGATGTGGCTGCCCCTGAGATGTGGAGGATGAGATCGAGAGATAGACCAGAGCCCTGGATGAGGGTCATGCTTGCTTGGGCCACTCTTAGCATCCTGGGTAGGCTCAGTTTCATCCCTCATTCACTGACCCCTTAGTGCGTGCCAGGCTTGGTGCGAGCCCCTAGTGCGAGCCCCTAGTGCGTGCCAGGCTTGGTGGTGAGTGTGTTCGCCTCCTTCATCCTGTTTCATCCTCTCAGCAGCCCTGTAGCTTGATTCCCATTACACAGATGAGGGAGCTGAGGCCAAGGGGAAGTACTTGCCTAGTCTCAGAGCCAATGAGGTGGGGCTTGAACATATGCCTGTGCCCTGCTAGCCCAGGGCTCCTTTTCTCGGAGCTCGGCTGCCTTCCCCCGAGAGGGACACCCTTCAAGGGTACTGCTGGGTTGGTTGGTCATCCTTCTGTGTGGGGCCTGGCCTGGGTTCTTTTTTTTTTTTTTTTCTTTTAAAGATTTTATTTATGTATTAGGGAGAGACAACACAAGCAGGGGGTGTGACAAATAGAGGGAGAAGGAGAAGCACGCTCCCCTTGGAGCAGGGAGCCTGATGTGGGGCTTGATCCCAGGGTTCTGGGATCATGACCTGAGCCAAAGGCAGATGCTTAACCAGCTAAGCCACCCAGGTGTCCCATGGCCTGAGCCTATGTCCGGCTCTCCTCCAATAGTCTGTGTGACCCGTATGGCGACACAGTGCCCCTCTGGGCCTGGACTGTTCAGTGGGGGCGCTGGGGCTGCTACAGGGTCTACCAAGCGCTGGCCTGTGGTCATGGCCTTAGAGATCTCCTGATGGGCAGGGCCTCCAGGAAGGGAGAGGACAGGGAAGCTTCAGGCTGGGCATAGAGCCTGACCACCGTTTCTTTGTCTCCCCAACATCACTCCAGGAATCCCTGCGGCTCCAGGAGCAGGCGGCCCTGGAGACAGAGGACGGAGAGGGTTTGCAGCAGACCCTGAGGGACCTGGCACAGGTGTGAGGTGGGAGGGAGCCTTGTACAGGACGGGGCTCGGCCTGCCCGGAGCACCGCCGCTCTGGTGGCCTTGAGCTGAACTGCGAGTGGTTGGGGGCCCTGGGGACCCCTGTTGGACACCCCTGCTGGCTGAGCCTGGACTCTACCCTGAGGGGAGCCCCAGCCTGAGAGGGGAAGCCCATCGGTGAGAACGGCCCGATCACGGCTGGGTGATACATGGGAGACCTCACCGGGGTGCCGAGGGCTGTGAGCCAGGAATCGGGAAGACCTGTGGGAAGCTTGGAATGTGCTGCTGAGTGTGCGAAGAAGCCGGACACCTGGCCCCGGGACCCCACTGCCTCGCCTGGGCCAGCTAATCCATGGCCCCCTCCTCAGTGGTCACCCTACCCCACCTCAGGCGGTGCTGTCGGACATGGAGAGTGGGGTCCAGCTAAGCGGCTCTGAGCGCACGGCGGATGCATCGGACGGCAGCCTGCGGGGGCTCTCGGGCCCCAGGACCCCCTCCCCGCCGCGGCGTTCCTCGCCGGCCCGCGGCCGATCCCCGCGCCGAGGCCCATCCCCAGCCTGCTCTGACTCCTCCACACTCGCCCTGATCCACTCGGCCCTGCACAAGCGCCAGCTGCAGATTCAGGTCGGAGGGGCCCCAGGGCCATCCAGGGCGGTGCCAGAGTCCTGGGGGTTGGGCTTTGGGCCACTCAGGGCGGAGCCAGTGCCCTGGGGGTGGAGCCAGAGTTCCGGGGGAGGAGCCCGGGCCTGAGTCCTGGAGTAGAGCCAGAGCCCTGAGAACAAGCAACTGAGTCAGGACCCATGGAAGTGACCCAGAGCGAGGAGGCAGATCTGAGCCCAGAGTGGGAGGTACTTGGGCAGAGGGCGGCGGAGCCTGGGGCAGAGCTAGAGCGCTGGTATAGAATGGAGATTACTGGACAGACAGAGCCAGGACCCGGGAACCGGGAAAAGGCCGGGTGGGGGCGGGGGGCGGGAATCAATCTAGGATCAGAAGAGCTGGAGAACTAGGGACAGCGAGGAGTCTGGGGGAGAGTCAGAACCCGGATGCAAAGGGGAGGGGCCTGGGAGCCCCGGGGTAGTCAGAATCCGGGAGAGGACAGAGTGTGCTTGGTGGTTTGTGTGGGGCTTAAGTCAGAGTGGCCAAGGAAATGGAGGCTCCGAGCCATGGAAGAGCGCTCTAAAGGGCAGTGGGGGCACAGTAACCGGGAGTGGAAACCTAGTGTCGGGCCTTAGCCCCCCTCTCCTGGCCCAGGCCTGGGCTGCAGAGTGGACTGGTTGAGCGGAGTAGGGGGCTCCCCCGGACTCAGCGGTTCCCATGTCACAGGACATCCGTGGGCGCTATGAGGCCAGCCAGGACCTCCTGGGCGCCCTGCGGAAGCAGCTCAGTGACAGCGAGAGTGAGCGCCGCGGCCTGGAGGAGCAGCTGCAGCGTCTGCGGGACGAGACCAGTGGGGCCACCCAGGCTCACGAGGATGCCCAGCGTGAGGCCCAGCGTCTGCGGAGCACCGTGGACCTTCTGAGCAGGTGCCTGAGAGGTCAGAGGTGGGGGCCCGGATCTCATGCCAGCCCGATCCTATAAGCACGTGGTCATCACTGGCCCTGTATGTCTGTTAAAATTCAATTAAGCATTATGGGGGCTCCTGGGTGGCTCCATCGGCCAAGCATCTGCCTTTGGCTCAGATCATGATCCTGGAGTCCTGGGATTGAGTCCCGTGTGGGGCTCCCTGCTTCGCCCGGGGTCTGCTGCCCCCTGTGCCCTTTCCCATGCTTGTGCTTTAGTAAATAAATACATAAAATCTTATCTTTAAAAAGATCTTACATATTTATTTGACAGAGAGAGCAAGAGCACAAGTCGGGAGACAGGAGAGCAGGAAGCAGGCTCGCCCCTGAGCGGCAAGCCCGATGTGGGGCTCCATCCCAGGACTCAGGGATCATGACCTGAGCCCAAGGCAGATGCTTAACCGACTGAGCCACTCAGGTGCCCCCAGTTAATCATTTTATTTTATTTTATTTTTTATTTTTTTTATTTTTTATTTATTTTTTTTTTAAAGATTTTATTTATTTATTTGACAGAGAGAAATCACAAGTAGATGGAGAGGCAGGCAGAGAGAGAGAGGGAAGCAGGCTCCCCGCTGAGCAGAGAGCCCGATGCGGGCCTC
>NC_081570.1:11590160-11621566 GCF_022355385.1 Mustela nigripes
CAAATAAATAAATAAAATCTTTATTTATTTATTTGACAGAGAGAAATCACAAGTAGATGGAGAGGCAGGCAGAGAGAGAGAGGGAAGCAGGCTCCCCGCTGAGCAGAGAGCCCGATGCGGGCCTCGATCCCAGGACCCTGAGATCATGACCTGAGCCGAAGGCAGCGGCCCAACCCACTGAGCCACCCAGGCGCCCAACCAGTTAATCATTTTAAAAAGTAAAAGTTTAGTCTTTCAGTTGTCCTCGCCACATTTTAAGTGCTCGGTAGCCACACACAGCCATAGAACGTTTCGATCATCTCAGAGAGTTCTATGGACAGTGCTAAGAAATTACCTGCTCTTACCTGCCTGGTTATTTTTGTGTTTTGTTGTTGTGGTTTGCTGTGTCTCTTCATAAATGTAACCGCAGAGTAAAAATTTCCAAAAATGAAGGGAAAATAAAGACGTGGGCCCTCGTCGCAGCCTAACCCATGAATGCACTAGTTCTGCTTCCTGTGGTGCTTCTGGGTAGTGAGGCAGAGGACGCTCCCCATACACCTGCCGGGTGCCAGGCTCAGTTCCAAGTGCATTACGTGTCTTAGCCCAGTTAGTCTCCCCATCAGACTCACGCCGTTCGGAGCTGTGACTGTCCCGAGCTTGAGAAACTTGTCCAAGCTGACACAGGGGTGTGGCTGGGGGTAGAACTTGGAATTCACGTCCTTCTGGAAGCAAAACCAGAGCTTCCCATGCCTTGGAAGGAGGGCATTTCTGTAGTCGTGTACACAGTGAGCACCTCACTTTGCATTGTGCTGTTTTGATGTTGTGCTGTGTGGTTTTTCTCACGTCCTGCCGACCTTAGTGTCTAGTACACACCCAGGTTGTCACTTCGAGTGAAGAGGTAGGGGCCACGGAGACGATGCCAGCAGTCAGTCCTCAGCTTGAGCTGAAAACCCCAGCTGGCTAGGAAGGAGGGGTGACAGACACACTCCCCACCCCCGCTTTGTTGTGACTGCTGGAACTCGGGGAGAAGGCAGCACTCTGAAAATCTCCAGAGTTCCCGGTTGCTGCCCTGTCCCTCCACTGCTGGCTCCCACGTGCTGCCGGCCTGTGCAGCAGGAAGGGTGGCATCTGGGCACACTGAGCTCTGTCTCCAGAATCGTGGGGCTTGGGAGGGTGGATGAGCTGTAGGGGTATCTCCTTGTCCAATGGACTGGCACTGCCTGCGGGTCCCAGGAGCCTGGCCCGGCCTCTTCAACCTGGTGGGGTTGTTGGAAATAATGCCAGTGCCTCCATCCATCCTGCTGGGCCTCTGAGCTGGGGGGGTTGGCTGTTGGGATGTCGCCCTGGGGAAGAGTCGGCTCCAGGGAGATGTGGATGAAGTGAGTCACCCATGGAGGGGGGCAGGGAAGGCTTCCTGGAGGCACGTGCCTTAGAGGTCGGAGGCTGTGGCTGAGGCTAGGCCCGCAGCTTGGCCTCCTTCCCTGGGGAAAGCAGCCCCAGTGTCCCTGACAGCACTCCCGGCTCTGGTCCTGCAGAGAGAAGGACAGCCTGGCCTGCAGCCTGCAGGCAGCCCAGCAGCAGGCCGAGGAACTGCGGCAGGAGCGGGAGAAGCTGCAGGCGGCCCAGGAGGAGCTGAGGCGCCAGCGGGACCGGCTGGAGGAGGAGCGGGAGGACACCGCGCAGGACAGCACGCGGGCTCGCAGGGAGCTGGAGCGCAGGTCAGTGGCTCTTGGTCTCCTGCCAGGGCCACTGAAACAGACCGTGGGGCTCCCAATGGTGTTCCTGGGGGCTGGGGTCGGTGGGGGCAGACCCACGCCCCCTGCTGTCTGGAGGAATCTCCATGGCACCCCTCTGAGGTGAGGCCTTCCCACCAGCCCCGTTTCAGGCAACAGGCTCAGACATAGACTCACTTCCTGGGATCAGAAGACCGCTGTGAGGTAGGGGTGGGGGTGGTGACAACAGTCAGAGTTCGGATGACCGTGGTAATAGTCATATTGTAAATGGCAAGTTACAGGAATAGTGTTAATAATAATATTACCAAGTGCCGGACACCATTTTAAGCGCCGACGTTCCCTTGTTCAGGCCTCATGGTAACTGTGATGTAGGACCTGTCGCTGTCCCCATTTTGTGGGTGGTGAAACTGAGGCACAGAAGGGTCATGTAATTTGACCAAGGTCCCACAGCTAGTTAGTAGAAGAGCCAGGATTTGAACCCAGGCATTCTGCCTTCAGCGTTAACCTCTTCACCGTGCACGCCCTGCTTTCTCCTCTGAGGCGTAAGTCGTGGTGCTGGTTAGTACCTCGTGGTACTCGGTATCATTCATGTTTCTACTGGCTGTTGGAGGGGAGGTATGTCAGGCACTGTTCTAAGCACTTCGTGTTCAGTAGATCCTGTATCCTTAAAACAGCTTCATGAGGGAGCTGTTACCCCATTTTGCAGATGTGAAAACCGGGGTCCAGAGTCACAGAGCCCGAAGCAGAGGGCTTGGCTGTTCTTTTGAGTAAGGCTCTGGCCTCCAGGGCTCCTGTCTGAGGCCCGGCCGGCACCCTCTGTCCCACAGCCACAGACAGCTAGAGCAGCTGGAAGGGAAGCGCTCGGGGCTGGCGAAGGAGCTGGTGGCCGTGAGGGAAGCGCTGAGCTCTGCCACGCTGCAGCGGGACATGCTGCAGGCGGAGAAGGCCGAGGTGGCCGAGGCGCTGACCAAGGTGGGACCCTCGGGGTGGCACCACCACTAACCCGTCCCTCTCCCAGGGCCCTAGGCCTTCTCACTCTGGCTGCAGACTGACCCCGGCGCCAGGCTGGCCTCGGGCTGAGCCCTGACCGCAGGCTGACCTCACACCCCAGCCACAAGTGACCTGCCCTCTATTCATGGTCCTGTCCTTGCCTTTCGACACGCTCCTGGGCCAGTGCCTGTTTTTCAGGTCAGCCCGTCCCATCTCCAGATGCAGGTCCTGGGGACTGTGGGAGCCAGGGGCGCTGTCCTTGGTGGGTGCCTGCCCACCCCATAGTCTGGGTCCTGATAGTGCCCCCCTAGACCCCAGTCTGAGGGACCCTCTGGCCCTGGCCCTGCCCTGCACGACCTGGGGTCCACCTGCTCCCACACAGCTTTGCCATGTGTGGCTTTTGCGTAACTTCGAAGGCAGCAGGCCTTCCTCACTGGTAGTTTTCCGTCTCATGTCATGTCTTCTCTCACCCCCCCGACCCCACCATCTCGGAGGGGCCCCCTCTCTCTGCCTCTTGTGCCACCCCACACTCCTGCCTCCATCTGTCTACCTTCTCCCATCTCCCCGTCTCCGCACGTCTTTTCCTGCTTTTCCCCGGCTCCCTTCTCTCTCCGCCTCTCCCCTCTGACCATCCCTGGCCGCCCTGGCCCGGCAGGCGGAGGCCGGCCGCGTGGAGCTCGAGCTCTCGGTGACCAAGCTGAGAGTAGAGGAGGCCTCGCTCCGGGACTCCTTGTCCAAGCTGAGCGCCCTCAACGAGAGCCTTGCACAGGACAAGCTGGGTCTGAACCGCCTTGTCGCCCAGGTAGGCTGGTGCCAGCGGGCGCCCCCACCCCGGTGCCTCCCTCCTTGTACACCTCTAGCCCTGCACCTGTCTTGGTCACTGCCCCTCTGTCCACACGCCCGAGGGACCACCCTTTCTCCCCATGGGCCCTCCCCTGGGCTGGTTGGGGTGGGTGAGTGGTGCAGAGGAGGGGGCATCCTTGGTCCTGGGTGGGACCCCCTTCCATAGGTGGAGGGGCTGAGCCGACCTGCTCCTTCTGCTGCCACCCGGCTGCCGCAGCTCGAAGAGGAGAAGGCCGCTCTGTTGGGCCGGCAGCGGCAGGTGGAGCAGGAGGCCTCCTTGGCGAGGGAGGAGCAGGAGCGGCTGGAGCAGCTGCGGCTGGAGCAGGAGGTGGAGCAGCAGGGCCTGGAGGGCTCCCTGCGGGTGGCGGAGCAGGCCCGGGAGGCCCTGGAGTTCCAGCTTCCCTCGCTGCGCCAGGAGCGCTCCATGCTGCAGGAGCAGCTGGCCCAGGTGGGTGTGGGGGCGGGGCGAGGGGGGAGCAGGTGGGAGGGGCTTTCAGCCTCCCAGCCCCCTGCGTCAGGTGCTGGCATAACTCCCAGGCCTAGGAGCTTGATTCTGGGTTTATATCCAGCCCTCCCTTTCCTAGCTGGGAGCCTTGGGCAAGCTACCCAACCTCCTTATGCCGCAGTGTCCCCCTCTGTAACATGGGGCTAACAGTTCTCATCACAAAGGACTGTTCTGAAGTGTGCACCGTGTAAGTACTTGGTAGATGGAGACCTCACTGCTCAGTAAGAATTCACGATATGATACCAGATAGAGAATTTTTGAATTGGAATCTTAGACTGTAGAACACAGCTCGAAGGCACCTTAGGGCTTTAGGGATCCAGGGGCTAGGGGACTGGGGTTCCTGGGAAGGGGCTCTAGGGGATGGGCCATGGGGCATCCCCTAGATGGGGAGCAGGGCTCCAGGTCTCCACTCCGAGTCTGTTTTGTATATTCAGCTCCTCCAGAAACTTACCCCCAAACTGCGTGAGGACGCTTATGTGCTTTGGTACAAGTGTACGTTGCGGGTCCAGAGAGGGCTGTGACTTGTCCCAGGCACGCATAGCACGTCGGGGTCCAGCCTGGGCTTGAACCCAGGTCTCCCACCTGCCTGGCCGGGGCGGGGTTGGGCTCAGGCTTGGAGTGCTGCTTGGTGAGCAGCTGGGAGATTTGGGGAGTGGTGCTCATAGTGCCCGGGGTTGGGGGGCAGCTCTCCCGGCAGCTGAGCGGGCGGGAGCACGAGCTGGAGCAGGCACGGAGGGAGACCCAGCGGCAGGTGGAGGCGCTGGAGAGGGCGGCCCGGGAGAAGGAGGCGCTAGCCAAGGAGCGGGCTGGCCTGGCGGTGCAGCTGGCAGCTGCTGAGCGAGAAGGCCGGACCCTGTCGGAGGAGGCCACTCGCTTACGGTAAGGCCCTTGGGCTCACTACCACCCTGGGGGTCTGCCCGGGGCCGCACTGTGGCCAGCCACACGCTGGCATTGGTCTGCAGGGATGGTTACTTAGGACCCAGGCTTGCCAGCATGTCCTAGCTAGGGGCCCTGCCTTCCCCAGGGAGCGTGGGCCTGGCTGAGCAGGTAGGTTGGCACCTGGCCCACGGCTGGCCACGCCCCGGGAGTCACCGTTTCCTGGGGCCTGGGAAGCTGAGTCCCAAGGCCTCGGATTGTGTGTGCTGCAGCCTGGAGAAGGAAGCCCTGGAGAGTAGCCTGTTTGAGGTGCAGCGGCAGCTGGCGCAGCTTGAGGCCCGCCGGGAGCAGCTGGAAGCCGACAGCCAGGCCCTGCTGCTGGCCAAGGAAGCCCTCACCGGTATGGGGGGGTCCTGAGTTGGGGGTGGGGAACTCTAGGCTCCAGCCCAGGCTGTAACCTGTCGGGTCCTGGGGTCACCAGAAGTTGGGAGTACTGGCTTTGGAGTCTGGCTGACCTGAGTTCCAGTCCTGCTGCTGCCACTTAGATCCGAGCTTTCTCTGGCAAGCCCCCTCTCTCTCTGGGCCACAGGTTCCTCATCTGACAGTGAGTAGTGCTAACACTCACCTTCTAAGGCTGTTGCTAGGATGAGGCGAGAAAAGCACGGGAAGACCTTGGCACAGTGCCTGGCTCGGCCAGCGGTGGCTGTTTCTCGTCACCAGGGCACTTAGAGAGGTCTGAGTTCTCTGCAGAGCCGTGGACTCTCTCAGCCCAACCCCCTGCACAGCCCTGCTTCCCTCCACGTTCCCTGTCCAGTATCTGAACTCAGGGCTTCCTCTTGCTCAATAAGCCTTGACTAGGTATCTGCTTGGGCCACAAAAATTAGCTTTCCCGTCCACATCTCCCTGGGCCAGACAGAACCAGGAAGGGAAATGCCGACAGAGGCTCTGGCGGGCTTCCTACCCAGGAGGTGGCTTTTAGATTGTCCACAGTGGGGGTGGCTTCCCCCATGGTCACATCCATTGGTGCTGACAGCCCACCAAGCGCGTTTGTAGCCATCAGTCATGCGAGGAGATGCTGTATGGAAAGCTGTTCGGCTTTGGAGAATTGCCTGTTTCCTCTGAGCCTCCACTCCCTCCTCTGTAGGTTGGGCACGAGGTCAGCTACCCGAGTGCTACAGTGAATCTGCAGTGAGAGTAGCTCCCACGGGCTCACCCAAGAGTCTGAGCCCTCGTAAGCACTCAGTCCTTTATGGAGGTGGTTGTATTTTGCTAACCTCCCTATCGAGGGAGTCTTCCCCTCATGTCATTTCTTTCCTTTGATGCCATTCTGGCTAGATAGGGAGGGGGGTGGGGCCAGTGGAATCATGTGGCAGATGGGGAATCGGGCCCAGGGAGGGTGAGAAGCTTCTCCAAGGCAGCTCAGCTTAGATCCCAGGTGGAGCCTCTCCGCTCTGGGATTCCGCCCACATGGCTCATCTGGCTTGAGTCTGCTGGCCCACAGGGAGGTTCTGACCCGGGCGTGTCGCCTCCTCCCGTCCCTCCTGTGCAGGGGAGCTGGCAGGCCTACGGCAACAGATGACAATTACAGAGCAGAAGGCAGCTCTGGACAAGGAGCTGATGGCACAGAAGCTGGTGCAGGCTGAGCGGGAGGCCCAGGCTTCTCTCCGGGAGCAGCGGACGGCCCACGAGGAGGACTTGCAACGACTTCAGCGCGAGAAGGTTTGGGCAGTTGGTTGGGGCAGGCAGGGCTCTGAACCCGTGTCTCCTCTGTGGCCTCAGAGAACTTATTATTCTCACTCTGCATCGGTCCCCAACTCTGTGAAATGGAATTTCATCTCTGTTCCAGAGACCCTAGGGGCAGCTGAGAGAAGCCACTGGTTATGCCTTCTCAAACACACGGTTGCTCAGGCCCCACATCGGGTTCAGCCCTAGCGAGCCTGATGCAGGTGATCCAGAGCCACAGTTGGGAAATGCTGACCTAACATACAGTAGGAAAGCATATTCATTTGCTAAGAAGTGCTGTCTGCCTATGAAAGACCACTCTGGAACCTGAGCACATAGAAGGACATAGAGCCAGGTTACTAGAAGACAGAACAGTGCTATCTAAGAACACTGGGTCTAGAATTTCATTGCCTGGGTTGGGACCTGATCTTGGCCACATCCTGGTTAGGTTCCCGGAAGGGCCTTCCCGATCTGTAACAGTGGGGACAATGATGCTGTAGAGTATTGTGAGGATGAGGCGGGGTCATCCATAGAAAGTGTTTAGCATAGTGACTGGCATTTCATAAGTTCTCCACTATTATTATGGTCCTGAGATACCGTCCAGAGCAGGCCTTGGGGCAGGGCTGCATCTCACTTCTTGGATTGGGGCAGGTATGCATCTCACTTCTCCTGCAGGGGGCAGCAAATCACTCGCAGAAGGAGCACTTGTGTCTACTTTTCACTAATTGGTGGGGCCTAGGGCTGGGGGCCAGATACCTGCCTGGGACCCCGAGGGGGCCTATCTTTCTCTCTGGGTTCTACCTACACACCCGCCCACCCTCTAGGGAGCCAAACTCCTGTGTCCTCTCTGACTCCTCCTGTGCCTTCTGACTTGGCCTCCTTTTTTTTTTTTTTTTTTTTTTTTTAAGATTTTATTTATTTATTTGACAGAGAGATTGAGAGAAAGAGAGAGATCACAAGCAGGCAGAGAGGCGGGCAGAAAGAGAGGGGGAAGCAGGCTCCCCACGGAGCAGAGAGCCCAATTCGGGGCTCAATCTCAGGACCTGGAGATCATGACCTGAGCCAAAGGCAGAGGCTTAACCCACTGAGCCACCCAGGTGCCCCCTGACTTGACCTCTTAATGTCATCAAATCTGCACTCGTCAGGCCAGCTGTTCTGCTGTCCCTGGTCACCTTTGTCCCTCACAGCGCACCCAGCTCCTCTCTACCGGAGCCCCAATCCCTGTCCCTCTTCCATAGCTTTGAACAACTCCTTAGTCCCAAATTCGGATACTCCTCGTCACCCTGACTTGAGGTTCTCTATTGCCCTGACTGTTCTCAGAATTGGCCAACGTCTCCTTACAGCCCACAGGGCCTGGTCTGGCCTGGCTGCTGCCTGTGACTCTGGTTCCTTTGCTCACCGTGTCCCCTCATAGTACAAGCTCCAGGGACCTTAAACAGTGCATCAGCTTCTCTCTAGCCTCCAGGCCATCTCTGGGGCTGGACTCTGGGCCTGGGGCTCTGTTTCTTTTCTCTCTTGACCTGGTTGACCACTGCCCATCTCTCCTTCGGGAAATGTTCTCTGACCCCCAGGCCAGGGCTGCTGCCACTCCCTGGGGCTTGCACAGCCCTGGTGTGTCCCCGTCACAGCTCTGATCACTCACCCCGCCTGTAGTTACCGGGTCACGGGCCCTGCCCCTCAGGGTCTGGGCTACAAGTGGATCTTGCTGCCTGGGCCGAACCTTGGGGGGTCACAGGTGCCTGGGTCTTGCCCACAGGAGGCAGCCTGGCGGGAGCTGGAGGCCGAGCGGGCCCAGCTGCAGAACCAGCTGCAGCGGGAGCGGGAGGAGCTGCTGGCGCGGCTGGAGGCGGAGAAGGAGGAGCTGAGCGAAGAGATCGCGGCCCTGCAGCAGGAGCGGGACGAGGGCCTCCTCCTGGCCGAGAGCGAGAAGCAGCAGGTTCGTGAGCCCTGGTGTGGCCTCCGCGGCTGCCTAAGGCAGCCCCTGTTCTGGAGCCAGTCCCTCCTCAGCCACCCAGCAGCTAGGAGCTAGGAGTCCCTCTCTGGGTCTCAGGGTCTTCGCCTGCAGGATGGGGGGCTCAAGGGGCATGTGTGAAGCATTGCTGAGTCCCGTGGTCAGCCACGCCTGGTGCATGGTGGGAACTCACCAAGTGGTGCTGCCTTCGTGACGCCATGAGCCCTTGCTCCAGGAAAGCGGACCCACAGTCCGCCATCCCTTCTGCCACAGTGGGCTGGCCTGGGTGCCCCCAGATCTGAGCAGTCCCCGTGAGGCCCACATGTATCAGTGGACCCTCCTTGGAGAACGAACTCCTATCTTACCCATAATGTCGTGATGGAGTCAGGCTAGATAGCATCTGTCTCCTCATTAGCCGTGTCCCCCTGAGCAAGTCACTTACCTCTTGAGTCAGTTTCCTCATCTGTAAGAGGGGAGTGGTGAAGGGCCAGGATTGTTGCGGCCAGTTAGGGAGATTTCTAAGTTGTGTCCATGTCCAGACCTACTATATGGCTGTTGTGCCCTTTTCTGGGGCCATAGAAGGGGTGTGTCTGCACCGCTGCCCTGGGTCCACCTGCAGTGACCCAGACGAGGTACCAAGCCCGCAGTGGGCACATTTCCCCGGGGAGGGTGGGGGCAAGGCCCGAGCATGCCCCCATGACCAGCCAAGCTCCAAGCCTCTTTGCTCCCTGCCTCTGCCCAGGCCCTGTCCCTGAAGGAGTCCGAGAAGACGGCACTGTCAGAGAAGCTGCTGGGCGCGCAGCACAGCCTGGCCGCCATCTCCCTGGAGATGGAGCGGCAGAAGAGAGATGCTCAGAGCCGGCAGGAGCAGGACCGGGTAGGGCAGGCCAGGCAGGTGGGCCTCCATCTCAGCTGGGAGGCGTGGCCCTGTCTGGAGGGGCCCCGTGTCTAAGGGGTGGGGTGCATGACTGTGCCCTGGAGAAGCCTCTGGGCTGTGGGGGAAGCTTCAGCCCTTCCTTGGGAGTCCCCATCAGAGGGAGGTTGTCGAGCTGGGTGAATCCTAGCCTGAGGGAAGGAGCAGCTGTGGGGACAGCACTCACTGGGCATCGAGGGACCAGAAGGGCTGTCTGGCCAGGCAGCAGGAAGGGCCATGTTTGGAGTTGAAGGTGGACAGCTGAGCTGGCCCCGCCGGGAGCAGCCGGGGGAGGGCTATGGTGGCAGCAAGTTTGAGGAGCCCGCCTGTCCTAGAGCACCGTGAACGCCCTGACGTCCGAGCTGCGGGACCTGCGGGCCGAGCTGGAGGAGGCCACTGCCGCCCATGCCCAGGAGGCCAAGAGGCTACAAGAACAGGCCCGAAACCTGGAAAGGCAGCGGGAATCCTCAGCGCGTGAGGTGAGCTGTCCCCCCTCTTCCGGGCAGCGCACTGAATGCCACTGGGGCCTGGTCTGCTGGGGTCTGGAAGAGTGTGAGATTTGTCCCCGCATGTGAGAGCGATTGAACAGCCAATGCAGAAAGGAGGCAATAAGCATTTATGGAGTCCTTGGGGTGTACATGGGGGACTCAGGGCACTGGGCGGGTCCCAGGCCTCTTGGGTGTCCCTCCATTGAAAGATCCCAGGGGCTGATTATTCCAGGCCCAAACACCACTAACTCCATCATGCTTTGCGCCAAATCAGATCTCACACATGTGGTCTCAGTGGCTGCAGAGGGAAGTGGCAGGTGCCCGTGGCCAGGGACAGGAGTATGGGCTGGTTTCGGCCAAGGCCCAGCTGGAGCAGAGCCCGTCCCCTGTCCCGTGACGGCTTGCCACCCTCCCAGGCAGAAGAGCTGCGGACGCAGCTGCGCCTGCTGGAGGATGCCCGGGATGGGCTGCGGCGGGAGCTGCTGGAGGCCCAGCGCAAGGTGCGCGAGGGACAGGATGGCCGCGAGGCCCAGCGCCAGGAGGCCAGCGAGCTGCGGCGCAGCCTGAGCGAGGGCGTCCAGGAGCGCGAGGCCCTGCGGCGGTCCAACGAGGAGCTGCGGGCCGCCGTGAAGAAGGCCGAGAGCGAGCGGATCAGGTGGGGCAACACGAGGGGACCCGCCCCGAGTCCTTCACACTGGATCTTGTCCCTGGAATCTAACTTCATCCCGCGGTTCTGGGGAAGTCACACAGATGGCGAGTCTTTGCCCCTGGAGCTGGGCGCGTGGGGGGGTTTTAGGTGATTTTCCTATTTGAAAGAAAGGGAAAGGTAGCGGAAGGCAAGGTGACCCCACCTGTTGGGGTCACCCCAGAGACTAGCCCCAACCTTGGAGTCACTGGCCTGCCTCTTGTGGCCTTGGACCTGGCCCCTGGCCCTCCAGGGCTCAGCTCAGGAGGGGCCCTGTGGGCAAGTAGCACTTGGGGCATCTCTGGGCTGAGAGCCGGCCGGACGCACTCGAGGGATCAGGGAGCGGCCTCTGTGTAGACCTACACGCTGTACTTTTCCCGGGGCCAGTGGCCGCCTCTGACCTCTGCCTCCCCACGCCAGCCTGAAGCTTGCCAACGAGGACAAGGAGCAGAAGCTGGCACTGCTCGCGGACGCGCGGGTGGCCGTGGGCAAGGAGGCCGAGGAGCTGCGGGCCGGGCTGCAGGAGGTGGAGCGCTCCCGGCTGGAGGCCCGCAGGGAGCTGCAGGAGCTCCGGCGGCAGGTACTGACCCTGGGTTCTTGATGCTGGACCCGCAGCACCCCATTTGTAAAGCCTGGGCCGCCACAGCTGCAAAACCAGGGCCTTGATCTCTAACAAGTCTTTCCAACTTAAGAAGCCCTGAAACTGTATGCAAAAGTGAGTGTGTGTGTGTGTGTGTGTACATTTGTGTAAGGAGTCACTCACCTTTCTCCCAGGAGAGGGTCTAGAGCTCTTGTCCAAATCTCAAAGCAGTCCTTGAACACCTAGAGGTACAGACCCGGCGAGATGGAACCGGAGCTGCAAACATCTTTTGCCAAGAGCCCGGCAGTAAATACTTCTGGCGTTGCAGGCCGCACAGTCTGTCATAACCACCCAGCTCTGCCGTCGGAGCAGGAAAGCAGCCCCACACAGCACAGAGATGTGTGGGCATGTGGTCCATTCCGACTTTGTGTCTGGACACCAAAATTCGAGTTTTTTTTTTTTTTTTTTTTAAGATTTTATTTATTTATTTGTCAGAGAGAGAGAGGAGCGAGAGTGAGCACAAGCAGACAGAGTGTAGGCAGAGGGAGAAGCAGGCTCCCTGCTGAGCAAGGACTCGATCCCAGGACGCTGGTATCATGACCTGAGCTGAAGGCAGCCGCTCAACCAGCTGAGCCACCCAGGCGTCCCCAAAATTCGAGTTTTATATCATTTTTCACATGTAAGAAATGTTGTTCCTCTTTGGTTTTCTTCTAGCCATATAAAAACAAGCCATTTCCAACTATTTAAAAATATAAAAACGATCCTTGGCTCAGGCCTTCCCAGAAGACTTGCAGAACAGGCGACGGTCCCAGTGGGCTCCTCCGTTCTACCTTGCCCAGAGCTAGCAAGGCCTGACAACCAAGTCCTCTTCATCCCCACCAGCGCCCCCGCCACCCTTTCAGCCACCTTCCTGCTCGGTGGGAGTCCCAGAAAGCCATGGGAGTCCCCGAAAGGAAGGCATGTGTGTGCGCCAGGCTCTCGCTGGGGGCTTTAGGTGCTACTGCATGATCTCTGTTCCCTTCACTCCGGGCCTGACTCCCCACCTGCTCCTCTGGGGAAATAGGAGCTTAGAACTTACCTCTGCATTCTGCTTGTCTGAGATTGACTCCCAGTCTGCTGCTTGTGGGCCGTGTGACTTTGGACAAGTCGCTTCTCTTCTCTGAGCTTTAGTTTTCTTGTCTGTTCAATAGGGATAATGTTAGTACTTGCCCGTATAGAATTGTGTGAAGATGAAATGAGTTCGTACAGTTGAAGTGCTTAGAACAGGGGTGGACCCGTGGCAAGTACACCATAAAACTCAGGCATCCCTGCAGAGAAAGGGGCCAGCAAGCTGTGCCTCCTGCCCTCCAGAGTTCCTCTTCCGATGGGGGTCCGCCCCTCCCCACGGTGAGTGGTTATGATGAGGTGGTCAGTGGAGGTCCTCGGTGCCCAGGTGCCAGGCATGGCTGGAGCTTGGTGAAGTTACCTGGGGCAGGTTCCCAGTGGCTCTGAGGTGGTGTGGTGTTTGTGTCCTTAGAGCACTGGGTCTTGAGTGCCCCCCCAGGTCTGGGCCCGGCAAAGTATGGGGCAGAGTTGAACAGGCTGTCAGTATGCTGGGCTAGAAGGGCTTGTGGATGCTGAGAATGGGTCCGAGGTCCTCCCTGTGTCCGCTGTCTCTCACAGATGAAGATGCTGGACAGTGAGAACGCCAGGCTGGGCCGGGAGCTGGTGGAGTTGCAGGGTCGCTTGACGCTGGGCGAGCGGGCAGAAAAGGAGGGCCGGCGGGAGGCCCTGGGCCTCCGACAGAAGCTACTGAAGGGCGAGGCCAACTTGGAGGCCATGCGGCAGGAGGTACCTCGGATGGGCGCGGGCTGTGTGGATGGGGAGGGTCTTAGGAGACAGTGGAGGTGCCCTGTGCTTCCTCCCATCAACAAGGAGTAGGTGGGGACTCCAGTGCTGGAGTCACTCTGAGAGATCCCTGCTTAGGACTTGTCCCTGTCCCCCACTCTTGGAAATTCTTCCCCAGGTGTAATAGTAATAACTGCGAGAACTGTGTAGCAGGGGTGGGGAGGTGAGGGGGAGCTCTATAACTGGGTTTGAATCTCCCAGCTGCCTCAGGAGATAGGTATGCTTACTCCCATTTTACACAGACACCCAGACGCGTAGGCACACCGCTACCCAGGTCTGTCTGACTCCAAAGCCTGCGCTTTTTCCGTTCTGCTTTTCTGACTATTTCCCTGTAGTGAACCTACTGTCTGACCTTGACTGAGTCACTTGACCTCTCTGTGCTTCAGAGCATTCATGGGATGGGGGCCCTGGCATAGGTCCTGGCTTCCAGGTCCTCCGTAAATGGTGGCTTCTAGTGAAACTCATGACCATGAGGGGTTGACTTATTCCCTTAACCAGAGTGCTCTGTGTGTGACCATGCACTCCATCAGAAAATAATTTTTTAGTACATGCCCTGTTGTGTGATTTATTGATAAATTATGTGCACAGAGAGGCAGTACGAGCTCATAGTTAAAAGTCTGTGGAGCCTGGGTGCCTGGCTTTGAATCCTGGCTCTCAACTTAGTAGCTGTGTGGCCTTCTGTTAAGTTATACAACTGCTGTATGCCTCAGTTTCCTCATTTGTAAAACGGGGATGATTCACAGTGGTAATTGGAGTTTTTTGCAAAGTATTTAGTGCCTGGCACTGATAAGCCAAGTGTTGGCTGTTAGTTTATTGCTAAGAAACTGTGTATTACAAGGCATATACACAGAAGGAAGAGAAAAATTCTGGCAGTTAACTCCCACACTCCCAGGGTTGTTCCTGCACATCCTGCCTGGGTGGGGACCACTAAAAACCAGGGGTTGTGCAAGCCGCTTTTGGGGGGGGTGGGCTCCAGGCTGGACCTGGGAGGCAGGGTGCCGGGTGGGGGAGGCCCTGCTGACCCCCACATCTCGGCCTTGCCTGTTACAGGTCCAGGAGGCCCAGAGGAAGCTGCAGGAGCAAGAGGGCGAGTTCCGGGCCCGAGAGCGAGGCTTGCTGGGCTCCCTGGAGGAGGCGCGCAGCGCTGAAAAGCAGCAGCTTGACCACGCCCGCAGCCTGGAGCTGAAGCTGGAGGCGGCGCGGGCCGAGTCCGCGGAGCTGGGGCTGCGGCTAAGCGCGGCGGAAGGTCGGGCTCAAGGCCTGGAGGCCGAGCTAGCCCGCGTGGAGGCGCAGCGGCGCGCAGCCGAGGCCCAGCTGGGCGGCCTGCGCTCAGCTCTGCGCCGGGGCCTGGGCCTTGGGCGCTCCCCCAGCCCAGCCCCGGTACCCTCGCCCAGCTCCCCGGCCCGGAGTGCCCCGGCTGGAGGTGAGCAGAGAGCAGAGGGCAGAGAGAAAGTTGGGCGGGGGGCGGGTGTGTGTGTCTTGTGGCGTCTCCGCCTCTGGCCACACCCCCGTCTAGTTCGGCCCCACCCAAGAGTCCGTTGGGGGCGGGGCTGCACCTCTCCTGGACGCTGAGTCTCAATCCCGCCCCCAGGTCATTTTCCTTCCCTTTGGGGAGCCTGAAGTTCCATCCCTTTGCTGATCTGTGCTCCCTTTGTTGCTTTAAGGGGGTGATGGTGATGCGTCTTAAGGCTCCTGATTCCGAGTCTTTGAGGCTCCATCTAATAGAATCGATGCTCACGGTCTCCCCATCAACACCCCATCCTCCGCAGTCTCCCACCCCTAACTTGACACACCTCCATTCTAGGCTTATAACATCACAGCCACAACATCACAGCCAGACAGATACACACTTAGCCTGCGAGCCCTTCCAGCAACTTCGTCAGACATCCTTCCAGTCCCATTTGCTCCCAGGGACCCTGGGAATGTCAGCATCCACCTGGTCTCTGCCTGACCTAATCTTGATTCCTAGGGCCTAGAATAGAACTAGCACCGTCTTAGCCCTGCCGGCAGTTGACTCTGGGATACTGAGTGGTTCCCTCTTCAAAAGCACAGATATAGCCCCAGGATCACATTCATTCAGTTACTCAGTATTTATTAAGCAACTACTATGTGCTGAATACCACTGGACAGAGCAGTAGACAGAACAACTAGCATTTCTGCTCTTACGGAGTTTGCAGTCTAGGGATGAGAACCGCAGACAGTAAATGCGGTATATAAATGAAATAATGTTCTGGGTGGTAGTAAGGGCTCCGAATCCATAAGGACAAATGTATCAAGGGACGTTGCTAGTGAGAATGTACTTTTACCTGCCATAGAAGATAGTTGGCAGTTCCTCAGAAAATGTAGGATTACCGTGGACCCGCACAGTTCCACCCCTAGGTTATAACCCAAAGAACTGAAAAAGGGAACTGGAATGGGTACGTGTGCGCCCGTAGCAGCGTTATTCACGGTAGCCAAAGGGTGGAATCGGCCAGTGTCTCTATCGACAGATGAATGGATAAACAAAATGTGGTGTATCCATACAGAGGAACGTTATTCAGCTTTAAAAAGCAATGCCGGGGGCGTCTGGGTGGCTCAAGTCAGTTAAACGTTAGACTCTTGTTTTCGGCTCAGGTCATGATCTCACAGTCACGAGATCAAGCCCTGCATGGGACCCCGTGCTGAGCAGAGTCGGCTTGGGATTCTCTCTGTCCCTCTCTGCCCCTCACTGCCACCGCCACTCCCCACTGCTCGCACTCTCTCTCTGAAAAAGACAATGACATTCTGACACATGTTACAACATGGATGAGTCTTGACATTATGCTAAGTGAAAGAAGCCAGTCACAAGAGGGCAAGTGTAGTCTGATTCAGCTTATAGGAAATGCTTCAAAAAGACACATTTCATAGAGATAGTAGATTTGGGGTCCCCGGGGGGAAGGGGAGAATTGGGAGTTATTGCTTAGTGAGTACCAAGTTTCTGTTTGAGGTTGTGCACATTCATTTGCTTGGCCAAAACAAAGTACTGTGAACTGAGTGTCTTTTTTTTTTTTTAAAGATTTTATTTATTTGACAGACAGATCACAAGTAGGCAGAGAGGCAGGCAGAGAGAGAAAGGGAAGCAGGCTCCCCGCTGAGCAGAGAGCCCAATGTGGGGCTTGATTCCAGGACCCTGGGATCATGACCTGAGCCGAAGGCAGAGGCTTAACCCACTGAGCCACCCAGGCACCCCGTGAACTGAGTGTCTTAGGCAACAGAAATATGTGTCTCATGATTCTGGAGGTCAGAAGCCTGAGATCAAGGTGTTGGCCAGGCCGTGCGCCCTCTGAAGTCGCTAGGAAAGGGTCTGTTTCAGGTCTTCTAGCTGCCTGTAGTTCCTAGGCGTGTGGCAGCAGAACTCCAGCCTTCACATGGTGGCCTTGTGTGTGTGTCCAGATTTCCCCTCCATATTAGGACACTGGTCATGCTGGATCAGGGGCCCACCCTACTCCACCAGGACCTCGTCTTAACTAATTACATCTGCAACAACCCTACTCCCAAGTAAATTCACATTCTCAGGTACCAGGGGTTAGAACTTCAACCTATTAATTTTGGGGGGACATAGTTCAACCCCAGATAGGGGTGATTGAGAAGATTTAGAAACAGTGATGATAGACATACAACGATGTGAATATAATTGATGCCACTGACCTGTACACTTAAAGATGGTTAGAAAGCCCATCAAAATAGCTGCAGAAAAAGCATCTGATAAAATACAACATCCAATTATGATCCAAACTCTGGGAAAACTAGAAAAAGATTTCCTTAACTGATAAACTAGATCTTCAAAACCCTATAGCAAATAGTACATTTAATCCTTCTATTTAATATTGTTCAGGAAGTCTCAGAGGTCCTAGCCAGCACATTATGGTAAGAAACATAGAATTACCGTGGTAAGGTTTAGGAAGGGAGAAACAAACTTGCCCCTATTTACAGATCACATGATTTTTCTATGTAGAAAATATAGGAAAGCTACAATCAGTTGTTAGAACAAATAAGAAACTTTAGTAAGGTTGCTGGAAACAAGGTCAACATACAAAAATTAATTATATTTTATTATATCAATGGAAGCAGAGGCAAGAGGATGCTGGGGGCAGGCTGACCCCCTGCCCTGCAGTTCCGTGGTTGGCCTCCAGGTGCCACCCTGTCTCTGTGCGCACTGCCCCTCCCGCCTCTTAAAGCAAGAGTTCATCTTTCTGCCTGGAAATAGGGCTTTATTTACCTGGTTCCCCATCTCAGCTTGGGATTGTCCCAGCTTTGTGACCAAATTCCTTAACTGCTTTGAGTCTGTCCAGCCTATGCAGGGGGGACGTTGGTCCTCCTCAGAGAATTATCGTGAAGGTGGACGAGGGTGCCAGAAGAGCCCGGTGCCTGCGCTGCAGGGAGATGTTGCAGAGGTGGAGTGTCCACCTTTGGACTGGGTCCTGGGGGTGCAGCCCTCGCAGTGCTCCTGGTCTGGGTGGGGAGGCAGATCTCGGTGCCTTATGAGGGGGTGATGAGCTCACCCCAACCCAGCCTGGGCTTGGGGACACCTCTGGGGAGCAGGCCTAAAGGAATGGGCCAGGCAGAGAAGCCAGGGGGAGAGATGAGAAGAGGGAATGTTCTAGAACTTGGGACGTGAGGGTGATGTGGAATGGATGGCTTGTAAAAGTGAGAACGCCGTACTAGGGTGAGCAGCAGGGCCTCTGTGTGGTGGCAAGGAAGTTGGGTTTTATTCTGAGGGCCATGGGGGCTGGGAAGGGTTCCGCAAAAGGGGGAGAGCCCCAGCATAGTGCAGGAAGCTCATGTGAGCTGCTGGGTGCAGCAAGGTGAGTGAGGCGGTGCACGCAGAGCCCGCAGAGCCCTTACAGGCAGGAGAGGCCAGGGCTCCCGCACTGCTAAGCGTGCCTCTCCCCTAGGAAGTGGCGAAGGGCTCTACAGCCCCAGCCCCTTGGAACACAGCCCTGGGTCTGAGCCACCATCCCCAGGACCTGCCTCCTCCCCGGCATCCCCAGACCTGGACCCTGAGGCGGTGCGGGGGGCCCTCCGGGATTTCCTGCAGGAGCTACGGAATGCGCAGAGACAACGGGTGAGGCTGGGTGTGAGCGGCTGGAGAGGGAACCGGGTGCCCGGGGTCCTGCGGGATGCTTCGGGTTGTCAGAACTGAGGTCTTCCCTTCCCCCGGACGCTGGGGCCTCAGGATGAGCTTCGGGCCCAGATGAGCACCCTGAGTCGCCAGCTGGCCGAGATGGAGGCCGAGAGGGACAACGCGATGTCACGGGTGAGGCAGCTGCAGAAGGCTGTGGCCGAGAGTGAAGAAGGTAAGTGTCCACCCCTGGGTCTTTGCTCTGCTCTCTCTGCTCTTAGCAGCCACAGTGGGACCTGTGGGATTGGCCCGAACCACTCCTGCATCCCAACCCTGGCCACCTGACCTGAGTTGGGGACCTGTCTCCTTTGGGGCGCCCTCTCTGGTCAGCTCCACTCCATGTGTCCAGACTGGCAGACCCCTGAGGGCCCTGTGGTGGGTTGGGGGGCGGGCAGGCCAGGCGTCTGACAGCCGGGCCAGGCCTGATGGGGCTGGGGGTCCGCAGCCCGGCGAGGTGTGGACGGCCGGCTGAGCGGGGCACAGGCACAGCTGGCAGAGCAGGAGGAGAGTGTGCGGCGCAGCGAGCGGGAGCGCCGGGCTGCCCTGGACCAGGTGGCTGCCCTGGAGAGGAGCCTGCAGGCCACGGAGAGTGAGCTCCGGGCCAGCCAGGTAGGCAGGAGCCGAGGGCCACAGGGGCAGGGGGAGTCCGTGCGCACTTCTGCTGCGGCTAGGGGTCCTACTATGCCTCTCTGTTGCTGTCAGCCTGGGTCCCGGCACCCTTGAACGTGAACATGACCAGCCTGGGACTCTGCCCAGAAGCACGTTCAGCTTCCGCACTCCCCTTCCTCCCAGGGGTCCCTAGGCTGTAGAAGAAGAGTCCTGGGCTTTTGAGCCCGATGGAGAAAAATCTGGATTCTAGTCCTGGTCCGGCAGCTTGCCTGCCCTCTCTCACTTTCTTCCTCTGTAAATGGGGGAGAGCAGCCATTGTCTCCTGGAGATGATGCTCGAAGGGTCTTAACGTATGGTGTTCGGGGGACCATTTCTTTTTCCTCTGTATAGCTATACAAGTGGTGCTCTGGGGTTTTTCTGTGTTTGGGGGTCATCTGCGTACATGTGTGTGTGTGTGTGTGTGTGTGTGTGTGTCTGGGGCAGGACGCCCTGGCCCTGGTAGTGACTGTCCAGGCCACCAAAGCCTTGAGCCTTTCTCACAGCCACAGATCCCCTCACTCCTTCCCCGCTCACTCCCTAGCCCTCCAGCCTTGCCCCCACAGCCCACCCCCTGCCTCTGGCTCCAGGTCAAGTTTGAGCTGGATTGTTATGGCTGTGGTTCCAGCTCTGGCCTTGGGCCCAGCCACAGGGGCCGCAGGAGGAGGCCAGGAACAAAGCTGGGCAGGGGCCAGCGTGGGGCTGCCGGGCCCAGACATGGCTGCATTGGGGCTCTGAGCACGGCGGCAGAGGGGCCGGGCACAGGGCAGGGTTGTGTCGGATGTAATGCGATGGGAATAGCAATGGAAGGGCCCCCGTCTGTCTTCCTGTCCTGTCCCCACTTCTCAAGTTTCCTTTATTGTCTGACCCCAAGCGAGGGGAAGAACACCATCCCCTAAAACCAGGTGGGGCCCAGGGCTCCTACCCGGCTCTGCTCAGGTCCCACAGTTGCAGCTTCTGGGCCTCTGGGGAGTGAGGCAGCAGAGCAGGGTCGCCCTGGAATCTGCATTTTTACCCTCCCTCCGTCCTCCCCAGGGCTCTGTGAATACTTTGTGGTACTCCTCCCCAGGCAGTGCAGTCTCCCACTATACATATTTGAAATAGGGCCACAGAGTGGAAAAAGAGAATTTTGGATCACAAAGCCTGGTACACCCAGCCCAAACCAGAACGTGCTCCGATTTTCAGGGCAACACATCCTACAAACATGTGGGTTGACTGAGGCCTCAGGAGGGTCACTGGCTGGCCCCAGGTCACACAGGGAGTGGTTGGACCAGCCGCCTCAAGGCTGCTCCCCACTTTCTCCTACGGGTCCTGAGGGAATTGAGGGTGTGGGGCGGCCGGGCAGCCGGGGCCTGACCCCTCCGCACCCCCAGGAGAAGATCAGCAAGATGAAGGCCAACGAGGTGAAGCTGGAGAGCGACAAGCGGCGCCTGAAGGAGGTGCTGGACGCCTCCGAGAGCCGCACCATCAAGCTGGAGCTGCAGCGGCGCTCGCTCGAGGGGGAGCTGCAGCGCAGCCGCCTGGGCCTGAGTGACCGTGAGGCCCAGGCCCAGGCCCTGCAGGACCGGGTAGACTCCCTGCAGAGACAGGTGGGTCCCCACCTCCGCCTGGAGGCTTCTCGTCCGCACGCCCAGCGCCAGGTGCTTCACAGGGACCACGTAATACTCCCAACAGCCCTGTGAGGCATGCGTCCTCCTCATTTCATGGACGGACAGACAGGGGTTCAGAGGTGACCTCATCACCCAAGGTCAACATAACTAATAAGAAACAGACAAAATTAGAGTGTGAGACTCTCGCAACAGTGTCTAAGAAGTCTGTTTCCTGCCTAGGAAGCAGGTGGGACAAGTTAGAGATATAGATTCCACTCGTGTCCCTTTTTGCCTTGGCTGCCAGGAAGCTCAGCTCTAGAATGTTCAGAAACTCTGCTAGCCCTGCACAGTCACCTGCGAAAGTCAAGAACTCAGAACATTTCCAGGTTGTGGAGGCTGTGGTGGTTATTCTCTCTCTTCTATAGCAGGGAGGAGACCGTGGGGTCTGAGACAACCAGGTGGGTGGCACTCCAGGTGAGGGACGTTAAGCAGCAGGGGGCCAGGGCCCTGGTTGCAGTGGGCTGAGCCAGTGGGAGCACGTGGAAACAATGAGCATCAGTGATGAAGGCCGAGGCAGAGTGGGAGGGGCTTGGCTTGGGTTCAGTGTCCTTGCAGGAGGCCTTGGTGAGAGCAGAGCCACCTTACCGTCCTCTGTGTCCTCCTGCCAGGTGGCAGACAGTGAGGTGAAGGCAGGGACCCTGCAGCTGACAGTGGATCGACTGAGTGGGGCTCTGGTCAAGGTGGAGGAGAGCGAGGGGGCCTTGCGGGACAAGGTGCAGGGCCTGACCGAAGCCTTGGCCCAGAATAATGCCAGCCTTACCAGCACCCAGGACAAGAATCTGCACCTGCAGAAGGCCCTCACTGCTTGCGAACATGACCGCCAAGTGCTCCAAGTACGGATTCCGGGGCCTGGCTCGGGGTGGGCTCAGTGAGAGTTTGCCATCAAGGGCAGGCTTGGAGGGACCCTGACAGAGAGCCAGCCACTGGGGCCAGCAGTTGGGAACCCTAGGGAGCCAGTCAGTGAAGCTTGGAGCGGGGGTAGGGCAGTAAGAGAATAAGTACTCATTGAAGCTTACAGGGACCCAGAGGCAGGGTTGATGGGACAGAGCTGGGGTCTGAGGGGTCTCCACCTTATGTAGGTCCATGGGCCAGGGCTGCCATCTGCCTCGCCCCCCAGATAAGATTTTGGAGCTGTTTTATGGGCTGTGACCCTGACCCAGAGGTACAGAGTAGAGGGGAGCCTTTGCTCCCTCCTGGTACACCTGCCCCTGTCCCCCAGGAACGGCTGGAAGCCGCCCGTCAGGCGTTATCCGAGGCACGCAAGCAGAGCAGCTCCCTGGTGGAGCAGGTGCAGACGATGCGGGGCGAGCTGGCGGACCTGGAGCTGCAGCGGGCGGAGGCGGAGGGCCAGCTGCAACAGCTCCAGGAGGTGAGGGCCGGGATGGGCCCCTTCTGTCCCCAGGATGCTGAAGCCCTCCGGATGGAGTGGGGCCTTCCTTATCCCAACCTCATCCCTGACCTTGGCTCAGCCTCCCGTGGGGAAGCATGGTTCCTTCAGCCCCTGCCCCCATTACACAGATGCAGAAGCTGAGGGCCGGAGAGGCGGCCTCAGCTGATAGCTGTCTGATGGGCTTCGGGAGGCTTGGCCGCACTGGGGGCTTGCTGGCTTTTTCAGGTGTTGCGGCAGCGCCAGGAGGCTGAGGCTGCGGCCCTGCACACGGTCCAGAAGCTGCGGGACGAGCGGCGGCTACTGCAGGAGCGCCTGGACAGCCTGCAGGGCGCCCTCGGCCAGCTGGAGGTCGAGAAGCGGGAGGTGGAGCGGTCAGCGCTGCGCCTGGAGAAGGACCGCCTGGCCCTCAAGAGGATGCTGGACAAGGTGGGCTGAGCCTCCGGGGCCCTCCCCTGCCTTCCTCCGGGTTCTAGCTGGGGTTGATTTTGGCTGTGTGCCCCCCGCCCCCGGCCCCTGGTCTTGCTGCCTCTAGCCTGACCCCTCTCCCTGGGCCCTTCCCTCTTCGTGGGACCTCCCTCCCTCCTTCCCGGGGCCCCCTGATGCCCTCCTGCTCTCCCTGTGCAGGTGGAGCGCGAGAAGCTTCGTAGCCACGAGGACACAGTGCGGCTGAATGCGGAGAGGGGCCGCCTGGACCGCACGCTCACGGGGGCCGAGCTGGAGCTGGCTGAGGCCCAGAAGCAGATCCAGCTGCTGGAGGTTCAGCCCCTGGCCACCCTCTCTCTCCCGAGCCCTGGACCTGGGCCCCACCTCCCACCCTGCCCTCGGCCTGAGTGCCGAACCAGCCCAGGAGCTGCTGATGGCTCAGCCGGCCCAGGCTTCTCAGCCTCCATAACCCCCTGAGTCCGGACCCTTGGAGGGGCCAGCCCAGAGCCAGGGCCCGGAGGGAGGGGTCCTCCCAGCGTGGAGAGAAAAGACATGCCAGTTAGTATGTGAGCCTGTGTGTGTGCTCTGGGCATGTAGAGGTGTGAGTGTGCCTGGGAGTATTCTCGTGCATGTCTCCTGAGTCTTGTGCACGGACGTGGCCAGTGAAGTATTAGGAATGTGTTTTACGTGTGTGTGTGTGTCTTTCTGTACAGATGTCTTCCTGTCTGTAGATGTATGTAGGAGTGTTGGGCTTTTGCACATATGTGTGCGTCCATGTGAACACGGTAAGTGTTTACGTGCTTGCTTTTGTGCCTCTGTGTGCGTGTGGGTCTGTCTCTGACTACATCTGTGTGTGTGCACGTGTGCATGGGTGCACACCTGTCAGCGGGGCTCACTAGGTACCCTGACCCAAGATTTGCAGACCAGGTGGGCCAGGAACATGGGAGACAAACAAGGGTTTCTCCTGCACCCCCTGCTTGCACTGACTGCCCTGAGGGGCCTTTAGGCTCCGGGAGGTGCCTGACAGCCCTTTGCACGCGCACACGGCACACGTGCACAGGGCCAGACCCCTGACCAGCTGCCACTCCCACAGGCCCAGGTGGCAGCCCTGGAGGCCCAGAGCCCGGCCCGGCTGGAGGCCGAGGAGCAGCAGCAGCAGGAGCTGCAGCAGGAGGTGGAGCGCCTGCGCAGTGCCCAGGTGCAGACAGAGCGCACGCTGGAGGCGCGGGAGCGGGCCCACCGGCAGCGGGTGCGGGGCCTGGAGGAGCAGGTACTCGGGCCCCTCCTCTGGATGTGGAAGCGGGGAGGAGGGGGGGAGGAGCAGCGGAGGGCTGGCCCTGACCTCCCGTAGAAGCAGTCACTGGTCTGATCGGGGACCTATGCTGGTATCCGTCATGGCCCGGCACGGGCCCAAGTGATGTCACTGGAACTCTGGCCCCCTGTGGCTCTGCTGTCCTCGTGGCTGTCCCTTGGGTGGCACAGGTGGCATAAGCAGCCCCAGCCTAGGTCATCCCAATGACCAACGACCCACCATAGAGAAAAGGGGACCTTTTCCCTGAGAGCAACAGCAGAAGTCCCGGGGGTGATGCTGACTGGCCAGCTTGGGTTGCAGATCTCTTCCCAGCTGTCCCCGACCGACCTGTGCATGGGTAGGCCAGGCCTGGGTCATGGGTCCCCTGAGTCGGACTAGTACCAGGCCTGCCTCCATGATGCGAGTGGGGACGGGTGGCTCCTGAGGAGATGCGAGGAGCGGTCAGAAGACAGCCAGCTGCCGGCTGCCGGGTGAGACGGAATGGGAGGGGAAGGAAGCAGCCTGGTGCTTCAAGAGACCCGTTTTTTCCTGAAACAGGCAGGATTGGGTCCCTTGTGGGGCCCTGGCTGCAGCCACCCCCCATCCTCCCAGCCCCACCTTCTTCATCAGTCTGGTGGCCTGAGCCGCCACCTTCTCTTTCTTCTCCAGGTGTCCACACTGAAGGGACAGTTGGAACAGGAATTTCGGAGGAGCTCAGCATCCTTCTCCCCCAGGTCCGGCCCCGCGGGGGAATGAGCCCCTTCCTGGTTGGCATCCTAGAGGACAGCCGCAGCCGGGGCAGGGCCGCAGCCCCCATCTGCAGGGTCCGCTCAGGCCCCCGGCCTGCCAGGCCACCAGAGCTTGGTGGGGGGTGGGGAGGAGCCAGGTGGCAGCGCTGAGGGCCAAAGGCTGGGGACTCGAGGAGCAGCTTTATGGCCTCACCCGTGGGTCCCACCTCAGTTTGGTTCCCCCCTCTGGGATGAGCCTCCAGGTCCTGGGAGAGCCTCTCTGTGTGGCTGAGCCGAAGCCCAGGGTAAAGGAGACCCCCCCTTGCCTTTGGCTGGCCCTGGGGCATGGGCTCATGGGCAAGAGGAGGGGAGCCTGGGCTCCCCCAGCTTTCCCGAGCTCTCTCTGCCTTAGTTCCGAGGGTTTGTCAGGAAATTCCTCAGAGTTCAGAGTCCCTGTATTTTTATACCTTTTTACAGTGTTAACGGTTCAGAACTATTGTGTTTTTTTTGTAGCAAGGAGACCTCATTTTCTAAAAACGGTTTGTGTAGACGTGTCTCTTCACTTCTGCACCCGAGAGACTGGAGGGGCCAGGAGGGGGACACCGGGGCCTGGGCCGGGAGGGATGGGGCCCCTGGCCAGGGGTACACAGGGAGAAGGGCTGTGGCACTTCCCAGCCTCCCAGGCTGTCGGCCTGGGGTCGGCTCTGGGGTCCTGTGCCACCCGTCCCAGGCAACAAATGCGGCTGTGACCCAAACTACGCTCCTTCCAGCCACAGTGCTGTGGCCCCTCCTCAGGACGGGGTCCCCGGAGCACAGGCAGGCGGTCCAGATAGTGCAGGCCTGGGAGAAACCATGGGGTCTTGTCCTGGCTCCAGCAAGTGAGCCTGGCGAAGCCGTACAACCCCTCGGAGGCTCGGTTTGCTTGTGTGTAAAATGGGCACACACCTTGCAGGGGGGTCATGAGGAGGTTTGTGTGCGAGGCACTCGGCGTCGGCGAGAGACATTCCTCTCCCCCCTGGAGGCCAGTGGAGTCAGGCTCTGCCCCAGCTCTGCCACCTCCAGCTGTGGACTCTGGGTGGGTCACTGATGCCCCTGGGCTTCTGGTCTGTTGGACAGAGACATTACCAGGCCCCACCACGCAGGCCTGTTGGGAGAGTGTGCTGGTCAGACAGGGGGAGCCGGGTCCTCGTGTGCTGGTCAGAGGGAGGCATTCTAAGGCCTTGGCCTACTTCTACCCTCTAACCATCAGCCTTCCCCGCCCAAAGGTGGGTCTGAGTCCACCTACCTTGACCTCCTGCTTTATATCCTAGACGTACCTTTATGCCTGCATGTGGGAACTCAAGCCCTCACCAAGCAGCCTGGACAATAAAGAAGCTGTATCTCCCCCTCCCCGCCATGACCCACAGACCCTGGGTGGGGAAGATGTCGCAGTCCATCTTTCTGGGTGGGTCCGCTGGAGCCGGTGATCAAGGAGGCAGGACTGGGACCGCAGAGGCAAGGCCATAGGTCACCCGAACCGTCCGTTGTCCCAGGGGGCCAGGCAGCCTCTCAATGAGGACAAGCAGTGTTGGAGGTAGCTGGCCACCTGCCCTGTCCTCCCAACCAAAAAATGACCGAATCTTCTGTAAAAACCATTTTAATTTTATATAAAACAAAGGTGGTCTATGCCCGGGAACTGTAGGAAACCCAAGCAGACCAGCTGGGGTGAGGGGCATAGCCTACCTCGAGGGGCTGGGGGGCCGGGGGACTGTCCTCACAGGGACTGAAAAGGCACATCAGAGGCCCCGGTCCCACCGAGAGACCTGGGATGCCCCTCATCTGGGGGCGAACACTGGACAATGGGGAGCCCCCTGCCTCGTGTTCCAGGGATGGCCGCAGGCTGGAAGAAGGGCCTGAGACGAACCCCCGGGGCCACAGTCCACTAACTTTTTACAGAATAAAAGGCATGTGAGGCTGGGGAGAAAAGCACCAGGTCAGGCAGGGCCTGAGGGCCCCGGATCCGAGGAAGGTCCAGGGCACGGGGCTGCCAGGTCCACCCTAGCAGCCCCCGCAGCTCCTGGCACAGGACGCCGCCACGGACTGACATAGGCCACTGCTGGCCATGACGCCGCACTTGGAGAACTTGTCCCGACACAGGTCAGCTGCGGTGGGGCAAAGAGCTGGGGTCAGGGTGAGGCTGGGTGATGGAAAACCACTGCCCCTGCCCCACCCCATGGCAGGGAACGTTCCAAGGCTAAGCAGCCAGGAGGGAGCTCAGGGTCCCCCAGCAGTGACCCCCGGCACAGAACATGTGCTTCATAACCACTGGAGGCGGAGCAGGGAGGGGTCTGGGGGGGCAGGCCTTCCTACCTCGAAGGAGCTCCTCATGGGCACAGACCGTGCGGACACAGATCTCCCTGTTGACCACGTACACGCGGCGGAGGCTGGGGACACGGAGCCGGGACAGTGGTGTCACCCCACCGTCACCCAACCCCACTGGGGGGAGCCTGCACATCCTGACCCTGAGGTCAGAGCTCAACCAGAGTCGAGTTCAACTTCAGGATTTGTGCTTCCCTCAAGTCCTACCTCGGCTGGGTGCTGCCGCCCACCCTGCGCCCAGCCTGCCTCCCCACCCCACTGCCCTGCATGTGCTCACCTGTAAAAGCAGACCTCGTTGAGACACTGTTTACAAGGCTTGTGGATGGAATAGAGGCGGGTGCACGGGTACTGTTCCTCCCGGCAGTCTGGGTGATAGGCGGGATCAGACGAACGGCTGCAGCCTGGGACCCTGTGCTGGGGCGCGCCCCCAACACTGCCCACCAAGACTGGCTGTCCTATGGGGGTCTAGGTCCACCCTGCGCCCTCTGGCTGGGGACGCACAGGAACAGGGGCATGCACAGCTGCACAGATAGCATGGCTGAGCCCCCAGGGGCTGCCGGGTTTTATACAATGTATTTATATGGGCACAGATTTGCAACCACACTTGGAAGTCTGGAAGCTCAAACCCAACCACGCCCACACGCACAGGGTCGCAGAAGCATACACCAAGGGCAGGGCCAGGGCTATGCTGACTCGCAGGACCACACCCTAACACTGAGCTCAGCTGGGGGAGAGCAGCCCTCACAGCCTGGCTCCCTCAGGCTTGTGGGGGCAGCACGGGCTCGCTTGGCTGGCTGGGGCTTTGGCTCCCCTCTTGGCATCACCTGCCATGACCACGCCCAGTGCTACCCTCCCCTTCCCGGTGTCTGGGGGGTAGAGGGCACTTCCTGAGCCTACGGCTAAGCCCAGGGACAAGGGGGCCCCTCAGAGCCGCCCGAGGGGCCCTGGAGTTGCTGGCCTAAAGCAGGGGCACGTCTGCAAGCCACTACCCTACCATCTACCCGGCAAAAGCCAAAGGCCCGGCTGTCTCTGTCCTACCAGCGCCGCACCCCACTCTACCCCAGCTTGGGGGGCCGTGCCTCCGTTTCCCCTGCGGTCGGGGAAGCTCTTACCCAGAGGCCCAGGCTCCGTGGGCTCTGTCTCCACGTTTCCTGGAGCTGGTGTTGGGAGAGAGGCCGGCAGAGATCACTGAGAGGGGTCTGTCCTGAGGACCTGCCCCAGCCCAGCACAGACCTGCCCCTCCCACGGTTCACAGGAGCTGGCAGCCTACCTACGGTGGGGACCCCGATGACTTCCTGTTGGACTTGCTGCTGGGACTGGAACTGGAACTGCTCCGCAGGGGGCCGGGGAGTCACCTCTGAGATGGGGGACGATCAGAGGGTCCACTCCATTCTCTCCAGTCCCCACCCAGCTGCCCACCCACCTGACCTGCCCCGCTCTACGCCCGGCCTTTACCTTGATAATCATAGTAGTCCGCGTTCTCTGAGAACAAAGACAAATACGGAATTGTCGGGGACTGGGCGAGCTCTCAGTCCCAGGGGCCAAGAAGGTCACAACTAAACCCAGGACTCCCACCCCCTTCCCACCGGGTTCCCAGCTGAGTCAGGCACACCCTGGCAGGGTGTGGGGAGACCCGGGGAGGGCAAGGCCCTTACCTATCTGGTCACTGTAGTGGGTGTACTGGACGTGGTCTGGGAACGGAGGCAGTGGGTCTAGGTCGTATTGGCCCTGAGCCAGCAGGCCTACCATGAGGAAGCAAAGCATGAAGGGGTGCCCTGCAGGGAAGGACAGCAGGGGCCCCAAGGCACATCTGGGGAGGATAGGTAGAAGTCCCAAGGGCAGGCAGGTACGATCTTAAGATTCTACACCCAGACTCATTCATCAAGCATAAAGGCCCTTACACTCCCTGTTCCCAAGTCACCTTACTGAGTTTGGGGCTGTCCCCTCCATGTAGCTTCCTGACTATTCCTGGAACTCAGCATCCTCCTGTCTGCCCCAGGGCCTTTGCATTTGACTTTCCCTAGGCCTACAATCTTGGTTAACTTTTCTTCCTTCAGATCTCAACTAAAAATTCAGTTCTGCCAAGAGGTCTTCACTGGCCCAGCCACCCTCTCCATCCCATTCTTCTGTTTATTTCCATCATAGCACTTGGCACACTGACATTTGTCACAGGGGCTCGATACAGCAGCCTCCCGTCCCTAGATGGGCAGCAACGAAGGCAGGGATGTGTCTGCCTGCTTCATCACTGTATCCCCAGGGTCTAGGCCCATGCCTCGCACATAGTAGGAGCTCAACAAATACCTGTTAAATGAATAAATGTTAGACCTGGCAGGGCCTTGGGGGTCACTCCACAGTCAAGATGATATAGGGTGGTTGGGTCCCAAATGGGTCTAGAACCCAGACCTAGAGACTCCCTACCTTGCGTGCTTCTCCCCGCTTACACATCAGTTCTCATTAGAAGAAAAGCAGAGGCTCCTGGTGCCTGGGTGTGTGCCCAGTCTCCAGAGCCCCAGCCCGGCTGCTTCTGTCGGGGGGTTAGGATGAGGGCATGGGATGCCCCCGACTTTGGAAGGGGTTGGCCTGTCTAGTTTGTGGTCCAGAAGTCAGGAGGCCCTGCGACCCAGGGAGCTGAGTTCTGGCCACAGGGCACAGTGAAGGCTCACTGCCAGCTCCCACCCTCGCCCATCCCCGGGGGGGAGCCCCCATCCCCGCCAGCCCCAGGAGCCACTCACCGGGCAAGAACAGCAGGAAGAGGTAGGCAGCTCTCATGGCTCCGAGCTGAGGCCGTCTGGGCTGGTGTCAGGACAGCTAGAGGAAGAGGAGGGGAAGCTCACTCATGGCCGAGGAGCCCACCTCTGCTTGGCCACATCTAGCCCAGAAGAGGAGGAGGAGGAGGAGACACTCGGACTAGAAGCCAGGCATAGGGAGGGCCGGGAGTCGGGTGGTGGCGGGGGCAGCGGCCTACGGAGGGACAACTGCTGTCCCTGTGGCCCACCAGGTGTTCATGTCCCAAGGGACAAGGCCTCCAACCTTGTTCCAGCGTTGATCTTGCGAATGGATAGAACCCACCCTGCCCTTCTCACCGGGGGGAACTTTCTAGTCCCCCACTAGCCTGACTCCACTCTCCTAACCTACAGCCATGCCCATCTTCTAACTCAGCGCCTTCTGGTGTCTCACGCACTAATGTGAACCCCTGACCCCAGGTCCAACTTCAGGACCCCGGCCCGCTCAGCCACCATCATAGCAGGGACTCCGCAGCGTCCGCCAAACCCACCACCTGTTCCCAATTAGCCAGAGGGCCCTGAGTGTCTTGCTCTGCAGGAAACCACATGCATGCATGGGCCCCAGGGGCCGAAGGGCAGCCAGGCCCGGGCAGGGCTCCCACCCCCAGAAGATTCCTCTCCTGCCAGGCCTCCGGGCCTCCTAAGACCTGGCTGTCTACATCACAGACTCACGAGACTAAGGTCTATTTTGTCTGCAACGGCAGGAAGCACTTAGGGTGGAGTCTGAGGGGAGTTTCTCTGGATCCTGGAAGGGCAGCACTGAAGGGACCGTGATGTCACCCAGCCCAGGGGTTCTGAGCCCCCAGCACGGTGTGATAAGTGTTGTGCGGGTCCTAAGTGGTCCTTAGCCTTCCCCTGGTTCTTAAAGTTCAAGAACAGCAGTGTCTGCCCACACCCTGGGGTTGGCAGTGTCCACGGGTCCCCATGTGCCGTCCCGGCTCAGTGGGAGGCAGTCTCTGGACTACACTGTCATCCTTCTCCAGCGGTGCTGGGCGACAGTCCAGGGCTCCCCCATCCAGGAGGGCCCCTCCCACCACAGCAAAGAGAGTTCTTCCAGACAGCTAACTGGACACCTGCCTGCCCCAGGGCATCTAGGGAGAGGGAAGGAACCGTGGGCACTGGTCCCTCTTCCCTCCCAGTCCTGAGCCTTCTGGGACCCCCAGCCTGGCTCATACACTGGCCACCCCCTTCCTTGCTGGGGTGGGGTGGGGTGGGGTGGAGGAGATGAGGCCCATGACTCAAGCGGCCCCAGAGGCAGGGTACTCTGGCTCCCTACAGTCCTGTTCTGAAAACCCTCAGCCTCTCGCCGAGGGTTTTCAGAAATACCGAAATACCTGGAGCTCTTTCCCGGTAACTCCCCACAAGGCCTCACTAGCCCCTCATCGTCCCCACGGACTGGTAGCAGCCAGGCCAGTTGGAGCTGTCACCACCACTCAGGAGGAGGCCCTGAGCTGGGGCCTAAGGGGCTTTAGAAGTGGGGTGGGGCTGTCTGTCCCCCAAATCCCTCCTAGGCCTCTCAGCCTCCTGCATGGACTCTCCCTCTCAGGGAAGGTCTGGCACTCAGGCCCAGGCTTATTATTGCAGGGATCCCCCAACCCCGGGGCGCCAAACGGTGTGGGAGTAAGGCATCCTCCTTCCTCTTGGGGGGAACATATCTCCAAGCACCTCTGTCTAGACTATGGATTCTGGGGTGTGGGGGAGGCTGAGTGCTGCTTAGGAGGCCCCTTCCCCTTCTGGGGACCCCACCCCATGCGACGGTGGGCAGGAGGGGGATGAGCGGGGCCTCCTCAGAGCCCCCCAACCCCATGCTCCCCGGGTAGGGAGGAGGCTGGCTGCGGAGTGGCGGG
>NC_081570.1:11621666-11818834 GCF_022355385.1 Mustela nigripes
GGGGGGGAACCAGATGTGGCCGCGCACAGCTGGGAACAATCAGCCCCGAGCTCGTACGTAGGCTCCCCGCGCCCTCCGGGTCTCGGGTGTCCCTTTGTCTCTCCGCGGCTGTGGCCCAGCGGCTCCGGCCGACGCCCCCCACCCTACCGTGGCCGTTCAGTCTCCAGGGGCAAAGGAGAGCCACCCCCACGCCCCGACGCCCCAACTCGGGCTCCCCCAAACTTCCCCAAACTCGGGTCCCCCTCCAAGCGACTCCCCCCAAGTGCCGTCTTAGCATCTGCTCAGATGGCCCTGGGTTCAGGAAGCCTGGCAGCCGGCCCCAGGACCGGGGTCCTGAGGAGCCCCCACCACAGCACCCCCCACCGGGGTTCCCTTAGTGGCCCCCGCCGCTCCGGGCGCCAGGCCCGCGCCTACCTGGTCGGGTCACTCCGCCGCCCGATCCGAGTCCGCCCGCGGAGCCGCCCCTCCGCCCTCTCCGAGCCCCCCTCCGGGCCCCCGACGGCTCGGCGCCCGCCCTCCAACCCCGGAGCCGCTGGGTCCTAACGCGAGCTCTGTCCGCTTTTCGGGCCGGCGGGGCTCCAGCCCGCTTCTGGGGCGGCCCTGGGGGAGGCGCCCCTGGCGGTTACCCTCACATCAGCTCAGACTTCAGGTGAGCAGAACGTCTTCCCCATCTCCTCGCCATATCTGGGCTGGGGTCTGGTGTGAGGTGGGTTTTGGAGAACGTGTTACCCCATTTCACAGAGGAGGAAACTGAGTCCCCTAAAGGGGATTCACCCACAGCCGCGCAGCTGTCCCCTCTGGCTTCTCCTCGCTTTCAGGACAGCCTTCCTGACCTGCTTTCCCTACTGCCTCTCTGGTTGTGCCTTCTGGGTCTCCCCAGCCAGCTCCAGGGTAGGGCTGGCTTGGAGAACCAGCACTGAGGTCTGTGCATGGACCATAGGCTACCAGGCCTGGCCTCAGGAATGTCCCCAAAGCAACAAGGATCCAGGGAAGATCCGAGTCCAAATTCATCCCTCCTGACCCTTTCCCGGGCCTGGCTCTCCAAGAGGTCCCCCTCTGGGCAGAGGTCCAGCATCCTTCCATCCCTCAGGGTTCCTTGCTCCCCGCCCCTGCACCCACCCCTGCACCCACCCCTGCACCCAGCCCAGCACCAAACTCAGCACCCAGTCACTGATCCTGCGCACTGGTCCAGACTGTGGTGGAAGCCGCCATTTGCTCTTGCTTGGACTCTGTAATAATCTCTAATCTAGGCCCTCTCACATGGGCCCTGCCCTCCCTGACCCACTGCAGACGCTGGCCCCCTTCTACTTAAAGCCTTTCACTGGCTTCCCACGGTATCTGGGGAAAAAGCTAAACTTGCCTGTGACCGCCTACCCCCAGGACCCCACCCTTCATCTTGGTCTGGCTCTGCCTCCTCATTCCCTGCCTGGTCTCCCAGCAGCCACATGGCCTTTTGGCCGTCTCTCCCAAAACCCTTTCCTCTGCCTGCCCCAGGACATTTGCACAAGCTGTTTCTTCCTCCTGCAACACTGATGAGGTCCCCACCTCCTTCAGGGGATAGACCTAACCCTCCCTTCCTCAGAGGAGCCTTCCTTTTCTTCCTGTTCGGCCCCTAAGCACCTTCTGCTTTGTGACTCATAGCTGTCCCATTGCGCTTTGTCCGTGGCCATTTGAATTCTGCTCCTCTCCCATGGGAGCTTGGGGGGCTACATGAAGACAGCCACTAAGTCTGTTCTTGCCCATCTTCTGTTTATGCTCATTAGGCACAGTGCCATGCGCAGAGCCGCTGTTCAGTAAACATTAAGGGAATGAATGAATATGCCCTCAGTCCTCCTGGGGCCAACTGGCTGGGGTGGGGGACAGTGCTGGCCCCTGCCTCTGGGGCAGACCTTTTCCCTGACTTGCCAGGGGAGCCTCGGCCTGAGGTGGCAGCTCTGGCTGGGAGAACATAGGATCTTCTTGCCCCCCAGTCATGCACCCCACAACTGCCTGTCCCTTAAACTCCGAAGCCTATTAGAGAGAAACTCTGTATGTCCCAAGCATCCTTTGTTCCCTGGCACTGGTTTGTCAAAGGAATGAATGAATGAATGAATGAATGAGTATCTGCCACCCCCTCTCCAGGGTCTATTACAGAATAGCAGGGACTTCTGTTACCTGGAGCACAGCCCTTAGCTGCTGCCAGGCCCGAGTCCACTAGGGGAGGAGGGGAAACCACCTGGCAGAAAGGCTGTTCCCTTCACTCAACAAAAGGAGGAAACAGAGGCCCCTGAGCTCCCCACTCTCGTGTCCTGGCCCCCAGATCCTCTCTGCTGCTTCTCCCCCCTCCTCTGGCCCTAAGGACCCAAGCAGAGGTGGCAGCTATGCGAGGAGGGGGTAGTGGGTGTGGGTACTCTTCTTGCCACGACCCTGGAGGCTCACTCCTTCCCTGCTGGCCTCTCCCACCAGGTTACATGCTGTCCACGGGCAGAGACCAAGTCTCTAGTATATTGTGGTAGCACCTGTACCGGGCACATGACTGCCCAATAAATGCGTGACTAAATTGGCTAAGGGTAGAGCAGGGATTCAAACCCAGGCGTTTCCCGGTGTCCTCCAGCCTCCCCTTGCCCAGCACCTACCACCCTGAACTATTGCTGATTGACACCCCCATGCTCGGCGCATGTCTGTGGACACGCCTCGTACTGTAAATTGCTTTTTCACACCTCACATCCCTTCTCTGCGGGTTGATTCCACATTGACCGAGCTCCTGCGAGGGCAGGCCAGGTTTGGCACCAGGACTTCCGTTGATAAGGTCGGCGGGGGTGTGCGGAGGGCAGGAAGCAGTCTTTCTTTCCTGCTCTCTCTGGCCCTGCCTGCACGGACAGGCCAGATGACCAAGTTGCCTCTCCAGAGTGGGGCTTGGACAGTGTCCCACTGGTGGGATGAGGTCAGAAGCACCCACCCTTCCCCGGGGGACAGGGCACGTGGTTCGGGTTGGGAGATGTGGGCTCAGAGCCCGGATTTTCATCCGAGAGAGGAATCAGACCACAAACTTGTCCCGGGATCTGGGGCGTGGGGGGGCAGAAGGGAACAGTCCCCATTAAAAGCCTCGGAGGCACTGGCACTTGTGGGAGGCATGGCCCTTCTCTTGCTGACCCACAGGATGGAAGAGCCTGGATGCTGGAGTCCAAGTGATCTGGCCCCACCTCTGACTAAGTGTGTGGCCTCGAAGCCTCAGTTTCTGTATCTGTAAAATGGGGATGAGACTGATGCTTTAGTGATAAGGACTGAAGGACACCACACACAAGGTGATTAACAGGGCACCAGGCATGCGCTCAACCCGGAAACCCCATGTCTGTCCGATGAACACACGGAGGCCCCGAGAAGAGGGTCGCCCAAAAATCTGAAAAGTCAGGGGTGCCAGGAGCAGACACGCACCGGGCCCCCCCCCAGCACCAGACACCCGGTCCGTGGCACCACGTGGGAGACAGGCTGCACCAGGAAAATATTTTGACTTTTATTTGCTACACCGACAGCGGCCCCGAGGGGGGCTGGCGGCTGTCGTCTCTACACGGGCATCTGAAGTGGGGGACAACAACAGCATTTCCCCAGCGGATGGCAGGGCAGGCTGGGCCGGGCAGACTCGGGGCGGGAGGATGACGTCTGCCAACCTCCGGGCCGCGGGAGCGACGGCGGTGGCGTCTCTGGAGATGCATCCCGGGTGGTGGCTCAGAGGCAGGGAAGTCCAGTGTCCGGGGACGGAGAGGAAGTCCAGTGTCCGGGGGGCCGAGAGGCCTGCACTACCTCACCGGCCCGGCGGGCGGCGGCCAGGGCTGCTCGGCCAGCTCCCGTTCCAGCTGCTTGAAACGCTTCTTCGAGACCCTTTTGGGCCGGAGCCGCCGCAGGCAGGCCGGGAGGCACTGGTCCAGCACGCTCTGCGGACGACATCGAGGGTGCAGAGGGCGGCTGTGGCCCATCCCCGAAACCCCCCTCCTTCCCCAGCCCAGGGTGAGCCCCACCTCCAGCATGAAGGCCCCCACGAAGTTGAAGGCCACCAGGCCCAGCAGCAGCAGCTTGAAGCAGGTGTCGGCGATGTTCCTCAGCGCCAGCGGACCTTGCAGGAGGCCAGGGACCAGGAGGAGGCCCACGAGGATGGAGGCCAAGAGCGCCAGGGCCCCCAGGAAGGGCACTGGGGGTGAGGGTGCGCATCAGGCGGGGGGGCCCTTGCCCCCTCCCACGCATGTCCGGAGGGGAGAGTCCGCCACCCCAGGCCACCGCAGCCCGTCCCTCCCCCACCCACACCGGCCCAGCCTCGCGGTGGCACCGTTGGTGTAGAGCGGCCGGCGGAAGGGCGCCCCCTTGGACACGGCTGCAGCCAGGATGAGGTACTGGAAGCTGGACAGAGAGAAGACCACTGTGTTCTCGTAGTTGGGCAGGTTGTCTGGCGCGGGCACGGTCTGGTTCAGAGGCACAAACCTGGGGGGGGCGGTCAGTGCAAAGATAGGGGGTCAGGGAGCACATGCGCAGGGGATGGGGCGGGGGGGGGGTGGGGGATCTGGGAGCCAGGCTCCCTACTCACCAGGGTTGGGCCACGGTCAGGAAGTAGCCCCCCAGCTGCACGCCGGCCACCAGGGCCACCTGCAGCAGCAGGCTACTCAGCACAGGGATGCTGAGCAGGGCCCCGGGTGGCCGCGCCCGCCCCAGCGCCAGCGCCGGCCCCGTGCGGCTCATGAGCACGGCCACCGTGGTGGTGATGACCAGGTCGATGGCCAGGAACTGCACATCCCCCAGGTTGGTGTTGATCTGCCGGCAGGGGAGGGAGGGCACGGGAAGATGGCAGGGAGGCACCGGCCCTGCCCTCGAGAGTCTGATGGGGAAGGCCGGATTCCTGCCCAGCAGCCCAACTGGGGACGGGGTGGGCAGCGCCCTCCTGCTTCTGGGGAAATCGAGTCTGATGGGGGAGATGCGTGCTGGCTTCAGGGAGCCCCTTCCAGCGCGAGGGAGAAACCATTCTTGCTGACCCTTCGGACACCTAACCTAATGGGGTCAGTTCCTCCTGTCCACAGGAGGCTCCCAGTGGGAGGGTGCTCAGGCTCTGCCTTGCGGGGCCTCTGGTCACCAGAGGACACCGTTCTTAGTGGAGGCAGGGACAGATGCCAGCCAGCTCGAGATCTGCATTGCCCCTCAATCCCCCTCACGTCGCCTGCTTTCCATGGGGCCAAGCCACGTGCCCTCAGAGCAAAGCTGGGAGATACTCTCTGAGTAGACGCGATGGGCATGACCAAGTCTGGACCAGAGCGAGTGGGGAAACGGATGGGACAGTGGGACAGGAGCAGCGGCCCCGGCTCTGTGCGACTCCTGCCTCCGTCCCTGCTTGGGCTCTGTCTCGGTCTCCCCCGCAGACAAGAGCTCCTGAGGACAGGGACGACACGTTAGCATAGGACAGCTGTCCCTGTTTCTGAGGACCTACTCTGTGCCACCACCCAAGGCTCAGGAATTGTCCAAGCCACGCGGCTAGAGCGTGGCAGATCGGGATCTGAGGCCACACCATCCATTCCAGAAGCTGCTGGGCTCCAGGCACGGGGCTGAGTGTCCCGGCTCTGGGCCTGGTCCAGGCAGCGGGCTCCGCCCCACTCACCGTGTAGAGGATCAGGACGGAGATGAACTGGGTCAGGCTGTACAGGGCCATGTACTTGAAGACGCTGAACGAGGTGTCGAGGGAACACCGGCCTTCCCTGGGCGCAGGGTTGGGGGCGTCAGCGGGCCCAGGCTGGCCGACGGGCCCCGAGGGCACCCCCCACCCGCCCGCCGGCCCCTGCCCACCTCACCTGATGACCGTGGGCACACACTCGATGCTGGCCATGCTTGAGGTGAAGGGCGAGACGACCGAGGCCTCAGCCTGGGACAGCGAGATGCCCACGTCCGCCGCCTTCAGGGCCCCGCAGTCATTGGCGCCGTCCCCGCACATGCCCACGCGGTACCTGCGCGGACGCGCGGCCTGTCTGGAGCGCGCCTGCGGCCCGGGATGGCGCAGGGGCTCCGGGAGAGCCTGCTGGCGTCCTCCCGACGGTGGAGAGGACTCCTGAAGCCTGCGGTGGGACGCGGGCACCCCCACCCCCACCGCTAGCCCCCCCCCCCCCCCCGCCAGACCCGCTAGCCCCCCCTCCCGCCCACTGGTACGCACTGGAGTTTCTGGAGCTCGCACACCAGCTCCGTCTTCTGCTCGGGAGCCATGCGGGCGAAGACCGTGCCCTGGACCAGGACCTGAGAGCACGGGAGGAGGGAGAGGCTGAGGCAGCTGCCACGTGGGGGTGGGAGCTGTGAGGAGGGGGCGGAGCACGGGGAGGCTTAGGACGACCAGGGGTGCTGGGGGGGGGTAAGGGGGGGCAGCCCTACCTTGGGCAGCAGCTTGGGGAAGTGCTTCATAAGGACACCAAAGGTGGACCCGCTGAGGGCCAGGTGGCTGGATCGGGGGTCCGGCTCCACGGTGTAGCTGGCGGCCTGATCAGGATCCTGGGGGCCCAGGAAGCTCAGCTCAGCTTCCCCTGCCCACACCGGAGCACTGGGGCCGGGGTCAGGTAGCACAGGGCGGGGTCGTCGGTGGGGTGTGTGGCTGGAACCCCGGCTCGGCCTCACCTTAGCCCCGTTCACAGCTGCGGAGGATTCCAACGGCAGGAGCTCGAGGGAGGCAGGCTGGCCTCGCTCCGGGGGGGTGGCATGGATGATAAACAGATGCTCCCGGGGGCCCACCATGCCGCAGCCCTGGGCCACCGTGACTGCTGTCTGCAGGTTGTCCCCTAGGAGCATGGGGGCAAGGTCAGGGCCCAGCTGCTGTCCGGGAGGGCTGTCCTCACCCTGACACTTAACGGATGGGAACACTGCGGCCAGACACGCTGTCTGCCATGACTCTGGCAGGTTCATCAACGGCTCTGAACCCGCCTTCATCACCTCTAAAACCAGGCATCGAAGGACTTAGGAGAAAGTGGAGATCAGGGCTAATGTCCCACATACCCTACTTAGTGCTGCAAGACCTTCTGGAAGGTGTGTGCAAGCACTCCAGAGTGGGGAGGACAAGGAGAAAGACACAGACCCACCAGGCCCCCCAGCGTCACCCTAGCTAGAATCTTTTTCTTGCTCCATAAAACTGTCACCACTTTCCAGGGTGACATAATTCCCCCCATTTCCTACAGGGGGCACTGGAACCCAGAGAAGCCACGTCATCGCAGGCAAGAGGCTGGACCCCAGGCTGCTTAGCCTGGGGGTGGGGGGGTGGGAGGGTGCATAGGGAGGATGAAGGCAGGGGTTGGGGGTGCCTAGGGTCATTCTACTCCCCAGGGCCTCACTGTCCTTATCTATCAAGCGGAAGGACAAGGGCCACTTGGGAGGGATCCCGTGAAGACCCATGAGACATCTAGAAGGGACCTGGCCTGAGGCAGGGATCCGAAAAGAAGGGGTGCCTCTGTCCACGATGGTGGAAGGGAAGGCCGCCCTCCCAAGCCAGCCTGTGGCCCACAGGCACCTGTCACCATGACGGTACGGATGCGGGTCCTCCGCAGAGCCTGGATGACTGCTGTGGTCTGCGGCTTCAGCAGGTTCCTCATGACCAGCAGCCCCAAGAGGCTCAGCTCCTGCTCCAAGGTGTCCCTGGAGGGTGGGCGGACCCAGGTCAGAGGTCACAGGGTGGCTCAGGACCCTGTCCCTGCCTCTGGGCAAGGCTCTCTCCCCTAACACCCTGCCCCTGTCCCCTGCCACCCTGGGGGCTCCTAGCAGAGAGGACCCCCCTGCTCCGGCTACGCCAGGGCCAGAGGCCCAGTCCCCGGGGGGTGGGGGACAGCCCACCTCGTCAGCTGCTGAGCAGCCTCCAGGCTGGGTGCCACGGGCAGCGGCTTGCTGGCGAGGGCCACCACGCGGTAGCCAGCAGCCGTGTAGCTCTGCAGCCTCTGGGCGAAGTCCAGGGGCACTGTGGGGAGAGGCAGGTGTCACCAGGACAAGGGCCGGGGGCTTACCCCGTTCTGGGCCGGGGCGGCCTGCCCCCTTCACCTGTCTCGGGCTTGCAAAGGCCTGCCACCAGCTCAGGGGAGCCTTTGACGTAGGCCTCGGGCTGCGCGGCTCCCGGCCACGCCACCACCACGTTCATGCGCTGCAGGGCTGACGAGAAGGGGAAGCGGCTGAGGATGCTGACGGGTACTGGGGGCTCCTCCTGCAGAGATGGGGGGGCAGCTGAAGGGCCGGCGCAGGGAGCCCGCCCCTCCCCACACACACCCCACCATGACTCACCACACCCTGCAACTGGGGCTCCTGGAGTGGGGGTCTCATCACCGCCAAGACTTGAGTCCCAAAGGCCGAGTCGGCAGCCGGCCCCTCCTCCAGGACCTGGGAGGCAGGCAGGGAAGGTTGGCCTCCGCCAGGATGGCAGTGGCTGGGCCCACCGAGGGAGGCGGCGGGAGACTCAAGTTAGCCTCCTGGAAGCCCTCCTTTGTGGGAGAGCGGAAGTCACGGGCTGTGGAGTCGGAAGGACCCCAGTTCAGACCCTGACTTTGCAGCTCACAAGCTGCAGGGGGACCTTGGACAAGTTACTCCGACTCTCCCCCAGCCTCCGCTTCCTCCCTCTGGGGCAGGTTTGGAAGCTTCCCTCCAGGGCTCCAGGGGAGCGCCAGCCAAGGCCTGCACTGCAGAGCGCAGACACCAGGTGGGGGCTCCCACGTGGCCCGGGCCATTGTTGTTAATGATGGTGGCACAATGATGCCACCCAACGTCCTGGCACGAGGACCAGGCAGGGCCAGTGAGAGCCCAGCTGCCCAGAGCCAGGGGCTGACCTGCTCGGCCTCCTCACCCAGCCAGTCGATTCCACCATCTTGAGGTCCATGGGGTCGCCCACGGGGATGTCCTGGAGCCGGCTGAGGGCATGGCAGGTGGCCAGCGCTCGGAGCAGGGGCCCTATGGGCAGGCGGCGGGGCTCTGGCACCAGAGGCAGGAACGCCTGCCCTTTCAGGGGTACCACACCCATCACATCCAAGCCGTCCTCCGTGAGGGTGCCCGTCTGCAGGGGGCAAGGGATGGGCCAGTGATGAGTCCCGGGAGGAGCTGTGTGTGCCTGCGTGGGGCGCCCCCACCCCAGGCCAAGTGGGGGCCGTGGGAAGCCGGGGAACCTGTGCAGGAGCCAGAAGCGGTCTCTCTGCCAGGGTGGCCCTCCCCAACCCCCGCCTCCTGTATTGGCACCACTGCCTCCAGGAAGTCTTCTGCCCCTGCTCTGGGCTCCTACCCATGACCACTCTGTTACCCCCCCATCACTTGTCTGATGGGAAGCCAGGAAGGAGGCCTGGCCACACTGTTTCAAAACTCCCTGTGGCCCCCAGTGCCCTCAGAATCATTAAGGTCCGAACTCCTCAACGGGGCTCACCAGCCTCTGCCTGACCAGGGCCCCAGTTGCCTCGGCCTGGCCCCTTACCCCCTGCTCGCTGTGCCCCAGGTCTGTTCCTCCAAGGAGCCAGGCTGACTGCTCCCCAGCCCCTACTTCCCCTGCCTCATGTCTCCAGGAACAGCCCCCACCCCTGCCCCGAGGTCACAAGGAGCCTTCCTAGATGCCATGTCCTGAAGGGAGGGACCCCACGGTACCACCCTCTCACGTGACCCATGGTACCACCCTCTCACGTGACCCTGTTCACTTCCTTCTCCAAACCCATCACCACCTGCAGCTCCCTGTGCCCCCCAAGTCACTCATTCTGGTGGGGTGACATCACCCTGGGGGGTCTCTGCTGGGTCTCAGTGCTGAGAGAAGCCCCAGGGAGTGACTAAATGACCTCAGACGGTCTGGGCTTTGTCTGCCAGACCCTGAGCCGGACATGCGTGGGAGGGGGCAGGGGGCGGGGTCTCTGAGCATTTCCGCCCCAGGACAGGATCTGGCACCGAGCTGGCCCTCGGTCAAGGTTGCCAACTGAGGTATACAGGTGTAGGGACCTGGTCGTGGTAGAGTCCCTGGCCCCCGCCCTGAGGCCCCCACCTTGTCAAAACACACCAGCTGGAGCTTGCCCCCCAGGTTGATGCGCAGCGGGTGGATACAGAAGATGCCCTGACTCCGGAGCCGGCTCTGGGCGTAGAGTGTGCACACGGTCATGGCGGCCGGCAGGGCGGGGGGCACCACCACTGTCACCAGGTCCAGAGCCCGGATCACGATCTCATTCAGCGGCATCTGGCAGGAGGCACGGTGAGCACCAAGGGCCAGGCCGGCCCAGGTCCCCACCAGTGGTCCCCGCCCCTCCCCGGGGCCCCCGAGGCTCACCCGGTTGCGGTGGAGGATGAAGATGCTGTAGATGGTGCCGAGGAGAGCTGGGGAGAACAGCAGGGGACTCAGTCCGATTTGGGGGCTGGGCTTTGAGGGGTGGGGCCAGCCAAGGGAGTGCAGGGGGCCCCCAGCTCACCCAGGACTGAGAGGGCAGCCACGAACTTCATGCTGTGTTTGTAGAACTTGAAGCTGATGGGCCGGGGGTGCAAGATGGAGCTCACCAGACCTCCTTTTGCTGTGCAGAACCCTGGGAGGAGCCGGGGAGGGGTGGAGTGGGGAGGGTAAGCGTCAGGGCAGGCCCTCCTCCCAGCCCCTGCCCTACTCCACACCTGGGGGCTGTGAGACACTGCTCCTGGGATGAGAAATCATCCAGGCTGGGGTGACTCTTGATGGCCCACACACCTTGCCCAGCCCTCACAGGGTTTAGCGAAAACAGAATGAGTGGACACCATCTAAAAAGTGGGCGGTTTCACTTAAAATCCAGGTATGTGGCTTCTGCTGAAACACTCAGACTGGGGGACACTAGGTCCCATCCCCACGTGACAAGAACCTCTCAGAGTCGTACAGGGCTATTCCTGTCCTAAGGGCTGGGCTCCCACTTGCTGGTCACATCCCTGACCACGTCGTCCGGCCACCCCAAGCTGGGGGGTGGGACTCTCCTGCCCTGCCCAGGGTCGTGAGCCCGGCATCCCTCCCTGTCCCTCCCCGCTTCCCTGACCCCCACCTGTTCGAGTCACCACTGCCAGGACGTGGGGTCCGACGAACGCCCGTGCCTGCAGGACGAGGGTCCCACAGAAGAGCGTGTGCCGCCGGTGGGTCTCTGGGCAGTAGGGCACGGGTCCCTCTGGCAGGGCTGTCTTTAGTACTGGGACGCTCTCCCCTGGGAGGGATGTGGTAGGAAGCCGGTGAGGGGCCTCCACGCCACCCCTCCCCACCACCCAGACAAGGGTTAAGCACACTTAACTCTTGTAACCATACGTGCGGAAGTCACTGCCCCCATTTTATAGAAAGGGACACTGAGGCTCAGGGCAAAGGACATAAAGACACAGCCAGACAATGCGGAAAGAGGTGTGCCAGCCGGGTACCAGGGGGAGCCCGACAGTGTGGGTGCGCACGCCTGCACCCAGCCGGGGGAGGGGGCGTGGGGAAGGCGTTCTCACTCTGTTGAGTGAGATTATTTTTTGACAAGCAGTATTATTTTTATAACTCAAAGCAACACACCAGGGGCAGGAGCAGGAGCAGGAGCGCTCAACTTCTCGGACGCCCTGAGCGCCCGAGGGGTGTAGGATCAGCAACTCCAGAGAGCAAAAGGGGAAGAAAAACCTCAGAGTACTGCTGCGAGGCCAGGGGCCTGATGGCAGGGGCAGGAGCTGGAGGCGGCCGCTGACCTGTCAGAGCGCTCTCATTCACCACACACTCGCCAGCCACCAGGGCCGCGTCGCAGGGCACCAGCCCGCCTTCCTGGGGCAGCACCAGGCAGTCTCCGGGCACCAGCTCGCTGCAGTCCACCCATTCCTTCTCTGCAGGCAAGCGGGGGCCTCAGCACGGCCCAGGGTACCCCCAGCCACCTCCTCGAGCTTCCCTTTCCCTGCTCTCACCTCCCCCGGGCCGGCACACACACACTCGCGCCGACAGCTGCACCATGTCCCTCAGAGTCTGGCTTTGCTGTGGGCAAAGGGGGGAACGTAGGGAGTGGCAGGCGGCGGCCCCATGGGGGGCCCACCTGCCCCGCCCCCACCCACCTTTCTGGTCTTGTAGATCGCCAGGCAGATGGACGTGGTGGAGATGAGGAAGATGCACAGGGCGTACGAGTAGTAGCGGTCGGCCAGCCAGAGCCCGATGCTGAAGGCCTGGAACCCATAGTATGGGTTCAGTGCCTGGGGGAGGGGCGGGGAGGCAGCATCAGGGCCCGCGTCCCCGGGGTGGCTAAGCCCCTCCAGACATCCCTGGAGCCTCCGGCTTCTTGGATCTGAAGAGGACACGGGCATGTAGATGCCAGGCCCCCGCTAAGCCCGTCCTCTAAGGGTCATCCGGTGGAGATGACAATTCCAAGTTCTATTTTACAGATGAGAGCACCGAGGCAAAGAAGGCTCCTCCAGTCACTGGCCCCGAACCACACAGCTCCCCAGGGGCTGCCTGGGATTCCCATCAGGCCCGACTCCAGGAGCCAGTCTCCCTCTCATGGGCGTCTGCCTCTGGCTCAGAGCGCTGGGACGCCCAGTGTCTTCTAGGGTGTCTGCGTCACTGGCCCCTCTCTGTCCCCTACGCCACATCACCCCTCTGAAGCTTGGGATCTTAGCATGTGAACTGAGTGCCTCTACTTGTGTGGCCGCCAGAGGGTCAAGGTGGCTCGGGGGCAGCAAGGCCCGGGCTCTGTGGCCTGGCCTCTCGGCCTCCACTCCCAGCACCAGCCCGGACCCCAGCCTCCAATTCCTTGGGCTGAGTGGATGCGCCTGGGTTTGAAGAGACTCTCCCTTGTGGAGGAGGGAAGAGTCCCTATCAAGTGACCCTAAGACAGCAAGCCCCCGGCCAAGGTCACACAGCCAAGCCAGAGCTGGGTGAGGCCAGAGCTGGGGCGAGGCCCAGGGCCAGCCCTACCTCGTCCACCAGCAGCTGGGGATAGGACTTGACCGGGACACTGATCACGTTGGGGCCGTAGATGGTCTTCCTGTAAGAGAAGCGGCCAGGCGAAGAGATGGAGGGCGCAGCGGCAGCTGGACCCTCCAAGGGCGACAGAGCTCCTCATCTTACCGCCCGGGGAACCGAGGCCCGGAGAAGGCAGGGGACGGGAAGACCACGTGTGCAGGGCGGTGCCCACCTCACGGTTTGGTCCTGGAGGCTGAGGCCGGAGCAGGAGCGGCGGATGTCGTTGCAGGTGCGGCCGCGGTCCAGCAGGCTGGGGGCGGGAGGGGCGGGTAACTCATGTGGGCGACGCTGCCTCCCTGCCCCATGGGACTCGGGGCTCCAGGCCCCTTCTGGGCCACTGAGCTCCTGGGCCGGGGTGGGGGGGGGGCAAGTCCCTCACTGACTCTGGATTTAACCTTCTCCTGCCCGTCTGATCGGGCCCCAAACCACCTCGCCGCAGAAGAACACCGGGCGAGGATGAGAATAACGAAGAGTGACAAGAATCGCTGTTACTGAGCCACAGGGGGACTCTTTCCAACGATGATGCTTCCGGAGGTGACTTAACCTCTCTGTGCCTGCTGCCTAGCCTGCAGCGCGGGGATGGTGACAGCACCTGCCACATTGGGCTCCGGCGGAGGGTGAGAAGCCACACAAAGCACGTGGCTGGTGCCTCCCCACGTCCCCGTGGCACCCACCTCTGCAGACGCAGCTCCGTCTACCAAGCACCTGGGAGGCGGCAGAGCAGGGACGAGCCCCCAGACGGACGGTCCGAGTCCAGAGCCTGAGGTCTGAGTCAGCGTTTCCACCAGGCTGAGCCAAACTTTGGGCGAAGCTTATGTGTTTACGTGCTTCCCCCTCAAAAAAGCCTGAGGAGGCAGGGATTCTCTCTATGCCCTGGTTACAGACAAAGACCCCGGGGCCTGGGGAGGCTCAGTGACTGGCTCGCGTCGCAGGGGCACGGCTGAGCGGGGCGCTCATGCCAGGCCACAGCCCTGACCCTTACCTGACTTGGCAGAAGGCCTGTTGGCTCTCGATCCAGACGTAGCGCTGCCCTCTGAAGAGGTAGTACCGCAGCGTCTGGTGCTGGGCAGGAGAGAGAGGAGGCTGGGGGCAGCCGCAGCGGGGGGGGCGGGGGCAGAGCGGGGGAAGAGGGGAAGAGGCCAGAGTCACAGGAAAGAGGCAGGGAGGTTTGGGTGTGTTAAGGTGGTCGGGTGAGCATCCTGGACACTGGGGACATTGGGGACAATGGAACTGGAGGTGCCCTCCCATTGTACAGAGCATGAAACTAAGGCCCAGGGAGGGTTAAGGACTTGCCCAGAACCCAGCTGTCCACTCACTGCCTCTTTGCTCCTGCAGAACTGGGCAGTGTCCTTCCACGCACCCTCTGGTACCGTCCCCACCGCCGCCTGGCTCCGGCCGTCCTCCGGGCCCTGTGCAGGCAGCTCCAGGCTGGGAGGAGTGCAGGGACGCTTGGGGAGGTCTGGAAGCTGATGCAGCACCTCCCCACCCCGTGGAGCCTCAGCCCCTGCCCCGGGGTGGGAGGCACTGCTGCCTTTGTTCGGAGGCTTGTGGACAGGAGCGAGCGGGGAGCAGGGGCTTCTGGGAGGGGTGACGGGGCTATCTCACCTGCCCTCGCTGACAGCCTCAGTCTGCACCTGCACAGTGTACAGCTGCCACGAATTATCCTGGAACAGACGTTTGGACTTGCAACTAGGAGAGACTCCCCCCCCTCCCACGTCCGACCCCGCCACCTGGTGGCCCCTGCCAAGGATCAAGGACCTAGGTGATCCCCTTAGGAGCCACCCTCTTCCCCTTCTGCCCACTGCTCAGATGGGAAAGCGGAGATCCAGAAATGACAGCCTGCATGTGGTCCCACAGAAAGTCAGTGGGCGGATGGGGCTGCGACTCCACGCCTGATCCCCTGCCACCCCCACCCTGTCCGACCCTGCCCCAGCGCCACTCTCTCCAGCACGAGGCCGCCTCACCTCTTTGTCTCTTATTTCGATGACGAGTGTTTCTGCGCGGGCCAGGTTGCAGGGCCGGAGCCGCAGCCGCACCCCCCACACCGGCTTCCAGCGGAAGAGCAGCAAAGGGATCCCCGCCATCATCCAGACCACGATGTGATAGCCTATGACCCTCCAGGGACTGCCACAGTAGCCGCTGAGCCTCTGCGGGGCGACAGACAGGCCCTGTGGGGGCGGGGCGCGGCGAGGGCTGGGAGGAAGAGTGGGGCGGGGCCAGGTGGGGGGGCGGGGCCCAGGGGGTGCAGGGGCTCCGGGCCCACCTACCACGGATGAAACTGAGGAGCTGAGGGGATCTACAGATGTCTCCATCGTCAGGGTCCCATAGCCGGTGGGCGTGCTGCCCACGAGAGGGCTGCTGTCTGTGGGCACAAAGGAGAGAGGTCATGGTGGGGGGCGCTCCTCCCTCTCTCCTGTCTTCAAACAAAATTAGCATCAGCATCAGCATTTTGTGGCCCCTATCAAAGTTGCGGTGGCTTCTGCGCAGCAGCGGTGGTCAGGAAGGAGCCGGCGGGACTGTTTTGGACGTTGCTGTCCTGCTTGCTATAACTGACCTGCAACATTTGGGGAAAAGACAGTCCCCACTGCCTGCCGTTTCTCAGATTCGGAGAGAGCGCTTTCTTAAAACTGACACGCAGGGCGCTTGGGTGGCTCGGCCGATGGAGCATCCAATTCTCCATTTCGGCTCAGGTCATGATCTCAGGGCCGTGGCATCAAGCCCTGTGTCAGGCTCCGTGCTGGGTGCAGAACCTGCTTGGGGCTCTCTCTCCCTCTGCCCTCCCCACCCACCGCACTGTCTCTTTCTCTCTCAAACAAAAAAAACCTGGCATGTTCCCAGAAACCAGCAGAAAGGTTCCATTGATGGGGTCTTGCCTACAGTTATCAGAGCAGAGCTTTTGAGAAGTAGCCTGCTGAGACCAAGGACCAGCACTGAGAGGCAGATGGGAGCCGTCTGGACACGCAAACTGGAAAAATGCGGCGGCAGGTGGCACAGGTCTTTGCAGTGTTTTGGGTCCTTGCCCTGAAAAGCTTCAGGTGTCGGTGACAGGACCAAAGGCAGTCAAATCTTTGATGCAGAAGAGCCCAGGAAAGGGACTATAAGACTATTCAAGACAGTGGTATTTGTAGCTGGGTGAGACAAAGGTTCTGGTAGGAACCAAAGTGGCGCTTTCTGGTTGAGTGAGGATCCTGGGGCCACGGCCGCGAAGGGACACAACCACCTTGGGACCTGGCTGCCCCCATGTTTCCCGGCGGTGCCTGATTCTGAAGACTGAAGAATGAAGACCCCAGCTTGCTGCTGGAGCTGGCCGTTAGAACGAGGTCATGGCCAGGAAAGCGGTCTTCACCTGTGATTATGGGCTTACACTTGGGAGAGGAACACTATGGGAATGAGGCAAGCGGGAAGACCACAGGTTATTTTATTTTTATTATTTTTTAAAGATTTTATTTATTTATTTGACAGAGAGAGAAATCACAAGTAGGCAGAGAGGCAGGCAGGGCGGGTGGGGAGCAGGCTCCCCATTGAGCCGAGCGCCCGATGCGGGGCTTGATCCCAGGACTCTGAAATCATGACCTGAGCCGAAGGCAGAGGCTTAACCCACTGAGCCACCCAGGTGTGCCGCCACGGGATATTTTAGATGGAAAACCACGACCTCTGTATTTCTGCTAATGCTGGCAGGACCAAGGAAGACTTGAAGTAAAAAAGAAGAAAAGCATCGCTAGGGGGCGCCTGGGTGGCTCAGGAGGTTAAGCATCTGCCTTTGGTTCAGGTCAGGATCCAGGGATGCAGAGATCCCTGCTCAGCGGGGAATCTGCTTCTGTGCCCCTCCCCCTGCTTGTGCTTTGGAGCTCTTGCTTGCTCTCTCTGTCAAATAAATAAATGAAATCTAAATAAAAACAAAAACCAAAACCAAAACCACTGCAACTTTATAAGCTGGTCTGATAGACCCAATGGCTCAAAGCTTCATGGGTCTGTTATCTGACTGTTCCGGGGTTCTCGCTCACAGTGTCTTGTTCCCTTGTGTGTCTGGTTATCCCTGGCTGGGTGTGGGTGTGGGTGGACAGGGCCTGGTGAGCGCCCTGAGCTTCCACAGCCCTCACACACCCAGCTATCTGCTTCCTGGGAGCTCTGAGGCCCACTTTTGCATCCGGTCCCCACTCAGAGGGCACAGATCAGGGCTGCTTATCCTTGTTCAACTCTGGTGCCCAGCAGAGTCCTGGAAGCAAGGAGATGCTGAGAAGATGAGTCTGGACTGAGGAGATGTCAGGCCTGCCTTTGACAGCAGCCAGGAAAGGGGCCCCCACTCTCAAGGTGGGATGGGGGACGGAGGAGCTCAGCCAGTGTGGAGGGGCAGGGGGGAGAGAGGAGGGGTGAGCAGAGGACAGAAGCCGCTATGTCCCAGCTGAGCATGTACTAGGGTTCCTTACTTAACCTTCTGCGGGCAAGGCCTATCACCCCCATTGTACAGATCAGAAAACCGAGGCTCTATTGCAGAAATTTTGTTTCCTCCTGTCTCCCCTACGGCAGAGCTGTGGTCCTGGCAGGGCAGGTGGACAGTGAGTGTGCTGGGGCTACAGAAGACCTGGGCTCACTATTCCCTGAGACACCCGCAGGTGCCTGGGCTCATCCCCAGAACTTTGGGAGCGATGGCAGCAGTGCTGGGCACCTACAGGCTTCATAGGAGCCTCTGGCTTCACTTAGGGATGGGCGCGCCCAGCAGGTGGGGGCAGGCGCCAGGTTTCTGAGCTCCTGCCCTTTCCCCTCCCCAGCCAGGGCCCTGCAGAGCCCTGACCTAAAAGTTTCCACCAACAAGTCCGGAGTGTCCCAGGCCACTGCCACTGTCACAACATCCCGAGCCCCTCAGCTGCTCTGTTCCCAAACACTTGGGCTTCCCCGCAGCGTTCAGGACACTTCCAAAAGCCCACTGTGAGCAGGCTCTGCTCCTGGCCCTTTTAAATGTGGTTAACACACCAACCCTGCCGCATGAACTCCATTATTATCTCCTTTTTATAGAAGAAAATGAGGCTCAGAGAGGTTGAGCAACTTGGCCAAGCTCACACAGCAAGGACACGGCCGTGTCAGGATGCAAGTCCAGGCAGGTGGACTCCAGCGTTGGTTTTATCCCTCTGTTGCACCACCGGGGAATGCTTGAGCACTGGGGCCTCCTGTCCCCATCAGACCAAGCAGAGTCTGTGCTCTCCCCACACAGTCCCCACATCTCCACATAACGATGGTGACCATAATTACAACGGTAATGACCTTAATCAGAGCTGCCAACAGCCATTAAGCACTTCCCAGTGACAGGGCCCACTCTTAGCCTCCAGACGAATTAGCTCATTTAACCCTCCGGCAACACGAGGAGGGGGACTCCTTTCTCTCATTTTACAAAGGAAGGAACCGAGGCTCAGAGAGACAAAGACCCCCCCACCCCACCCAGTAAATGGGGGGGCCAGGACCTGGGAGCCGGATCCTGCTCTTTACGGGGGGGGGGGGGGGCGAGTGGGCTACCAGGGCTCATGGCCTCACCTCCCCAGACCTCTCTGAACTCATGATTCAACAGCCCAAGCCACGCCTCGGGCCAGGCCCTCCCAGTCCTCTCGGGTGACTCAGAGAACAAACAGAGCCACCAGCTCCAGGAAGAGGCCAGTCCCTGGGGAGAACACACACACACACACACACACACACACACACACACACGCACACGCACACGCACACACACCCCTGTAGCTTGCAACCAGGGGGTTCTCTGGCTGGTAGCGGGAGTGGCAGGCCAGATCCGCCTTCTTCCCTGGGGCTCTGACGGACCCGAAGCCGGGTCCCCTCTCAACTCTCGGGTCCTGGCCCGGTCCAGCTTGTGAGTGCGGCTTGTCAGGGAAGCATTTTCTTCCCTTCCTGACAGCGGCCTGCGCACAGCACACAGCAGAGGGCCCTCTGCCAGCTGCGGCAGCCTGGGAGGGGGTGACTCGCTCTGGCTCCCGGCCTGGGGGAGAGAGCAGCAGGCCTTCAGGGCAAGTGACACAGCCTGGCAAGCTGGATTCTCAGGTCCTTGCCACCAACAAGCCACAGACGTCTCTTGCGGTGGCCCAGTTGCTAGTGGAGTCCCAGCTGTCCTTTCTTCCAGAGTCCTCCACCGGCCCCAGAGACCCGCTCCACGAGCAGGGCATAATGGGTTGTGTTTTGGCCCTGAGGGCTGGTCTTGGGGGTCTCCATGGCTTTGGGGTTCTAAGGGGTTGACACAGGCCAGGTGCTGTTCCAGGGGCTTCGATACATCAACTCAGTTATTCCTCACCCACACTCTATGAAGAAGGTACTACCTGTATCCCTATTGTACAGATTAGGAAACTGAGGCCGGGAGAGGTGAAGCCAGGGGCCCAAGGGCCACAGAGCCAGTGAGTGGTAGGATCTGGATCGAGGCAGCCTGGCTCTCAGGTCCACGCTCCTAACCACGGCACCCCCATCCTCACGGCTTCCTCGCTGGGCCCCTGGTTCTCTTAGAGGCAAGCTGTGTTTTGGGAGGCAAGTGCCTTAACATTTCTGGGTTTCCATTTCCCCTCACTAGGAGCAGACCCCCGAGCAGCTGGCACACGAGGAGGTATGAGCGGCGGCTGCCCCCGGGGAGGCGGATGCTCCAGAGGCCTGGGCCTGTTTCACGGGCAGCTGCCAGCTTCCCTGCCAGAGGTGTGGCTCGGCTCTGACCCATTTCTCAGGCTCTCCTCCATGTCCCCATCAGCCTGTCCAAGTCCACCGCCATGCCCCTGCTCCCCTCGGTGGCTTCTCCCCGGCTTGCTGCTGGGCAGGGCACGGGGAAGAAGCCCGCATGGCATGCTGGGCCCCTGGAAGCAGGTCGCTTCGGTGGTGCCAATCTGCAACCACCCTGCAATTTATCCCATTTTACAGGTGAGAAGACTGAGTCTTGGAGAAGCAGTTGCTCCTCCAACTTGTCTAACAGCTGGGAAGGGTCTGTGTGGCCTCGGCCACACCCACCAGCAGCCATCATGCCATCGGGCCGGACCAGGCGTCCCCATCCTGCCCACAGTACCTGGCACGTGGCTGGGTCTCAGGAACCATTTACTAAATGAGCCCCAATGTGTGCACACCTGCACACCTCGCTCACAGAAGCCAGATGCGGAGGGGCGAGCCTCTTCGGGAAGGGCCCTGCCAGAGGTCCCTTGTGCCACCCTCGTCTGCTTCCTTCCCCCTCGATCTCAACAGTGTTCCCTCCGGGACGCGTGTCCTGCAGCCTATCACACACCCCTCACTTCCTTAGGGAGCACGCTCTCCGAGTCCACCGTGGGGGGAAGGACAAAAGAGGGGCTTGAAGGAGGATGTCACGTCTGTGGAAAACGAATCTCTCGGCAAGGTCAAAGCTCAGCGCTCTCTCTCTCCTGCGGGATGACCCCTGTCAAAACACTAGGAAGTGCTGGTTTGTCTCCAGGCACATTTCAGTGGCCCCAGGGATGGCGCAGGAAGGTCAGGACTGGGTCTGATCTTTCAGGAACACCAGCTCAGGCTGGCTGCCGAGCCGGCTAGGCGGAAGGAGAATACTTTTCACACTGACTGCACTGCTCTTCTGAGTAACAGGGACTGATCACCCGTGACCCTCTGAGGAGGGGCTATAATCAGCTCTCTTGACAGCAGGGGAAACTGCCGGAACTTCCAAGTACCTGGCCCAGAGTCAGACAGCCGGAAAGCAGAGAAGCTGGAAGTGAGTGGGTCAGAATGAACACATTCCCTAGTTCATCCTCACAGCCACCCTATGAAAAGTATGGATTTGGATCCCATTTACCAGGAGGCACATCTTAATAGGTCCACGGTCGCACAGCTGCGGGTGGTCCAGACTAGACTTGAACCTCCCCTGACTCCAAAGCCCGGAGGCCATGCCACCAACTGCAGAGGGGAGGGGCTGCAGTCAAAGCCATCTGAGAACCTCTTGTTTCCTGCGGAAGCCCAGCTTCCTGCAGCTGACCTGGCAGTGGCCCAGGGTGGTAGGGGAGCCTCCTCCCTTGCCTGTGCTCCCCCTGCAGCCAGAGGCTCCTCTCCTCTGCCAGGCAAGGGGGGTGAGGAACAACCTGTGAGTAGTAACCTGAGCCTTAGGTCTGGAGTTCAGAGGCCCTCTCTCCTCTGCTTTCCCCCCTCCCTCACCAGGGTGCACACTGAGCTTCGGGTTGGGTTGGGGGAGAGAGGTGGAAGATGGGGAGGGAAAGAGCAGAACTGAGGGGTCTGCCTCTGTAGACGATGCTCAACCTTTGGTGGGCGCTTTGCTGAGGTCTGGGGTCTGAGTGACTGCCATGGAGATGAGATCTTCCTGGAGAAGAGAGGTCTCCCGGCTCCATTCCCAGCCCGTGGGATTTAGACTCCGAAAAGGGTGGGCCTGGGACACAGGGTCTGGACTGGGCAACATGCAGAGTGTGGCCCTCAGACCTGGGTGTTGTGAGGCTTCCTCTGGGGGCTTGAGGCAGATCAGGAGTGGCACTTGCATCCGGGACACTCTGACTCAGGGATCCGGGAGCCCTGGCTTCTCCAACCCCCATTCATTCATTCATTCATTCATCCAAGAGGAGTACTACCCAGAGGCTGCGGATGCAGCGGCCTCCATGGCTCTTCCCGGACCTGGACATCTGTCACTGCGGGAAGGAGTCCAGTGGGCGTGGGGCATCTCCCCGCGCCCCTTCCCCCGCGGACCTCCAATCACCCTCCTGCACAGCGCCCAGGGCTGCAGGAAGGCGGGGAGGGGCCGGTTCCAAGCCCCGCCATACCCGGGGCTCCGGTCCTCTCTGGGAACGCCCCGTGCCCACTCCCCCAGACGGGGGCGGGGACGGGGACGAGCGCGGGGATGCCCCCAAGGGTTGTTCCCCTGACCCGCGAGCCTGCGGTGGGGGTGTCGCGTGGCGCGACGACGGGAGGCCCAAGAACCGCGCCCGGTACCGGGCGGCCCGGGCGGCCCGAGCTGCGCACTCACCTGCGCTCATGCCGGCTCCTCGCGCTCATCGCCGGCCCCGGCGCTGCGGCCCGTGGCCCCGGCCCGGGCGTCGCGATGCCCAGCAGCGGGGGCGCGAGGCAGGAGCGGGAGGCTGGGGGTGTGGGGCGGAAGTCCGTGGGGCGCGAGGCGGCCCGGGGCACCTGCTGGAGCCGACGGCTGGCGCGGCTGGGAAGGTGCCGCAGTCGGGGTGTGAGCGCCGCCAAGCCCCGCCCGGCCCACTGCGGCCCCACGTCCGCCCCGCGCGCGGGCTGCCGGGACTCGTAGTCCGAGCCGCCTGCGCCGCCCGCCGGCGACAGACACACCCTGGATGCGGCGCGCTCAGGGACTGCGACTCCCATCGCTCAGACACAAGAACCCACAGACACACACTATGAGACAGCAGCCCTCGGACACACACACGCATACAGAGTCACACACACAGGTGACACGTAGAGACAACGCACCGTACACAGAGGCGCTGTGACACTCGGAAGCACAGAGACAAGCGCCGCTCCGTGCCCTGTAGACCGGAGTCAGCCCCAGCGGCCCACCGCGGTAGCTAAGAGGTCTGCCTACGGCTTTCGGCTGGCCTCCACCTTTCCAGGCTGTGTGACCTTGCGCAAGTCACCTAACTCTCTGGGCCTCCTTTGTTAACCTAGGCGATGGCAGTGACATCCGCGATGCCTGCCTCATAGAGTTGTGAGCCTCACGTGAGGGTAAAGGTAAAACACTTGGGACAGCACCTGGCACGGCTTGATAAACGCCAAAGAAGGAAGACACCTGCGCAGACACTCACAGACTCCGACATGTGCCTGGACATGGGGAGCCTCTGCAGTGAGGTATGGGAGGCATCTGAAACGCCAGAGGGAGAGCCGGAGGGATAGCCTCGCTCCCAGAAGCCTCCCAGCGTGACTGCGGGTACCCCTGCACAGGTGGGACATATGGAGGACACCTTGTCCCTGTATGCAGTGTGGAGCACACTGCCCTGTCCTGACAGGTGCAGACACAGTGTCCCCTAACCTGGGGTTGGTGGCTTCTGGACTAAGGACTTCCAAAGGCCGACTGTGAATCCAAGACCCCAGGGTCTGGGGCAAATCAGGGAAGGATCATATTAGGGCCAGGATAGGACTGGCCCTATTCATTATCCATCCAGCGTGACCTGCGCCATGCCAGGCCCTGTTCTAGGAGCTGAGAACAGGACGGTGAATGGGACAGACACCGGGAGCAGCCAAAAGGAGGCAGAGGAAAACTCCAGAAATAATAAGCTGTCATGGAAAGGGCTGGAAGGAGCCAGAACTTTGATGCAGGGGTAATGGTGCAGGATAGACTCCAGAAGGGAAAGCAGGGAAGGCCTTGACAGTACTGATGAGGGAGCAGGAGGCTGGCTGAGGACAGAGCAAAAGCTGGCGCCTTGCACCCCCTCTTCACCCGCTCCCCTCCATATGTGTAGCATTCCTCAGGCACCCCTGATCGCCATAAAACGATAAATAGTTAACTTGCAGGGATCGCAATCCTGCAGAACAGGAATCTCCGTTGCTCTACAAGATGTCCTAGAGACCTAAACAGGGAGGTTACCTTACCAATAGCACAAATTTCCAGAGGCAAATAACTCTTGGTTCCTGAAGCCCTAATGTCCCCCTCCCACCATAAACTGGAGGAGACTGGAGTAGAAAGGAATGTAAATGATAGCCAGATCATAATGCCCCACCAAGAATCTCCCAATTATCTTGATGTTAATACCGGACCTAAAGACAACATTGATCAGGCCATAAGGGCAAGGTCTCCCCCCGGCACCTTGTAGGCCCTCCCTAACATGTGAAAACTCTGTTGAAATCTCCCGTTCCTTCACCACCTCCCCCCAACCGTGGGGTATATAACATGCCCACCTTCACAACCCGGGGCAGCAGCTCTTCCTGCCCACGGGTCCTGTCCCCGTGCTTTAATAAACCACCATTTTGCACCAACGACGTCTTAAGAATTCTTTCTTTAGTCGTCGGCTCCGAACCTCCTCACCCCACCGAACCTGACTTAGGTTCTGGGACTTCATCAGTACCAGATACATGGCAGGAACGCATGCAGACATTTGCTAAAGGAGAAACGCTGACAGCACTTTCTGATGGGTGGCATGTGGAGTGCAGGAGTGTGGCACTGGAGACGCTCCAGGGGTCTGTTTTTTGTTTTGTTTTTTTAAGATTTGATTTATTTATTTGACAGAGAGAGAGATCACAAGTAGGCAGAGAGGCAAGCACAGAGAGAGAGGGAGAAGCAATTTCCCTGCTGAGCAGAGAGCCCGATGTGGGGCTCGATCCCAGGACCCTGAGATCATGACCTGAGCCAAAGGCAGAGGCTTAACCCACTGAGCCACCCAGGCGCCCCCAGGGTTCTATTTTGAGCGGGGTCGGGAGGACAGGGGGACAATGGAGCTGCTTGCTGAGCTCTGGCAGCTAGACCACCTGGGGGTGTGGCTGGCTTCACTCCTTTGAGAAGTGCTGTGTCATCTGCTGATGAGATTCGTAGTGTGGGCAGGTGACTTCTCCGAGTCCCCATGTCTTCCTCCAGAGCCCAGCCTCACGCCTGACGGACCTCTTGCCTGGGGAACCCAGACCCCCCACAGCAAGCAGAATGGCTGGGTTCAGAGAAATGGCTCGCTAGGATGGCCTTGCCAAGAGGCAGTGTGGTGCGGGGACCGGAGCTGGGCTGTTGCCCCAGAGACCTGGGTTACGTTGCGCATCGGGTGCTTTCTAGCTGGATGAGCTTTAAAAAGTCACCTTCTCTCACTGAGCCGCTCTCCTGCTGTGGAAGACGGAAGCCATTCAGAGGGTGGAAGGAGATAGCAGGTGCTTGGGGGAAGCTGGTCGCTTTCTCTAGCTCCTGGTGCTGGGCTGGACGCTTCATAAGACAAGGGTCTCAGGGATCGCCTGCCACATTGGTCCCCAGGGCTGGGCTTTGAAGAGGCTCCGCCCTCCAAGCCATCTGGGAAGGAGCTGCACCTGCTGCCCGGCCTGTTGCCTCGACCCACAGGAGGACAGAGGAAGCTTCTTTCCAAACCACAGAGGATGTGGAAGGTCCTGCCGTCTGCTGGGGTTACCTTTGGGGAAGTGGCTCTCTCAGTGTGGTCCTCTGAGTGGTCTGTGGGTTGGGCTCCAGTCACCTGTGGGTTAGAACCCATCAAGGAAATTTTCCTTCAAGTAGAGGCTCCCTTGGGGGTCCCCCAGAGAAGGACATAAAATATGCCTGGTCCAAGTGGCCAAAGGTTTGTCAAGTCACTAGTGTGAACCCGTTTTTTCTGCCTTACTTCTCCATTTCGCCAGTTTCACTAGATTTTTGCAACAAAAGTGGATTTTCTCTTCTAGTAACAAACCCCATGACAGGATGATGCCTGTCTGGACACAAAAAAGGGGTGGTTTCAGCAATTTGTCTTGTAGTCTCCTGGGCAAGGAGAAGGATCTGAGAAAATTTGGGTGTTGGGGTCTGTCGCAGCACTCTGAGCCGTGTGACCCCAGAAACGAGCGCTCAGAAAAACCATCCTCTAGACGGGAGTTCCCTCGCTCTGGCCGGAAGTCCTGGGTGGTTCTGTGACCCTGAGGGGACCTTCCACGCTGTGGGAATTTAAGACAAATCCGCTCAATTGTGTTTCTGGAGCATTTGCTCTACCGCAGGTTAGATGCTTTCCCGTTTGTCTTTATTTTCTTTGGAAATTAGTATGTTAAATATTTATTTTAAAAAATTTTTTCGAGTTTTTTGAGGTATAAAGGATTGTCTTCCCTGAGTTCACACATCTATCAGCTCACATATTTACTTTTCGGAAGGGGGTTGAGAACTCACATTTATTATTTTCTCATTTGGAATTGAGCCACAGTTCTTCTTCTTCTTTTTAAAGATTTTATTTATTTATTTGCCAGAGAGAGAGATCACAAGTAGGCAGAGAGGCAGGCGGGGGTGGGGGTGGGGAAGCAGGCTCCCTGCTGAGCAGAGAGCCTGATGCAGGGCTTGATCCCAGGACCCTGAGATCACTACCTGAGCCTAAGGCAGAGGCTTAACCCACTGAGCCATCCAGGTGCCCCTGAACCACAATTCTGAGCAGTGAATGCTATTAATTCTTATTTTATAGATAGGAAAACCGAGGCACAGAAGTTCAACTTGCCCAAAGACCAGGGAAGAAAAGATGGCTGGGTCCTGTCTTAGAGAAATTTGAGGAATTCCACAATATTATTTTTGTGAATGAAGGCACATTGACTGGACACGGTCGGGGCCACAGAAGTAGCATAGGGACAAAATACCCTTTGTCTACTCTAGTATGGTTTTTATTGGAAAAGTCTTTGTGACTGTTGAGATGGAACGTTTGCCCAAAATCCAGGGGAAGATTAAATAAGCAGTAAGTGCAACCATGGATGGGTCACGTGTTCCCATTTGACCCCAGTCTGAGACATGGTGACAGTGGCTGGTAGTCATGGATTTGCCAGGTGCAGAAGCACATCATCGGTGGCAGCTCCCAGGACAGGACACTGCCTCGTCCCCGGAGCCGGTGGCGCAGAGCTGGCATTCCAAGCCATGACGTCATGCATGAGAAAAACCCTCTTTCTCTACCCAACAAGGCACGAGAGGCAAAGTCAAATCATATGTGGATCCAAGAACTGGGACCTTCCCAGGGCCGACAGAGGCGGAGAGTGTGAGCGGGCGTGGAAGGTGTGGGGGCTGCCGGGGTCTTTAGGTTCCCACTTCCTGAGGACGGGGTACCATGTCGTCTTCCAGGACTGGTCAAGAATTTGAGATTGGACACTTCAGGGCAGAGACCCTGTTCTGAATTTCTCATGAATCAGTGTCTGCTCCTTTTTAAGTTGGTGACTTGGGCTCCTGGGTGGCAGGGAATACATCTTACTCATCTCTACCCCTAGCGCTTAAACTCTCCTAATAATGGAGACGAGTCCTTCTGAGCTGTCCCTTCTTAAAGCCAGAAACGCTCATTAAGGTTCATCCCGGATGAGTCAGACGTTTATCTTAGCCGCCGGCCTCGCAAGGGCAATGCAAAGGGCTTTGTTTCCCCGCTGAGGGTCGGTCACCGTGCACCTGTGCCACAGAGCTTTGAAACTGGGGTTCGAAAGGCTCAAGCGGAATTTAAATCACACACACAGGTAGATCTTTATTAGCATCGAAGAGGCCCTCCGTTATTGTGGGGTGAAAACAGAAGGCTGCTGTTATTCACAACAGCTAAAAAGATGTGGAAGCAACCCAAGTGTCTACTGCGGGATGGATGAGTCCACAAAATGTGGGGTCCACACCCAAGGGAGGATTCTTCAGCCTGAAAAAGCAAGTTCAGGGGCACCTGGTTGGCTCATTTGGTGGGATATGTGACTTTTATTTTTTTAAATATTTATTTATTTGACAGAGAGAGACACAGTGAGGGAGGAACACAAAGGAGAGAGAGTAGCAGGCTTCCTGCCAAGCAGAGAGCCCAGTGTGGGGCTCCATCCCAGCACCCTGCCATCAGGGCCCGAGCTGAAGGCAGGCACTTAACGACTGAACCACCCAGGCGCCCAGGGACATGTGACTCTTCATCTTGGGGTTGTGGGCTTAAGCCCCACGGTGGTGTAGAGATCATTTAATTTTTGCTTTTTGAGTATGCACAGGGTCAGAGGCCGGTTGGGGAAGGGCAGAGGGAGAGGGAGCGAGAATCTCCAGTGCCCCCTGCTCAGCACAAAGCCCGAGGCAGGTCCTGATCCCATGACCAGGCCTGAAATCTATGGTTGGATACTTCATGGACTGAGCCACCTAGGTGCTCCTTAAAAATAAGAACTTAGGGGCGCCTGGGTGGCTCGGCAGGTTAAAGCCTCTGCCTACGGCTCAGCCATGGTCCCAGGGTCCTGGGATCGAGCCCCGCATTGGGCTCTCTGCTCAGCGGGGAGTCTGCTTCCACCTCTCTCTCTGCCTGTCAAATGAATAAATAAAAGCTTAAAAAAAAAAAAAACAAAACTTAAAAAACAAAAAAAAGGCAAGTGGTTCTAACAATAGGCTACAACACGGAGGAACCTTGAGAATTTTATGCTAAATCAAGTATTTACCAAAGACAAAATACTGCCGGGCTGCCCTCTCAGGAGGGAGTGTCAGTCCTGCAAACAGAAAGTAGAAGGGTGGTGGCCGGGGCGGGGCAGTCATTTCATGTGAACGAGTTTTGCAGGACACAGAGTTCCGGTTTTGCAGGACACAGAGGTCTGGACGGCGCGGGTGGCTACACAATGATGCGAACGTATGTCATGCGGCTAACAGCGCACTTAACGATGGCTAAGGACGGACCTTTGTTACATGGATGTGACTGCAGTAAACAAGGAAAAATGGGAAGTGGACAGGTTAGATCACACACAGCTTTTTTCCTAGGATTTTAAGATTTTATTGAGGGAGACGGAGCGCATGTGTCAGGGGTGTGGGGGAGGGAGAGAATCCCAAGCAGATGCCACACTTAGCCCGACATGGGGCTCGATCTAACGACTCTGCGGTCATGACCAACTGAGCCACCCAGTTGCCCCGTATCACACCGATTTGGAAGGGAAAGCTTTCTGTGTGCCCATTTGTCATGATGGAGAGGCCCCTGGAGGTCAGCCGTGGAACTCAAGGCCACAGCTGACCCGGTCACTACTCCGTGTTGGGAGGCAGCCAACCTCGCCTCGGTAATTCTAATCCCGGAGTCTGCATAAGGACAAGAGCCAACAGTGAGCAGGCAGGAAAGTCTGTTCCCACAGCCGTGGGTGAGACGGCCAGTCACCCACCTCCCAGTACAGACGGACAAACGGCGAGACTAGAGGAACCCACCCAAGGGTGTGGAGCCGGGAAGGGGCACAGGGAACCCCCTGCACATTCCCTGGTGCAGACGGGCCCCGCCCCACCCCCCAGGGGCTCAGCAGGAGCCGGCCCCTCTCCGAGGACAGGGACTCTTCCTTCTGGCGCCCGTGCATTCCTCTTCAGGGAGTAAAAGGAACAGGCTTGCTTTTTTGTTAATAAAGTAGAATAACATTTACTTATTTCTTAAAATCTTTATTATACATGCTGTATTCATGGAAAACCAAGACCTCTGAAGGGACTCGGACTGGAGATACAGCACGTCTAGCCGAGCTGGCTGTCATGCTGAGTGTGGGACCAGTTACACGGACGCCTTCTTCCCCTTATAGGTGGCCATCATTTTCTTGATTTCAGCAATAGCTTTGCCTGGATTCAGCCCCTTGAGAAAAGAGAAGAGAATTGATACCACCAGGTCAGCGAGGCCGAGTGAAGAACCCAGCACCTTGGGCAAACTCCCCAGTGGGACAGGGACAAAGCAAGGTGGATGCAAACCTCACCCTTCCAAAGCCAGGGGGTCGGGCTCAGGGCTCTCCCGCCTGCACCTGCACTGGCCTCCTGGTTGGTGGTGAGAGCCTTGCCCAGGGCTGACAACACGCACCCCCCCCCACCCCTGTGTGCACACGCATCCAGAAGAGGGCGGCTCTTCCACGGCCATGGCCAGTGTCCCAAGCAGCCAGCTGCCCTTGGATGCTTACACATTGCCCAGGGCATACACACGCCCTCCTGGGTGACCTGAGCCTCGTGGGTGGCCCCTCCCAAGCGCCATCAGCCGTCTGGCCCACACTGGTTCTGCAGGAGGCACCACAATGAAACCCTGTGCAGACCTGCCGACCGCCTACAGGTAGGCAGACACGTGAAGATGTGAAAAACAGACAAGGGCCCCTCGGAGGTTAGAAGAGAGTGCCGCGTTTTTGTAGGACAGCTCTAACCCTGACGCTTAAGGGTGTGGGAAGAGGCCCAGAAGATCCCGAGCAGGAAGCAAAGTCTGTCGCCTCTAACACCCAGGAACTGGCCAAGGACGCGTGGCCATGCCCTCTGAGGGGCAAGAAATTCAGGGCCGAGTTTGTACACACACATCGTCAACACGCACGCAGAGAAGACTGAGCAAGGAGGGGAGGGAGAGGGGACATTTGTAACAGCTTTCTCCCTGGTGCCAAGCGCCCAGCTCTGCCTGAGACCAAGCCAGCTCGGCCCCCTGGTCCTGCCCAGATCTCCCCCCCAGGCCTGGCCCTGGGAACCCCCTGCCCACAGACTCCCCAGGGCCTGATGCCCTCTGGTCAGGCCCAGCCCCCCATCCTGGGCTATGTGGCTGCTGCTGTGTGCCCTGCGGTCCCCGCACAAGGCCACCGCCCCCTTCTGCCCGCTGTGGTGTGGTCCAGCGCACCAGGATGCCTTCCGCGGAGACCCGCAGGCCGACGTGGACTCCGCGACCTGGAGGCTCCAGACGGTGGGGAGCTTCGGTACGCCGTCTACTCTCCCTCACTCGGCATAGTCCATGCCGGTGCCCGCCTCATCCCACCCAGCTGGGAAGCTTTTGTCTGTGCAACTCAACCGCCAAAAAAAGCACTTCTGTGGTGGGAAAAAAAGTGTGTGGAAAGGAGGAAAAAAAGAAAAAGAAACGAGATCTTCAGAGAGAAAGGGAGCAAGGACACTCTTCAAAGACTGCTCCAGAATGGTCTCCCAAGTAAATTAAGGGGAAAAGGCAGTGTGAGACGGAACAGGAGCGGCGTGCATTCGTGCACAGCATGGAAACGCCGCAAGGGCCTCCGTGGCGCCCTGCTCACCCCCGTTTACCACTGGACCTCAGGGGTCTGTGCCCACCAGCACGCCTGGGGCAGCAGAAGAGCCGGGTCAGGGAGTCTGGGGGGCTGCTTTCCTGGCCCTGCCCCAACAGTGACCTCAGCAGGTGGCTGGCAGCCCACCCCCCGTGCCCGGGGCTCAGCGTCCCCATCTGTGGAAGGGACCCTTCCAGCTCACACAACCCAGGCCTCGTGTAGTCCCTCAGGTCACGGAAGGCCTCTGTCCCTGTCTGCTGCGAAGGCACCTGCCCGGGAACGCACCTCCGGAGCCCAGACCGGGCTCCCGTGTGTGGGCCCAGCTACTAACGGCTCACGCATGCTAGGCCGGAGCCTGTGCTCTCCCTCACCAGGGGCCCCCCCAGGCCCCACTGCTGGCCAGTCATGAGAAGCACCGTGAGACAGGGGGCCCTGGAAACAGTCTCCAGGCAAAAAAGCAGGGAATTACCCAGTCTCATTTCCTGTTTAAGCTATGCTATCTCCCCCCACCTCCTTTTTAAAAATTCCCAACTGGTCACCCTAGAGTTTTCCATCTTGCTGCCTGTTCCCTCGCTGCCTCTCTCAGGGACCCCGCTCTGCCCCCAGTCTCTGCTCACAGGGCAGCCGTGTCCGGAGCCGCGTGGCCCTGGGCGCTCCCTGCCCACTGAGCAGACCAGGGTCGGCACCTGAGCGGGGGGCAGCCAGGCCACAGCGGGCCATCCTGCTGGCGTGAGGGCCCCACAGGCAGGCTGAGAGATGGGCAGTGGCGGGAGCCGAAGTTCAAGGGGAGCGCAGGAAGGGGAAGATGAGCGGGATCGGGGACAGTGTGGAGAGAGCGAGCCCTGACCCAGGGACACTGGGGACAAAGGGGCTGCTGTGAGAGCATGACACGCTAGCAGCAGTGTTGCGAGCGGAGACCCTGCAACACGGAGCAGGGATCCAGTCCCAACAGCTACCCGCCTTCTGCCACCTCTCGAGGCTCCTACCCAGTCAGGGAGAGCGAGGACAGGTTCCTGCTTGTGGACTCCTGGGGCGTGGCGACTCCCCCGGGCCCGTATGTGCCCCGCAAGGAAACCTTTCTCCGGAGGGGGAGGGCCCGAGCCAGTCTGGTCCTCACAGCTCAGCTCGTCTGGGGGGACATGGTTCTCCAGCCCCTCTCCTGGAGCCCCGCAGGCAGGGCTGGGGCCCGCGTACCTTGGGGCAGGTCCTGGTGCAGTTCATGATGGTGTGGCAGCGGTACAGGGAAAACGGATCCTGCAGCTTGGCCAGGCGCTCCTCGGTGAAGTCGTCCCTCGAGTCAATCATCCAGCGGTAGGCCTGGGGAGGGGGCCATGAGCCACGCTGCCATCCCAACTGGCCCGCTCAGAGCCCCGGGGGAGTAGCAGAAAGGGAACCTCAGCTGAGAGGCCTGTCTCTGCTCTGTGGTTCCTGCCATCTGTCAGGGAGCGTCCCTCCTCGAGAACTGCTCTCTACTACGGTGCCCCCCACCACGGGGCGCAGCACCCCGGGTACCCGGGCGCTTCATCACATGTCATCAGGCATCGTCTCATTATCTCAAGGTGCTCACTGGCTTCCTGCCCGGATTCTGAGTGCGGGAAGGCAGGGACGGTGTCACGTGACTGTCTTCACAGCACCAACCCAGGTCTTCTAGTAGACCCATGACTTAGGAGATCTGTCAGGAGACCGTACGTCTCTTGGTCAGTCTGCCCCCGGGGCCTGGCTCGCAACGGCCGAAGGCAGGCCGGGCTGCTCGCGCAGTGATGCGGGGGCCGCTCCGTTCCCCAGCAACTCACAGCGTGGGGGGCAGAGGCCCACTGTGCATGCGCCTCGTTATTCGATCTTTTGTGTGGACGGAGATCAATACTGCTAAGCAGTCACACAGCTTGAAACTTCCCTTTTCGTGGGAAGATGAGAAATGGGAACTTGCTTTTTCGAATTGGGAATCTGTGAAAAGCACTGACCACAGATTGCAAAAGCACAGCTTTCTGGGAACGAAGGCAGTTTCTCTGCAGTGAACTACACACGTTCGCACGTGCACGGAAGAGCAGTGCTGCCTTCTTGTCAAGTAACCCCGAAGCCCAGGACTCCAGGCTTTCATTAGCCTGGAAACCAGTTCCAGCCTTAGAGCTGGGAAGCTGCCCCTCCAAGACCTCTCTCTCCCCTGCTTGCATGTCAGACACCCCTGTCCGAGGGTGCTGGGTGGCCCCCCGACAGATGCAGTCTGCGGGGGGTGGTGGGCGAGTGGGTAGGCAAGAGCCAGCTGCATAGGGGATACGTTTAAACACCTGCAAGGCCTATTTTATCAAAAAGCACGCCAGCACCCCTTGGGGTGGCCTGCAGCACACAGAATGAGTTATTTTGCAGGCGAAGATTTACTGAAAGCCAAGTGAAGACAGTCCTGGTTGTAATGGATGCCCGCTGGAATGCTTGGTTTCCAACAATATACTGTCCTCTTGGACTTCAAATTTTTTTTTTTTTTAAAGATTTATTTATTTTTGGGGGGGTGGGTGAGGAGGGAGGGGCAGAGGGAGAGAAGCAGATTCAACCCCCCACGTGGAGCCCGACGCAGGGCTGGCTCGGGACCCTGAGGTCAGGACCTGAGCTGAAGCCGAGAGTCAGCTGCTCCGGTGACTGCTCCAGCCAGGCGCCCAGGCCGCCTCAGCGTCAAGTCCCCGTAGGGCAGCAAGGGAGCGTCTTACCTGCATGAGAACCGCAGGTCCCAGATACTTGTCTCCGTTCCACCAGTAGCTGGGGCAGCTCGTGCTGCAGCAGGCACAGAGGATGCACTCGTACAGCCCGTCCTGCGCGCGGGGGAAAGGGCAGTCAGGATGCGCATGAGACAGCCACGTCTCCAGGTGACAGATCATGATGCTGGGGTCGAGGTGAGAACAAAGCGCCCGCCTGCGAGTGAGTTTCCCTGGCAAAGTCTTAGGGGTGGCTCGCGGAGATTATCAGGTTCATGGAAAATGTCTTGGAATTGAATGTACGTGTCTGCTGGGTTAGAACCCAGAGCTGGCACTTGCTCTCTAATAAACACTAACCTCTCAACTGTCTAAAAAAACCATGAAAAAACCAACCAACCCACCCCAAATACCCTACCACCGAGAATGCTCACTGGGAGCAATGAGGAAGGACCTGCTAACTGGGCCATTGAGGAGTCTACCCTGGTCTCTGCCTGCGCTGGCAAGGGGACGATATCTTAAATAAGCCCCCTGTCACTTTCCCTCATCTGATCATCCCAACAACCCTATGCTACGGCGTGAGGACTACTGGAGTTGCAGACAGGTTAGGTTATCGGTCCAGAGTCGCACAGCTGCAAGCAGCCAGGCTTGCAGGATGCGACCCAAGTGGTCCAACTCTGGAATACCTCCCTGCACTAGAACCCTGCCATGCTGACTGAATCTGTCCAGCCAGTTCTAAAAAACCAGACATTCTAATTTTGTGAAAACCAGAAACTGATTAAAAGCAGCAAGACAGAGGAGCACAGTGACCTCTGACTGTAACAGATGACACAGAGTTGACAGTCATGACTGTAACCACGAGTCAAAACCTCTGTTCTGTTCAGAGAGTACGTGGGAGCGTACACTTCCCCACTGGTCTAGAACGCACAGGGCGCCAGGCTCAAGATCTTTCAAGATGGTCATATTCTTTGGTCCACTTACAGAAAAACCTATTAACAAGAAAAGGAACTCACATTTTTGGCCAGAACTTGAAAGATCAAGATGTTTATCCAGCCTTATTCGTAACAGTGAACAACTGGAGAGAATTTCATTGTGCAATAGTAGGTGGACGTTACGTAATGCACAGTGCATCCAACTGAAGTAGCAGAAAGCAACGTCTGGGCAAATGCTCATGAAGAATTCGTAAGAACACGGGAAAATGCTCACAGTGACGAAAGTAAAGGCAGGACACAAAGGCATATTTACATTTGATCCCAGCTACAGGAAAATGTAGCATATGAAAGAAAAAAACAAAAGTATCTGTCCATGGACATTATCCTTGGGTGCTGGAATATTACAGATTATTTATATTTAAAAATAGTTACTTGTATTTTCCAATCACCCACAGTGACCATTATGGCTTTTAAAACTGTGAGAAAAAGCTATGCTCAGCATACTCATTTAAGGAAGTGAAAAACGCTTAACAAATTTTTGGTATTTCAAGGTGTAAACTTGGATCATGTAGAAAACGTGCTCAGGGAGACTCTTCGTGCCTTAGTACCGCGCACCCAGCAGGCGGATCCTAGCTGGGGTTGCCTACCGGAGGAATGCAGGAGGGTGAGGTGGCCCAGAGACCAGTTCCAAGCCAACCCTGCGCAGTCACACCCTCTGTGCGAGTCAGGACTGCCGGGTAGAGTGCTGTCCCAAGGACAAGGGACTCCCGACACAGGAGAAAGCTGCCTGCGCCGTACCGCTCTACCCAGAGCGCCGGCACTCCCACAAGGACTGTCCTGTCTTAATTCCATAGGGAAGAGGAGAGGGCCTCAACCATCTGACGTCTAGAAGGTACCGGGCGTTTACTCATCCACGTGCCTAACACATACCCATAAGTAACCCGCGCCAGGGCCTCGGGACTCAGGAAGGAGTAAGACCCCACTGCCGCCCTGGAGGAACGCAGGACACGCAGACACGCGGTCCCCTTGGCTCTGTGCAGTCACACTGTCCATGCTGTTGGGTGTTCCTCCCACTGCTCCCTCCCCACAAGGACACTGGAAGTGCCAGGACTGCAGGTACAAACCAGAGGCTTCTCCAGAGGAGGGCCAGAGAACGGGACCAAAAACCTGAGAATGTTCACTCTAAGATGTCCCAGCCTGGACACCCGAGCGCCAAGAGAGTGACAGGCTGTCACCGCCCCACCCGGCAATCCCCCGGACACTTGGCATTAGGGAAGCACGGCACGGTTCCAGCGCCCGACGGGCGGCCACCTGACACAGGCTGGAGCACGACTGCCAGGGGCTGGCACGTGTCTGACGCGGCCACTCTGTTCAAGAGCAGCTCTGACAGAGCTGTCGCCTCGGCAAGACCTAATCATTTGCATACAGGTTTCCCCTGAAACAACCATCTTGCAACATGGTAATCATCTGCCCTTCCAGGCAGGGCAGCCGTGCTCCGGATCCCTGGTCCACGGGGGGGCCCTTGTGGGATCACATGACCCCCCGGCCCTGAGAGGACGGGGTCTCCTCGGACAGATGCTCTTGCAGTTCCTTTCCAGAACACACTCCATAAACGGTCTGCAGCGTCCCGTGCTGCTACTCCCACCCCATCCCCCCAAGCCACGCTTCCTTGCAAGGCAAGACAATAAATGGGGACTAATGACCAGTTTCTCACGATCTTCTATGGACTGTAGATACTGCTGCTTGCCCTCCTGCGACTCGTCCTTCTTCTTCAAGTAAGGCTCGATGGATTTGTACTGAGCGTAGAAGTTGCTCAGGTCCTGAGGTTAAGAGGAAGACATCGAAAAGAAGGGTCAGAGTCTACTATCACTCCCCAGCTTTCGTCTGCACCCTGTTTCTGGGACGCGGCCCACTTCCCCATCCCACACCAGCAGAGGTCTGACTCTCTGCCCCTGGCGTGGACCCACACAAAGATGACAGGAGGAGAAACAGTCACAGGCGTTATTTGCTTCTGGGCAATCTCTCCTCCACCCACTCGGGAAACCGTGCAATCCCGCAGCCCTGTCGGGGAAGGCGCTCACACACGGGGAGGCAGAGACTGAAGTACGTGCAACAACCGGTGCCTTCCCCGCTGGTATTTTCCACATGAATTCTTTGTAGTTAACGGCCAAATTCTTCATTCCAGGACTGTTCCAGCTCTAAAATCCTATGCCCTGTTATTCCCCAACAATCCTCTCCAACGAGAGGCTGGAGAATCTTCTAGGCCTGTTTATCTTCTACCGTTCAAATTCCTTCGTTAAACTCGGGAGGAAAGCCTGCCCCAGCGAAGGGCAACACATCTCTCGCTCACGCACACCTCTTCCCTTCTCCCCCCAAATAAAAAATGGGGTGGGGCGAGTGGGGGAGAGAGTGGGACGGGGGAGGCAGGCACTCACGGGAACAAGGTCCTTTATCACATACATATGCGGAAGAGGGTAGATTTTTGAGACTTTGCTGAGGTTGGTGTCGATCCTGCGGGTGCAAGCCAGAGTGTTGCCTCCGTTGATGTTCATGGCACAAGAGCCACAGATGCCTGAGAGAGAGAACGCATTTAGCACTTCCTCACCCAGGGCCCGTCAGTCCAGCTTCAAACTCTTTTTCTGCAATGTCGTTCCCCCACCAGCAGGAGCAGTGGCCGAGGTGCCCCGTGGCGTCTTCCTTCTCCATCTTACTGCCTGGAATACAGATCTAATGACAGTAGCTCCAAATGCCGTTTTGTGACCATGAGGCAACCCGTTTGTGGAACCTACACGCTACAGGCGGTACTGGAGACAGAAGGGGATTGGGGCACTGTGGGCATCACGGACTCCCCACACCAGTCCTCATGCATTTTAGGAAATAAATCAGCACCCCAACCCCTTTTTAAAAGGGACCCTGTTATTGGTCCTCAAACTGTGACAGAATGGACCCACAAGGAAATTGACTCTGTGCTGGTCATCTTCCAGCTGAGGCCTGGACACAGATAACCCACACACAACTCTTATTCTATTGTCCCCACTGAACTAGCAGCACAGCAGCTGCCCTGGGGACACGACACCCACAGACCACCTGAACACTGCCTTGCCAGGGAGAAGAATGAACTCACTTATGTGTAAGCAAAACAAACCAAGCAAAAATAAGGTGTTGACCAAGGACCCTGAAAATGACACTTTCCTTGCCGTGTATGGGAAGTTCCTCGGTATTTCAGAGTTTAAAGAGGACCAAGCAATCTGAACCCACTTTTCTGAAGCTGTTTTTTCAGAAATGTGATTACTTATGAGACCTGCACTGGGCTATCATTTTAGGAAGACCACCCCCTCTTCTTCTGTAAATCTTTTTTTTTTTATTTCTTTTAAAGATTTTACTTGAGAGAGAGACAGAGGGAGAGCACAGAGGGAGAGTGAGAAGCAGATGCCCCGCTGAGCAGGGAGCCCGATGTGGGGTTCGATCCCAGGTCCCTAAGATTGTGACCTGAGCTGGCAGATGCTTAACCGACTGAGCCATCCAGGCACCCTCCTGTAAATCTTAGTGTAAGTGTATAAGAGACAACAAAGACCCATCATAAGCAAATACTCCTAAAGTTTCCCAGGAGACTGAATGCTATCAAAATATTTACGTGTGCCCAGCATCCAACCAGAGAAGTATGCTCTTGTAAGAAATCAAATACAATTAAAAAAAAAAAAAAAATCCAGTGAGTCTTCTCTGAAAAAGGCTCCCATGGAAATTCTCGTAACAGTCAATGAGGGAATCAAAAGGAGTGGCAATCAGTAATCCTGCCTCATACTTTTTAGTCCAGATGGGTCACATCCTATGTTCTTGGCTCTGAAAAAGTCTTATGGGAAAGGTTACTGAAAAGCATCTCTAATTCCTACGTTGCCAGGACATACATGGGAAGGCTGGTATTTAATTACAGCCGAGGGTTCCCTAACAGCAGGACTCAGCACGACTATCATACTATCTGTCAGCGTTTGGTACACTAACTCTCATCCTCTACAATTAGCTGAATCAAAGCAGATGTCTTAGCAGGACTGAGATACTTGAAATGTATACAGCAGAACACAGGCAAAAAGTGACAGGCCAAGACCTATAGTGATTTTTCCCTTTCTGGAAGGTCAGTTCAGGAAGAAGCTTCCTACTGGTTGTGGCTCAAGCGACCCTGTTTGGTTTGATCCCAGGTTTTGCAAGCCTGGAGAGCCAGCAGAGTGTACCGCCTAAGCACAATTCCGGAATCTGACAACTCTGGCTGACTCCTGGCTCCTCACTATCTGCGTGCTTTTTGGAGTCCCTTAACCTCCCTGGGCCTAAATGCTAATAGTGCTGGTCTAGCCCTGTCCACTGCACAGAACAGAGCCTGCTACACTGACGGGGCTCTATGGCCGTCAGGACCCCTCAGCCCTGGTGCCATCCCTCTGTGATTTTTGCTCCGTCCGAGCACAGCTGAAGGATTATTTAGGAGTTTTCTTAGAATCAACTCATTTTTACTTAAACTTATATTAAAAAACTAGATCACTGTTCCAAGGTCATTAGTAATTATATTTTTCTAACATGTCACCTAAATACACAGCTATTGCCATGAAAAACACTGCCTGCCTGTGAACACTGTCTGAACTCAGCTCCTGTGGCGCCAGCAGCACACCGCGGGAAACACTGTTCCCACCCAGAAGGGTCCTCCTGAGCAGCTGCTCTATACACATGGACACACATAATGCTGGGAGCCTGGGGGGGTGCACTGTACCCCAACTAGAAACTCTCCACTGTCTCCCCCCACCCCCCTCCCGTGAATGAACTCCGCAGGGGTGCCCTGGTGGCTGCCAGCAGGCGGGAGAAGCTCCGGACGGGAAGGAAACACAGAAACCGGAACCCGTACTACACGTGGAATATCTGGCGCATTTACCCAAGGAAAGGGAAGCGCAATGCCCAGCAAGGTCCCCTGGCAGAAGGCCAGCCGGTCGTGGCAGGCCCCGGACCAGAGCCCAAGCATTTGAAGCCTAACAAGGAAGGAAATGCTTACCCTCTCTACATGATCTTCGGAAGGTCAAGGTAGAATCAATTTCATTCTTAATCTTGATTAAAGCATCCAACACCATAGGACCACATCTGCCCGGAAACAAGAGAACACCCCAGTTGTACTGACGGAAGTTCAGGGTCCCTGCTGCAGTCCAGTATGATCCGAGATGCTGCACACAGTAGCTGCTCTTCTCATCCACTTGGTTTTCTCGGGGCACACTCAATTTTTTCCACGCTTTTGTGTGTATTCCTTTGCATTTTCAGCATGGCGGAGTCACACCGCGTATGCATTTCTAGGAAAAGAAAAGCTACAGGAGACAGTCTCCCAACTCGACAGCGCTGCGAGTGTCCACCGGCGTGGGGGCCGTGAGCGGGGGGTGGGAAGGGCCGCAGCACTGTGCCTGGACGCTGCAGAGCAGGCCTGGCGTCTGGGAGCCCGGGCAGTGTCCAGGCTTGGACACTGACCAGGTTCTCAGCAAACCCCTTCCTCAGCTCCCCACCTGCAAAGCAGAGAGCAGCAGCTGCATCTCACAGGACTACGCTGGGTGAACGGACCTGGGAGAAGATGAGGCGGGGAGCGCCTGCTCCATTTGCTTAGTTTAACGCGACTATTATCCTTGAGGGTGCAGTTCTGTGGAACGGCTCAAGCTCTCTGAGCCTGCTTCTTTCTTTCTTTCTTTCTTTTTAAAGATTTTTATTTGTTTATTTGACAGACAGAGATTACAAGTAGACAGAGCGGCAGGCAGAGAGAGAGGGAAGCAGGCTCTCCACTGAGCAGAGAGCCCGATGCGGGACTCGATCCCAGGACCTGAGCCGAAGGCAGCGGCTTAACCCACTGAGCCACCCAGGCGCCCGAGCCTGCTTCTTTCTTATCCGTAAAATGGAACTGATCTTTACGTCACAGGCTTGTTAGAAAAATACCTAAAAAGCCGCACTTTTCATGGTAGCTGGCACACAGACCAGTGCTCAACAAACCTGTTTCTGGCCGCTGCCCTGTGTACTTCCCAGGCATGGCATTTAAAAACACACGCCCCCTTCCCCAAACAGCCTTTAGCATGACCCGGACTTTTTTTTCCCTAGCTTTACTGATCTCATGGCCAAGGTGTGGATTTAAGGTGTTTACCAGGAGAGTGTGGCACAGAACTGGGCGTGTCTGTTGTGAAATGATCACCAGGATGAGATTAGCTACCTTGCTGTCAGGCAGTCTATCTTGCCAGTCTATCTTGCAACGTGTAAATACCCCACGGCCCTATCTTTGCTAAGATCAGGAACTGTGACCTTAACAACCTCTGATATTTGAGGAGGGAGAAGAGTTGTCAGTGTTTTTAATGGGAGATCTCTGAAAATCATAGTGGCTGAATTATGTCATAAAATCAGAGATTTTTCTGCACTCACTGTTAACTGAAAGTCTGCTCTGTTCCAGGTTCTGGTCGGGATGCTGGAGGTGCACCAGAGAACAGAACACATGAAAATCCACGCCCGCGTGGCACATTCCTTCTGGTCAACCAATGCCGGAAACTGTCCACTGTGTTCTCTGCCCCTCTACTTACAGGATCTGGGAACGTTTTTTTAAAGGCAGTTTTTTCAAAGCTGTGAACCTTTCACCTGCTCACCAAATATGTAGCTTCTGGAACCGAGCAACCTTGCAACATGAGCTGGGTGTCCCACATTGGAACTCAGTGTACCTCCATGGAGACAGTGTCAGATCCCTCCTCAGACTCTCCCAAGTCCAGGGTGTCCCCTGTGCTCCGAATGGCTGGCTACAAATCAGAGATTCTCACGATCCCTTCCTTGCATTTGGTAATTGCTACAGAGGCTCACACAACTTAGAGCACAGTTAACTTACTAGACCATGATTTAGTAGAACAGCCAAATGGAAGAGATGCATAGAGCCATGCCCTCTCCCTACAACTCCACGAGTTCACCCACCCAAGTTCTCTGAACCCCACACTTCATGAATTTTAGCAATGTTTCAGTGACAGAGCGAGCACATCAGGGGGAGGGGCAGAGAGGGAGAAGCAGCCTCCCCACTGGGCAGGGAGCCCAACATGGGGCTCAGTCCCAGGCCCCTGAGATGATTACCTGAGCCAAAGGCAGACGCTTAACTGACTGAGCCACACAGGTGCCCCCCAGGCCAATTTTCTGTCCCTGATACAATAAAACTAAAAATTCACATCAGAAGCAAAAGACTCTGAACTACTTGAAAATTAGAAAGCACTCTTTTAAATAACTGCTTTATTAAGGAATAATGTAAAATATTGTTAGCTGCTTGGAAAATAAAAGCATTGCAAATCAAAACTTACAGAATGAGGCTAAAACTGGATGAGTTAAATTCATTAGTAATTTTCAATGATAAAATTTTTTTAAAAAATTTTAAAGATCACAAGTACGCGGGGGAGCGGGTTGGGAGCAGGCTCCCTGTTGAGCAGAGAGCCTTCCACTCGGGTCATGATCCCAGAATCCTGGGACCCCAGCTCCATGAGGAGTCTGCTTCTCCCTCTAACCTTCTCCTCTGTTATTCTCTCTCTCACTCTCTATCAAATAAATAAATAAAATTTTCAAAGTGCCACAAACTTAGTGGCTTAAAACAGCATGGGTTTATTATCTCCCAGTTGTGCAGGATAGTAATATCCTAAGAGGAAGAGGTCAGTTTAACGATGTAAGCATTTAAATCTGTGTTTCGAAAAATTGCCTTTTTCAAATTGGGTAATTTGAAAATTGGGTAATTCCACTATCCAAATTAGAACTCAAATAGCCAGTTGCTGGTTGAGGGCTGTGTGAGGGAGGGGGAGGGTTAGCATCAGATAACAGATTTGTGGTATATATTTAGGTCTTGTCCAGGCTTTCTGGCTCCCAAAACTGCGGAAGGCAGTTGCTTAACCAACTGAGCCACCCAGGCCCCCGTTTGTGGCACTTTGATGGGACAGAAATGGAAAAAATAATAGAGGTACAAACTGTTAATATTTTCGCTACATCCCTCTCGTCCTATCACCATTCCAGCCAAATCTGTGGTGTCTACCCGCTCTACCCATACTCCTAGGCGTTTGTGGTCTTCCGATTTGGGGAAAGGAAAGACATTTTTCAAAAAGTTGTTGTTCTTGGTATTAATTTTTTCTTTTTTCTTTTTAAGTAGGCTCCAAGCCCAGAGTAGAGCCCAACATGGGGGGTTGAACTCCAAACCCTTAGATCAAGACCTAAGCTGAAACCAAGAGTCAAATGTCTAATTGATTGAACCTTCCAGGAGTCCCTGGTTATCTTTCTGAATCAGACACGCACCTCATTCTTATTTGAAAAAGAGAGGATAAATTCCAGACCACCGAATGGTCTGTTTTTAAACCTTCCAAGGATGCAAAAAGCATGTCCCTCAATCAGATCAAGAGTTCACTTCCATTTATCAAATACCTAGCTCTCACACAGATACTCACTTATTCAAATCAATTTCATAAGTTTGCATATGGGGTTTATCTCCAGTCTTGTCTGGGTCCCATCGGTAGATGGCAAATTTCTTGATTCGGGGAGCTGCAGCGGCAGCTGTCTGGGCCCCCCGGCAGGCCTGCAATTGAAAAATTCAGCAAGAGTAAAAAAAATATTAAAATTGCAAGATAAATCCTGTGCGTTGCTGGCACTATGAACTTCAACACTGGATACAAGCCCACGCATGACTGACACACAGTGTCTGTATGCACAGAGGGGGAAGGGCAGAGGGAGAGTCTAAAGCAAACTCCCCGACGAGCACAGAGCCCAACGCGGAGCTCTGATCTGTAACCCGGAGACCACAAGCTGAGCCACCAAGGTACCTCCTGGTAAGAGTCTTCCTGAGAAAGGCAGTGAGTCATTTGATAATCCAACAAATACTAATAAGCACCTAGCACATACCAGACAAGGTGCCGGGGGCGGGTGAAGCAGCACATAATGAAACGGTCTTTGCCCTCACAGAATCTACTCTGTATGAGCAAGAAAGAAATTTAATTAATTTATTTATTTGACACAGAGCGAGCACGTGTGTGCACACACTAGCGACTGCACAGACAGGGGAGCAGCATGGAGGAGAGGGAGAAGCAGAATCCCTACTGAGCAAGGAGCCTGATGCAGGGCTCGAGCCCAGGACCCTGGAATCATGACCTGAGTGAAGACAGATGCTCAACTGACTGAGCCACCCAGAAGCCCCAGCATGAGAGAAATGAAATATTCTTTATACAGTATAAAGAGGGAAGAACACAGTAGACTTGTGCTAGGACAAGACTGGGTTAGTCCCCATAAGGGATATTCAAGCCGTGGCCCGACGCGTAGGGATCAGGGGAAGGAGTGGGGTGTATAAACGGAGGGAACAACACGTGTGGAGGCCTGGATGGGGGAGAGCACAGCACATCTGGGAGACCCTAGAGAAGTCCGAGCAAGGGAAGCTTGAGTAAGGATGGTGGTGGCAGATGTGAGGTCAAGATTTTGATTTTATGCTAAGAGCGAGAGGGCAGCACAAACAATCAGGTGGGAGACATAATCATGTTTATTTCGGAGAAGACTATCCCTGGCTTGAAGGAAGAACTGTCAGACAACACGTAGAGAAACCAGCAGAAAGCTACTGGAGTTGTCAAAATGAGATGCTGGTGCTTTTGGATTAGGTGTCCTCGTCAGTCTGGGCTGCCTTGACAAGATGCCGAAGCCTGGGTGGCTTAAACAACACTTGTTTCTCACAGATCTGGAGGCTAGGAAGTCCAAGATCAAGGTGTCAGGCAGACTTGGTGTCTGGTGCGGACCCTCTTCTTGGTTTACAGATGGCTGCTTTCTTGCCTGTCCTCATGTGGCAGAGAGATCTTGTCTTTTCCTCTTTTTTAAGGGCACCAGTCCTGTCCTAAGGGCCCCATCCTCATGACCTTATCTAACCCTAATGCCCTCTCATAGGCTCCATCTTCAAGCACCATCACAGTGGGGGTTGGGTATCCAGGTATGCATTCTGGGGGAAACACAAACATTCAGGGCATAGGAAAGGAGAGAACACATTTAGGGAACTAACAAACAGCCGAGTCCTGTTCTCTAGGATGATTCTATTCCATCTCCTGGACATTCCGTCTCTGCCAGCGGCTCTCGCACCAAGAGCCGCCCAGAACCCTGGAGTGCCACTGCAGGGACTGCTACGAGAGGGTTGGGTGAAGAGGCCTGGTCTGACTCCTTCCTTCCTACACTGGGACAGCTTCCTCCTACGAACGTATTTGCCACAAGGGTGCTATTGCTTAAGAATTTTGTATTTAAATTCATACTCATTTTTAAAGCCACTATTTATGATGAGCTGATGAGAGTGGCCATGACTGGAACCCAAGTCTGCCTGTCTGACTCCAGGATCCAGGTTCTTAAATACTGTCCTACCTGCTTATCTGTGAATATCTGCAGGTCTCTTCTCAGTTCTGTCTTCTTTTTATGTCTTAAATTCTTTGAGGGCATGTATACTAGAGTTCTCCTAATAGAATCAGAAGTATGTGTATTTACATATACATGTCTACATATGTATGAAAAAATATATACTTATATATATTTATAAGAAGAGATTTTACTATAAGGAATTGGTTCATGATTCTGGAGGATAAGTGCCAAGAGCTGTAGCTGGCAAGCTGGAGACCCAGGAGAGCCAATGATGTAAATCCAGCCCGAGCCTGGAGGCCCATGTTGAGCCAGGAAAGCTGATGATACGGTTCTAGCTCAAAGGACATCAGGTTTAAGACCCAAGAAGAGTTGATATTCCATTGGAGAGCAGCCAGGCAGGAGAAATTCCTTCTTATTTGGAGGAAGAGGAGCCTTTTGGTCTACTTATGCCCTCAGCTGATTGGATAAGGCTCACCCTTATCCAAGGGGGACTTTTAGTTATTTGAGAGAGAAAGAGTGCAGAGTTAGAGGGCAAAGGGAGAAGGGGCAGCAGAGGGAGAGGGAGAAGCAGGCTCCCCACTGAGCAGGGAACTTGATGTGGGGCTCGATCCCAGGACCCTGAGACCATGACCTGAGCTACCCAGGTCTATTAATTTAAATGTTAAACTCATCCAAAAACACTGTCACAGAAATACCCAGAATGTTGGACCAACTACCTGGGCACCCTGTGGCCCAGCTGACACATAAAATTAACCATTCAGAGCACGGAACAGGTTACATTTTACATCTCCCAGCATGCCTGGTCCAGGTCTTTGCGTACAGCAGTTCAATTTATGGTTAGGAATAACTGAAGAAAAATGCAAAAAATTATATACTGGAACTTAAAATAAATTTAAGAAAGGAAAAAAGAAAAAAGCAAAACTTGAGCATTAAACTAATATAAACATGCTGTCCCCACCGCATAGCCCTTGAAAATCTTTCATCCAAGTGGAGGACACCAGGCAAGTCCCCTGGGCCCTACATGCGAAGCAGCGAGGTTGGGGGGTGGGGTCGGTCGTCAGATCCTGTAAGTCCAAAGAGCAATCAGCAGCTGAGACCCGGTTTGTATGCAGACACATGCAGACTATCTCCCAGGCCAGCTAGTTCTCTTATAAGCTGGTAAAAAAAAGATGAAACTGGGAAGGTTAACTGTGTAACTACAAGAAACGTGATGGTCTTACCTACTGGCAAAAAAGTGTCCTGAATTAGGTGAGGCTGAAAATCTGAACATCAGCTCTCAGTATGAGAAAAGGAAACACAGAGAAAATATGAGAATGAAAGTGAAGATAAAGTAGTATTTTCCTTTATCACCAACCTGACTCGGATCAGCAGTAAAAGGAAAGTCATTTTTACAACTGAATGCCTCCCATTAGGGACTCCATCTTCTCCCCCTCCCCCCTTTTTAAAGAATTAAAGGCAGGATTCTCTTCTAGTCCATTCTAGTTTATTTATTTTTAAGCTCTACAGGGGGCTTGAACTCACAACCTGGAGATCAAGGGTGAATGAGCCAGCCAGGCACCCGCTCCCCGCCGCCCCACTCCATTTTGTGAAATGGCAGAACATGTGGTTAGTGCCACCCTGTGGCATGTAAGACAAAGTGGAGGAAGTGAAAAGATCACTCGAGATACTCCAGCAGCTTTCTGCTTGCTTAGTGCCCCCACCTTGTTTTGGTTAGATTTAATGAGGTATAACTCATTACAATAAATTTTACCATTTTAAGTGTATAGTTTGATGAGTTTTAATGAAGTGGTATAACTCCTACCGTAATTATGACAGAACATTTCCATCCATCCAGAAAGTTCTCTAGTTTTCCTTTAAAATCAGTGCCCTACCCTATCCCTTGTAACTGATGTGCTTTCTATCACTACAGATTTGCCTGTTACAGAATTTCACATCAATGCAATCAGAGAATCTTGGGTCTAGCTTCTTTCGCTCGACATAATGCTTCCGGGATCAATTCAGTGTTGTGTATGTCCAGGATTTGTTGCTTTTTTAAAAAAACTGAACTTTTCATTTTGAGATACAGAATCACATGCGTTTCCAAGAAATAATGAGATCTCTCAAATCCTTTACTCAATTTCCCTCATGAAGACACTGCCCCAAACTACAGCACAACCCACGACCAGAACATCGACACTGATAGACACCGAGCATTCCCATCCCCACAAAGAGCCCCAGGACTGCTCTCTCAAAGCCACACCCACAGCCCTCAGGCCTCCTTCCCTTACTCCTTAAACCCCTAGCCATCACTAATCCGCCTCCACTCCTGTAATTTTGTCATTGCAAGAATGTTATATATAAATGCGATCATCTAGTATGTAAACTTTTGGGATTGGCTTTTCTTTATTCAACATAATTCTCTGGAGATTCATCCAAGCAGTGTTTCTTTTTTACTACTGAGTAGCGTTTCATGGTATGATGGACTCCCACTGGTTTAGCCATTCTCCCACTGAAGGACATTTGGGTTGTTTCCGGTTTTTGGGTACATGAATGAAGTTACAATGAATATTTGTGAAAATGTTTCCATTTCTCTGGGACAAATGCCCAGAAAGGTAACTTGGGCTGTGTGACAGTGACATGGGTGGCTGCCCTCCCTGTGGTAGGTGGTGGGAGAAAGAGGGACAAAATGCCTTTGAAACACAGAACTCTTTTATTTTTTTTTTGGGCCAGAACATTAGTAAAGCTTGAACTTTCAAAAGAAGCTGGGACTTTGGAGTTGCCAACTCCAGCTCCATGGCTGTGAAGGCTGCTTTAGTAGTTCTGTCAGGGGGCAAAGTCACCCAGTCCCAGGAAACTCAGTCTCACTCCCACAAAGGCTTATCAAAGGTGACGGCCATCACCGGCCACAGGTCCTCACCTTGACATTTCTGATACTTAAGTCAGCTTCATATCCGCTCTGCAAAATACAAAGGTCTAGACTTGCTCATGCAGATCTTCCCCAATGTGATTAGGGTTCCCCCCCCCCAATCATTTAAATTCTTATCCTACGAATGATGTGAGACAAGAACAATGCGGGGGGGCATCAAAACAGAGTACTACCATAAGGCAATGAGCCCCAACATAAATTTTGGGGTATCCCAAAGTGTTACTGATTTTTTCTAAACAACTAATTTAAACTCGTTTTGTATATTTTATACAACACTCAGTAGGATAAGGGGGGGAGGTCCAAGAGGAAGGAGAGAAGATATGGAAATCAAAACCACCAGAGGAGGTTGTAGTTCTCTAGTGAAGGAACGGTGGACTATGGCAGCTGCGGTAAGAACAAATAAATTCGTGCAATAGAGAAATCTTTAAAATTTGTTACATGGGTGTCCTAGGAGAAGGGGGTGGGGAAGCTTCGATTCCCTGAGCCCTTACCGTGTGAAATGTACTAAATTGTCTCTAATCTTTACCACATCTCAACAACAAAAAAGTTTTATTATTCTCAGTTAAAAAATGAAAGTAAAAATCATAAAACAAAAGAACCAGGATGCAAACACAGGTCCTTAGACTCCAAAGTTCCACCCTACACCCATTCTGTCTGGGGTGAAAATGCGAATCTGAACTAGAACAGCACGAAAAGATAATCCATCTTCACAAACAAATCTAAGAACACTCAACTCATACACTTAGCAAGTTCTTAGGCCCAGACCTATTCATTTGTTTACTTGCTCAATAAAGAATTACAGAGTGGCTTCCGTGTTCCAGGGACTGTTCTAGGCCCTGGGGATCAAGGGCAAAATACACGTACATTCTGATCCTCACGGAGCTTGCAGGGGCCGGAGGCACACAGATAACACTGACCGTATATGGGCTCTGGGGGTACGTGTAATGGGGGTGGAAGGGGACAATAAAAAGGAGGGAATGGGGGTCCTGGCTGGAATTCTACAGTTCTAAAAGGGGTGGCCAGAGAAGGCTTCATTAAAAAGGTAACAGTTGAGCAACACCTGAAGGAGGTGAGCAAGCCATGCCTATACCTAGGGCAAGAGCAAACTGGGCAGAGGGGACACTCTTGGGGTGGGCACCTGTCTGAGGAGCACCAAGGCCGTCAATGTAGTTGGGAACAGAGTGAGGGAGAGGGGCAGGAATGGCGAAGGGAATTAGGAAGTTACCAGGAGAGCCAGATCACAAAGGACCTTCTAAGGTCTTGTTTTTTTGTTTGTTTGTTTTGTTTGGTTTCTCTATGCCCATAATGGGGTTTGAACTCATGACCCTGAGATCAAGAACCACATGCTCTACTGAGCCAGCCAGGTGCCCCTAGCAAATTTCTTTCTTTTTTTTTTTTTTTCCCTAAAGATTTTATTTATTTATTTGACAGACAGAGATCACAAGTAGGCAGAGAGGCAGGCAGAGAGAGAGGAGGAAGCAGGCTCCCTGCTGAGCAGAGAGCCCGACGCGGGACTCGATCCCAGGACCCTGAGATCACGACCTGAGCCGAAGGCAGCGGCCCAATCCACTGAGCCACCCAGGCGCCCCAAATTTCTTTAAATGTACTTGGTGGAGGTTGTATATCTGAGATTCAAACTTTGGAGTACATACATTAGTTTTAAAGGTTTTATTTATTTATTTTAGAGAAAGAGATAGAATGTGCAGTTAAAGGCAGAGGGGAGAAAACCTTAAGCAGACTCCATGCTGAGGGGAGAGCCCCATGTGGGCTCCATCTCATGACCCTGCGATCATGACCTGAGCTGAAACCAAGAGTCCAAGGCTCAACTAACCTGAGTCACCCAAGTGCTCCCCACTTTTGGTTAATTAAGTAAGCTCTAGGTCCAAATGACCCCGAGATCAAGAGTGGCATGCTTGACCGACTGAGCCAGCCAGGTGCCCTGGCCTTGTAAAGATTTTTGCTCTTACGCTGAGTAAGACGAGAACTACTGAAGATTTTGAGCAGAGGAGTGACAGAGTCAGACTTAAGCTTTGGAAGGATCATTTTGGCTTCTGTTATGAAAATCAATCAAAGGCGAAAGCAAAAAAACTAGGTAAGAATTGCAGTAATCAGTCATCAGCTATAACATGACAATGGCTTGAACTAGGTTGGTGGCTGTGGATGGCAGAAGTGGTAAAGTTTTGAATAGGGTTTTTTTTTTTTTTTAAAGATTTTATTTATTTGACAGAGAGAGATGACAAGCAGGCAGAGAGGCAGGCAGAGAGAGAGGAGGAAGCAGGCTCCCTGCTGAGCAGAGAGCCCGACGTGGAGCTCGATCCCAGGACCCTGAGATCATGACCTGAGCCGAAGGCAGCAGCTTAACCCAGAGCCATCCAGATGCCCCTTGAATAGGTTTTAAGAAAGAACTGACAAGAGCTCCTCAGAGACTGGATATGAGAGCGTGGCAAAGAGCAAGGACGACTCCAGTTTCTGGCTCAAGCCACGCAGCATAAAGATGAATAGGGAAATGGGGTGGTAGCTGGATTTTTATTTATTTATTTTTAAACAATAGGAGAGATTATAGCATGCTTGCGTGCTGCTGATCTGTTGGCGAGGGAAACACTGCCAGTGGAGGGAAGGGCAGATTCCCTGGAGAACTATCTCTGAATAAGCGATGGGATACAGAGCGCGAATGAAGGGTTAGCCATAGGAGTCCTGCTCATTCTCCCACAGTAACATGAAGAAAAGGAGAATACATGGGCAGAAGTGCGGAGCTGGGAGCAATTTAAGTTTTTTTTTTTTTTCCTTGTGGCCTCTCCAGCAATTTATACTACAAGCTCAAAGAGGATCCTTCACAGGCATTTCTACCTTGATCTATAAAACTGAGTATTTACGGCTGAGCATGGCCTTCTAGAAAATCTCAGGTAAGATTAACTCCATAGTTTATAATTGATTTAAGGAAGGTGCCAAGACAATTAACAACTGGACTGAACCAGACTGAAGAGGATGAACAGAGTGAATTCTGGATCATGCTAAAGGCTGCTTGTTATTTTTTCTTTTTTTAAAAATTTATTTATTTGAGAGAGAGAGACAGTGAGAGAGAGCATGAGCGAGAAGATCAGAGGGAGAAGCAGACTCCCTGTGGAGCTGGGAGCCCAATGTGGGACTTGATCCCAGGACCCTGGGATCATGACCTGAGCTGAAGGCAGAGGCTTAACCAACTGAGCCACCCAGGCGCCCCTGCTTGTTATTTCTTTAGGAAACCTTCCTTAAGGAACAGGCTTAGAGCTCAATAGAGCAGACAAATATTTGGAAAAGAAAGATGTGGAAATGGGAGAGGAGGAAGAGAAAGAAGTATGCATAAGCCTGAGTAAAACAGAAGGTGCAGGCTTGTTTCCAAAATGTGTGAGTGGCACTGGTTTAAATCCAAGCTCTACCACTTAGTAGCTGTGTGTTCTTTGGTAAACTACTGAACCTCTCTGATTCTATCTCCTCTTCTGTATAAAGAGAAGGGAATATTAGTATCTACCTCGTAAGATTAAACTGGAGGGTCAAGTGGCTAGCACAGACCGTAATATAATTTCTGCTTTTCAACACTGGCAATATCATCAGTTTCTGTATCATTCTGATGGGCAGACAGGTATCCTAAGACCTGCCAGTGCTGAGCGCAATGAGATACACAAATGAGAGAAGGCGCTACTTGCCCTAACGTTGTTCACAATCTAAATGAAGAAATAAGGCAACACAATCAGTAAATACATTATAGCCAAACACTTATAGGCAAGAACTATGATTTGCGGGAGCAGACTAATGCATAAAAGATATTCAGAAGGGAAATCCTGTATCTTAGAGTCCTAGAAACCTGAGTATCACTTTAGATAATACACCAAGCTCATTATTTGATTCTTTTTTAAAAGAATTTTAAGCTTTTTAAAAAGATTTATTTGACAGAGAGAGAGAGAGCGCGCCGCGCACGAGCAGGAGGAGTTGCCGGGAGAGGGAGAAACCGCCTCCGCTTGCAGACACTTAACGACTGAGCCACCCAGGTGCTCCAGATTATGGGATTCTTTGAGGTGGTTTTTACTGGAACGAATGCACATTCCTAAGAGCTGGAGAGGAGGGACTCTTCAATTTCTCTGCCCTCAGGAAACCCTGCCAACGGCCTCACCTGGAATTACGAAACTGACCTATGAAATTAGCCTTCTCCTCACTCATTCACGTAAGAGGGACCTTAGAACTCTTCTCATTGGTGGGGCTCTCACAACTTCACTGCTTGCTCAGCAACTATAAAAGGAACTGGTAAACAAGGTCATTATTAGTCATCAATTTAACGCTCAGAGGGCTCGAACTTGAGGCTCTGGTAGGCGGTCCTCCTTCCCTATCTCCCCTTTTCCGAGAGCCTATAAAATGAGTTGTCTGAGTTCACAGCCAGCATACTGGAAAGAGCTAGTACCAGAAGACAGGCCATACATACTGTCTGATAGGGCCAGAGCAGTATTTAGAGGGAGATATCCTCACCTAAGCGCAAGAAGGGGAAAGGAACTAGTAATTCATGGTTCACCTGTGTCCAGATCTGTGCTAGGAGTTTTTCTCATATCATGTTAAAAAAAACCTGGATTTAGGTCTATCAGTTCTTGGCCATGATATTCTTCTGAACAAGTACAATTTTCTTTCTGGGGTCTCAGTTTTCAAACTGAGGAGGTAAGAACTGTTAATTACCCACCTGCAGAGGTTGTTGAGGAGCCCAGAGGAGGAAACAGACTTGAAAAGAATTTGTAAATTTTTAGTCCCTTATGGGTGCAATGGCAATTTCCCTCCCCCTTACAAAGAGCCCCATTTAGAACGCAGATCAGAAGCGTGTGGTTTCCTGACCATACAAGGGGGGTGTGGGGAGACGTACCACTGCACACCCAGTAATATAAACAAATACAGGAAGGCAGCGCCAAGCTCTGTACCTAGGAGATCCATGCCAAAACTCGCGCTCGGTATTGTATGCCCTTTAGAGACAGAGACATTGAAGAGACACTGAGAGGAGGACACCCAGTCTTTCCCGCAGCCCCCCGCCAGAGGAAGGGCCCAGTCCGTATTTACTGAGCCCTCGGTCTTGCACGCTGGAGGAGAGACCTCCGTTCCCAGTTCCCACCCCTCCCACTCCCGCAGGTCTGTCTCTCCCACAGCGCCTAGTTTGAAGACACAGAAAGAGCTTAGAGCCCAAAGGTCTGGATTATAATTCTGCCTCCAACAGTGTTACTCGCTTGCCATGTGACCTTGGGCAACTTGAGACACCTCTCCGAACTTTTTCCCCGTATCTTTAAAAAAAACCGTCTCCGCCTTGACAACCTCCCAGGCTGCGGCTAGGCGCAGAAGGATAACGGACAGGGATGCTCTAGGCCCAGACCCGAGCACTACGCAGCGGGAGCGGGTCCTCCCCTTCCCCGAGGCCTTGCGCTGTGCTCGCTCGGCAACCTTCACGGCCCCTTGAGCAACAAGCCGCCCTCATCCCTCTCCTGCCTGCCCTCTCCCTCCCGTCCCGCACCTCACCTGCAGGCAGGCTCCGCCAAGGGCTGCAGCCGGGAACCGGCGTTTCAAGGAGACTCCGACCACCGCCGCCATCTTGGCTTCTGACGTCGCGCCCCACCCCTTAACCCCGAGGTCGCTCTCCGCCGTCGTCCCACCGAGCACCGCGGCGCCCAGCCAGCGTCCACCCAGGACCCGCTAGCCGCGCTGGAGCCGTCGAGTGGGAGGCGGTTCCTGTTTCCCGAATGGGCGGAGGGAAGGCGGAGAAAGAAAACGCGAGCATGCGCAGTTGTGCGTACGCGGCGCATGCCCACTTGACCTCCCGCCTTTCAAAGGTGACCTTCCCAGAAGTGGGCGGAGTCTGGAAGGGAGGGTGTTGTAAGAACCCGGGCTAAGACCTTGGGGTGGGGAGGAGCCCTCCGATCTGAGTCCCGTCTCCGTGTTAGCCTCCTTCCTTCCTGAAGAATTGTCAGTGGTACCACTCATCTCTTAGTGATGAGCTTATTGGCTTTAGTCAGACAGTTGTCAGACACAGTGTGTTTGCCCGAGACTGTCCTGATTTCTGCATCCCGAGAGTCCTGCATCCCAAGAAACTCCTCAGTCCCAGGCAAACTGGGAGGGTTGATGAAAGAAACGAGGGGATGTCAAAGATGACATCCATCCATCCACCCACCCACCCACCGATCCATCCACCCTCCCGTCCGTCCATCCGCCCACGCATCCAGCCGCCCATCTGAAGATACACCAGCAGCACTGCTCTGTGTTGGGCGCTGGGTCGCTGTTGTGAGTGAGCAAGTCAGGCACAGCTCCTGCCCTCACCAGGTTTACTGTGGGATAGGGACGCAACCAGGCATTCACGCCTCAGCGAGCTTTGCTCTCTGTAAAATAGTGGGGAGAGGGGAGCCAGCCGTTGGTGGCTTACTTAGCCATATAGCACCAGAAACCATTGACTGAGCACCCGCGATATGTTTAGCGCTGGGCTCCATCATCTCACTTAAGTCTGCCAGTAGTCTTATGGGAGAAGTCCGTGTGTGTCCGTCTTCAGTTCAGTCCTCTCAGCTGCTTTCCCTGACCTCTCCGAGGTTCATCTCACAGCCTGCCTCCCTCTGGAGGCTTGAGTACCTCAGTCCTCCAAGTGGCTTGGTCTCTTGAGCCACCTCTGGCAAACTTTAGGTAGGCAGTTGGCTTTGCAGGTATCAGTGTTTGTCAGTTTTCCCTTCTCTGCCTGCTTATTTCTAACATATGAAGGGCATCTTTTGACAGTCTTTGGTTTTCTCACAGATCATTGAGATGTGACTGGGGAAATTAAGAAGGCCAGACAAATTGGTTTGTTGGGGCTAAGTTTCTGGAGCCCTGAGCTAGAACCTGGCTACATTGGTCTGTGGCCTCATTAAAAGGAGGGATGTAGTGAGGCCACATGAAATAGCCTGGACCCCTGGGTCTAACCTCCAAACTTCTCAAGCCTGTGTGACCTTGAACAAGTCCCTTCTCATCTCTGGCCTATAGTTCCCTTGCCCATATCACCAGGGTGTTGGGCCAGCTGATGTAGGGTTCTGTGATTCTGGGGGTGCTGTGGGGTGGGGGCCATCTGGAGCGTAACTGTTGACAGGGCTGAGGTCACCTTAACTTTTCAGGGGCTGACCTGGCACAGGAACAGGGCTCCTCTGTGTCTGCCTCAAGGCCTCTTGGGCCACCCAACCTGGGTGAATTCATGGGAAGATTGTCACTGTCTCTCTAGCTCCTCCTGGCTGAATTGTCTTCTGAGATAAAGGAAGAGCGTCCTCTTCTTCTAAGGAATATGTTTCCAGAGAACTGGTACTGATGACTTTTTCATGATTTTTTCATCTCGAAGGCAGATTTTATTCCTAGAGAAGCGACTACCCTTTTACTTTGCCCAGGTCACCTTGGAAAAAGCAGTCTGAGGCCAGCAGAAGTGAGACCTTGATTTATGGAGGGGTTCTTGGTGCCAAGGGGCCCACACGCCCTGCAGTCACACCATTCCCGGGCTTCATGGGGATTTGGGGAGCTCAGAGTTATGGAGGAATAAATTCCTGGACGGCTGCACCTCCGCCCTGAACTTTGGGATTCCAGAAAGGCACAGCTGCAGGGCTTAGAAGTTTTCATGGCCTGCTCCTGACAGATCTTCCTAAGGTGTCCCCGTGGTAAGACCTGAGGTTTTTTTGTTTGTCTGTTTCCATTTGTCTAGTGAGTGAAGTATTGCTTTTCAACAGTCGGCTACGTGCTTAAAGTTTATGCGGAGCTCCATCACTTACAGATTTGCTTACATAAATAGTCTTCTAGTCCTCATAACAACCCTTCTTGGTTGGAAGAAATACCCCCATTTTATAGACTTTCTTAGTTTTTGGATAATGGGAAAGCTGAGCCATCTTGGTTGGGTGGGAATCTTGCGTCAGGAGCTCCAGTCCAGAGTTAAAAATTAAAACCAGGGGCGCCTGGTGGCTCACTCGTTAAGTGTCTGTCTTTGGCTCAGGTCACGCTGGGATCGAGCCCCGCCATCAGGTTCTCTGCTTGGCGGGAAGCCTCCTTCTCCCTCTCCCACTCCCCCTGCCTCTGTTCCGTCTCTTGCTGTGTCTCTCTCTGTTAAATAAATAAATCAAATCTTTTAAAAAATTAAAAAATAAAAATTAAAACCCAAACTATTCTGGTGTATCAACTATCATTTGTACAATCAACTATATTTCTAGGGTCTTGTGATTTAGGGCAACCTAGCTAGATTCCTCCCCAGCCAGAGGGCCAAGGATTTAGGGAAGATTTATCAGATAAGATCTAGGGGAGAAATATCAGATAATTTTGTTGCCTTGGAGAGTTATTTGTTTTTGAGAAAAACCCACCTCACCCCAGTTAATCTCTGTGGTGGCACTCAAGAACATTTTCATCCAAAATCTGGGATTTCATTTGCCTTTGACCAATGGGCTCTCTCTTTCATTTCTAGCTGACTTCTTCCCTTTGTCCAGCTGTCCCCTGAGCATCTCTATCTGGGTGTCCCAGTGGTCTCTGAAACGCAACCTGTCCCCAATCATATGTAACACCTGAGGCGTTAACAGCACCTCTTTTCTCAGCAACACTAAGTCAGAAATCTGGAGTGACCTCGACTCTCTGGCCTGCCACATCCAATCGACCACCCACCCCCAGCATGGCCTCCAGGTCAGCTGCCACGTCCGGCAGACTCACGGGCCCTGTGTATCAGACCTTTTGCAAACACTTGGGGTACATTTTCGTTGTCTAATCATGAAAGCAACCCCATGAGGTAGGGATTTCTGTCTTTCATTTAAAGTTGAGGCAGGGACTATGGGGCACCTGGGTGGCTCAGTGGGTTAGAGCCTTTGCCTTCAGCTCAGGTCATGATCCTGGGGTCCTGGGATCAAGCCCCACATTGGACTCTCTGCTTAGCGGGGAACCTGCTTCCTCCTCTCTCTCTTTGCGTGCCTCTCTGCCTACTTGTGTTCTCTGTCTGTCAAATAAATAAATAAAATCTTAAAAAAAAAAGTTGAGGCAGGGGTTGCTCGGGTGGCTCAGTTGTTAAGCATCTGCCTTCCGCTCAGGTCATGATCCCAGGGTCCTGGATCAAGCCCTGCATCGGGCTCTTCCCCCTGCTTGTGTTCCCTCTGTGGTTGAGGCAGCTGAGCCTCAGAGAGGGTCAACAACTCACTTAAGTCATACAGCTAGGAGGTCAGTGTCCTCCATTAGGGTGATGCCTGGGCTCTATACAGGCTCCCCAAGGTTCCCGGGATCCTGGTGGTTGCAGCTACTCTGGTCCACCTGCAGAGGGAGCCGTGGCCTCATGGAACTGTCCACAGCTCCCTAATAGCCCTTTTCAACCTGCCCTCAGAAAGGGCTTATCTAAACCCTCCTCCCTCTAAACCCCACCATATAATTAGACATCTCAAAATATTCTGAGTGGGATGGGGACCATCATATGCTACAGACTTCTCCAATTTCATGAGCAGTCTCTATGGAAGTCCCGGAGCAAAAGTCACGAGCCACCTCCACTCCAGATGGGGTTGCGTTTCACACTGCTGAAGTCAGCTCAGCTGCTGGGACTTAGCAAATGGCCCAAAGCCTTCTGGGGACTGTCACGTTTCTGGGCCCTATAGCATCATACCATACCACACATACACACACAATTAGCTCACCCACCCCGCTAACCTCTGTCTCACTCCCGTCTGCCTGCCACATCACCAGCATACTCTCAAATTAGCAGTTAATTTGATCCTCTGGGTGTGTGCTTTGTAAACACAGTCCGGGGTAAAATACCCTTTCCAGCTGAATCTGAATTTTGAGCACCCCTTTCTATCAGAGAAGGAGTTGTGTCAATGAAATGTGAAAAATGCATAGCGGTAAATACTCATTGGTAGTGACTAGACATTGGGTCCCTGGGAACAGAACCAGTCAGACGGGTGCAAAAAACTAAAGCAATTTCTACCTTCTAGAGAGCAGGGAGGTGGAGTGGTTAAGTGTGCAGGCCTTTGGAGGTTCAAATGCTGCTTTATTGGTCTTTTGCTGTGTGACCTTGCACAAGTTACTTACTGTCTCTGTGCATTACTTTTATATTGTGTAATATGGGGGAAAAGAATTAGTCGCCTCACAGGCAGGAGTAAACGAATTAGTATCTGTAAGGAGCTGGTCAATCGTAAACTGTGGTGGGAAGCCCAGCTGGGGGAATATAAAGTGGAATAAAAGAGATTATGCTAGGAGCACCTGGGTGGCTTAGTGGGTTAAAGCCTCTGCCTTCGGCTCAGGTCATGATCCCAGGGTCCTGGGATCGAGCCCCATATCGGGCTCTCTGCTCAGCAGGGAGTCTGCTTCCACCTCTCTATCTGCCTGCCTCTCTGCCTACTTGTGATCTCTGCTTGTCAAATAAATAAATAAAATCTAAAAAAAAAAGAGAGATTATGCTAATCAGGATAGAAAGACTTCAGCATAAAAATGATGACATGGGTTTCAGGCAGCTTTAAAAATTTTTTTAAATACATATGTAATTAAATTCTCGGGAAGTAAAAATTCAAGCAACATAGATAAAGTTTAAATCCACTCAGTCACACTTCCTTTTCCAGAGGTGATTACTATTGTCAGTTTCATGAGATTGCATTCATATCTTTTTCTTTGCATGTATATACATATGTATGTTTCTAAAGAAATCCATGGCTTTGCTTGGTGTTTTTTTTTTTTTTTTTTAATATTGACATCAAATGCTCTGTCTTGGAGCTCTTTCTTTTTTCTTTTTTGTTAAAGATTTTATTTATTTATTTGAGAGGGAGAGTGCAAGTAGGGGCAGAGGGAGAGGGAGAAGCAGACTCCCCTGCTGAGCAGGGAGCCTGATCCCACTCCTGGGATCACGACTTGAGCTGAAGGCAGGTGCTTAATGGACTAAGCCACCCAGGCACCCCAATATCTTGGAGCTCTTTCCATGTCAGTGCTCACTGATCTATTTCATCTATGTACTCCCAAATGTGTCAATGCAGGCATGTACCATGGTTTGATCGTTCTTCAGGTAGTTTCTTTTTTTTTTTTTTTAAAGATTTTATTTATTTATTTGACAGAGAGAGAGATCACAGTAGACAGAGAGGCAGGCAGAGAGAGAGAGAGGGAAGCAGGCTCCCCGCCGAGCAGAGAGCCTGATGTGGGACTCGATCCCAGGACCCTGAGATCATGACCTGAGCCGAAAGCAGCGGCTTAACCCACTGAGCCACCCAGGCGCCCCAGGTAGTTTCTTAAAAATGGTTTTCCTATTAGCTTAAGAGCAGTAAAAAAATATATATATATTACTGTCCTCTTTCTAAAACGCAGAATTGATCACGTGGCTACAGCTATCCTGAATCTTCAGGGGGTCCCCATTGCTCAAACCCTTGTGTTTTCAGCAGGCTTTAGTCTATATCTTAGACTTTCACTATGATCATCAATTTTTTTTTTAAAGATTTTATTCATTTATTTGACAGAGAGAGGCATAGCAAGAGAGGGAACAGAAGCAGGGGAAGTGGGAGAGGGAGAAAGCAGGCTTCCGCCAAGCAGGGAGCCTGATGTGGGGTTCGATCCCAGGACCCCAGGGATCATGACCTGAGCCAAAGGCAGACGCTTAGCGACTAAGCCACCCAGGCGCCCCTATGATCACCATTTCTGAAACATGGCACACATTTACTCCCCCTTGTGTCTCTGCTCAGCTTGGCAGTGCTCCCTTCTCTGACCAGTCATCCATTCCTACACTCAGTCGACGCTCATCCTAGCCTAATGAACATGAGGGCCACCCTTGGTCACTCCCCTAGCTGGAAAAAATTATGCGTGTGAGCGTCTGTGTGATTCCAAAGGCTTTTGTACCTTTTTCGCTCCTCCATGCAGCAAATACTCATCAAGTCTCTACTCCATCAGTCTGCCTCCTGTCTGTCACCCTGACCTGGCTATCAGTTCAGTTCAGATCATGTCTCATGCATAAGGGTTTCCAAGGAGGAGAGATAACCTGGTTTGCCTAGGATGGTTCCTGTTTCACGCACTGCTATCCAGTGAAATTATTAGTAGCGCCCCCTTTCACTCTGCTTGAGGTGTGAAATCATATGATCACTTTAGTTTTATGCACGATAGATGCTTCCAGTAACTGTAAATTGGAAAAAAGAATGGAGATGGCAGATGAGTGAATGTAATTTGCTTCTCATGTTTGGAGATGCCCTCTTACTCTGAGCTAAAGCCTGGAGAGAACACACTATATTGTGGAGAGGCCATTTCACCCTGGGCTCTGGTGCCTTTGAGGGATTTATCGAAATCCTCTAATCCCCAGACAGAAGCTTGCAGGTGGTGGGACATTCTTGTTGTACGGTTCTAATGGGCCACGCTCAGAAATGACTGGCGTGAAAGAAACATTTGTGAATCAATGAGCTGATGACCCACTGGACTCGGGTTAGGAAGCTGCTTCTCAGACGGGGTAATCCAGAGCAGAGGTTCAGCGTGTGGGCTCTGGAGTCAGGTCACCCTGGTGGGAATCCTGGTTCCGCTACTTCCTGCTGTGGAAACTTGAGCCAAATCACTTCCTCCCTGAGCCTTAGTTGTCTTATCTGTAAAGTGGGGATAGTAACCTCGCGGCTCTGTGGTAGGGGGGAATCAGAGGCGATGAGGAACGTGAAATATCATGTGAAATCGTCTCTATTTGATCATTTTGGCCTTCAAAACGGCTTTTTCACATAGTTCAAGCAGGCAGGTGCCTGGCACGTAGTCAGTGCCTAAGACATGGTGGCTATTAATACCTCCCACTTGGTTGGGCTGATCTTTCTGCTTCCGTTGCTTAGCCGAACAGACGTTTCTTTCTTTCATTCAAAATGCAATTGGGGCGCCTGGGTGGCTCAGTTTGTGAGATGTCTGACTCCCGATTTCAGCTCAGGTCATGATCTCAGAGTTGTGGGATCGAACCTTGGGTGGAACTCTGTGCTCAGCTCAGAGTCTCCTTGTCCCTCTGCCTCTGCTCCTCCTCCCCGTGCGTTTGCTCTCTCTCAGATAAATAAATAAATAAATAAATAAAATCTTGAAAAAAAAAAAAAAAGGTCTTTGCTGAGCCCTATGTGCTAGGAATTGCGGGAAGAAAGTAGAGTAAGCCTTATAACATTTCCAGTAGCAGGATAGCGTGTAAGGAGAGTTCCAGAATGCAAGTCAGAGACAGGTCCATAAAGTTCATCTGGAGGCATATCCACGATGGACAAAAGGGGTCTTAGGTTATAGAGCATGAGGGGCCAAGGCACAAGCAGGCTCGACCTGAACCTGGTACTTTCTTTCCCGACTAGCTAGAGAAGCCCAGACCTTTGCTTTCTCAGCCATCAGGGCTCAAAAGGAGCCCGGGCTGCCCAGAGGTGAAGCTGAAATGGAAAGGCTGATTTCTCACAACAGCTAGCCTGGAGACAAGGCCGCAGAGCTGAGCTTTCTGCCTGGGCATGTCCTTATTCTGGCTGTCCAGCTGGTGGAAGAGATACCACGTGCTGTCATTTGATGTCACTCACTGTATTGAGTTACCAAAAACATTGCCCTCAGTCCCCTGGACCTGACGCCGCTTGGGTGAGGATCCTGGATATGTCCCCCTGGGCAGGCAGAATTCATCCCTGGTTGCTCTTTTTATTTTGGGGGAGGGATCCCACTTCCACAAGCTCTTGGCTCTACTGAGGTATGGATCAGGTTCCATCTGGAATGAAGGGGCTGAGATAATGGGGACCTTGACTCCATTCACCTGGGACCTGCAGACAACGTCTCGCTCTCGCAGGAAGATGCAGGGTTGAGTTGTGGAAGTGAGGCTGTTCTATTTTCCATGGGGCTGATGGGGATTCTCATCTTGACAGTGGGCAGAGGGGGCCTGCCCAAAGGTACTCCCCTTGCTGAGGGCAAGGCCAATTCTGGTAACATGGCAGCAGCCACAGCTCAGGCAAGAGGACCTTCTGGAGGAGCAAGGCTCTGCACACTGGGGCCAGGGAGGGCTGATGTCTATTTTATGCTTCTCTTTTCGGTATTATAATAATAAACTTCTGTTAGCCATTGCTGTCAGACTATCTGGACTCTGGGGATTTAAGGAATGTGCCTACTCTTATAATTGGGCTCAGCCTGGCAGAGAAGATTCTAGAACTGTGCTTTCAAACATGGGTGCTCCTTGTGGCTAATCTGGATGAAGATGTCGTATAAGTAGAAAATTTAAAATTACATGCATAGCTTGCATTACATTTTTGTTGGAATGTGCTGTTCTAGAAGTCTAGAAGTCTCAGGGTGACTTCCAGCCATCCTGAGTTAGGTGAGTGGCCAAGATATGAAAGCACCACCAGGGCTGGGTTTAACACACCAAATCCCTTGGGGAGTCTCAGAAATTGGTGGATGTGGAAACCCCAGTGAAGATTGCCATTGCTGTGGCTTGGGCCACCTTAGTTGGGTATAAAAAGGAAGTGTGACCTCAGACAGCTGGACCTACAGGTTAAATCTGGGAGTATGAGAACTAGTGATTTCCATTTTGCAGTTGCTCCTTAAGATAGCTTCAACAAAACATCAGTCTAGAAGTCCAAGACGGGGCTGAGGGATGAGAAGCCTCCATGTCCATCCCAAAGAGCAGAGGAGTGGTTTCCAAGCTCGGGAAGTAACTAAGTGGCTTTATTTTTAGGGTTTCGGAGAGTTTGTTTACAAAGACCCTGTTAGACCGTGGCTGTGTAGCATGGATTTTTATACCAGGAGTCAAATCACAAATGTCCTCATGTAACAATTCCATATGATAAGAAAATGATATGGTCCAGAGTGGTAGACACTCTTGGTGCCCTACCAGGTCCTCTTCTGGTTGTGAGCCCATACCCCAGCTCCCATGAATTTGCTGCTAACTGCAGCTCTGATTGCTACTGGTACCCCCTTGCCCATTCAGAGAGCCAAAGTCCCCATAGCCAACAACTGACTAGAGCAGGTGTACAAAACTCTGCCTCCAGGTGGGACAGCTTGGAGCTGCACTTATGCTCCAGGGCTTTCCAGTGATCAGGCTGAGGCTACACCTCAAGTCACATTCTCATCTGGCTTCTTCCCCTTCCTTGTCCTGTTCCCTTTACTCCCTTCCTGGTTTTTCTTGGAGGCACTTAGTAAATAACAAATCACCTGTTCTCAGTTGCTCATTTCAAGATCTCCTTCTGCAGAATGCCACCAGAAAAACACAGCCAGACTTTATTGTGGGTATTGGTCTTGACCTTGGGGGTGGCCATGGAATACACATCCACTGAATGTGTGGGGGATTCCAAACCCTTGAGATACCTTTGCTGAGCCCTGACCTTGTGCCCAGAAGAATAGTGGCTACAAGTCCAGAAGAGTGCCCCTGTCTGGCCTGCTTCACTCCAGGCCGTGTCCCTGAGGCAACAATGAACATCACACCAACACATGACTTCCCCTCTGATGGTTTATTTTATTGCTATTTAATTAGGCCCTTCCCCAAACATCTTTCGATCTCTGTCATTGCCTCTCGTCCAGAAAGTCGAAACTTCCCTGCTTCTTGCCATCTTCATGGCACCTCCCCTTCCCTCTTACATAAACTATTTCAAAATAAAGGTCGAAACAGGAACTTAGCTGAGTTTTGCAACACAGAACTGTATCTTAGGTCTACATTTATAGAAAGTTGGGGATGGGGAAGAGCAATGAGTTCATGGGGACTGGGGGAGCTGTGCACGCTGAGGGTAGTCACACGGGGTAGGAGGGGCAAGCAAGATGGGAATGGGTGTCTGAGTCCTGGGGGCTCCAGAATCATCAGAAATTACCAACTTACCGATGGGGAGAGCTTTAGAAAAATTTATAAACACACACTGTCTCCACATGGGAGATGCTCACTTCCCCTTAAAGGTAGGCTAGAAAAAAAATGAAAGAAAACCCCAAACCCCACATTAACCAAACACACACACACACACACACACACACAAACACACACACACACGACGACAAACTCTAAGTCTCCAGATGGACACTTTCGAATAGGCACTTGGTGTTTTCAGCTCTGGGGTTGCAGAGGTCTGGGGCTGTGGCTCCCAAAGGCAGGGGCACAACAGCTTCTAAAGGCTCTGGGGTCTGATCTATTGGGTGGGTACTGGCCCAGCTGGGTGGAAAAGGAGGTCTGGTTGGAGAAGAACCCTCTACCTTCATCCAAAATTGTGACTTGCTGGAAGGTCTGTGCCCCCGGGCATTTCCTGAATATAGCGGGTTCCCACTTTGGAAGAGCGTATCACTGAAAGGGCAAATGTTGGCCATTTAGATGTGGACATGGCATGTTGAGAACTGACCGGCTCCAGGAGGAAGGGACCAGGTCCAGCCTGCTAGGGATCACCACATCCTCAGAGCCCAGCACTGTGCCTGGCCCTTAGTAGACACACAAGAAACGTCTGCTGAATGCATGAATGAAATAACCCAAGAAGAAAATCCTGTTCTCGCAAGAATACAAATTTATAATGGTCTCATTGGCTATAAATTGGTTCTTTTTAACCCACAATGTGGGATTATAATTCACTTATTCTCCCGACATCAGCTGGCCCTCAAGGAACTTTTTTTTAGTGGAAACTGAGTCTTTTGGGTTGGAGACAGGGAATTAATCTGGTTATGTGAAGATGAGAGGATGTTCAGCAAATGTGCTGGTGAACTTCCATGGGATAGACAGTCTGTGTCCAAGGCCACCTGCTGGCCCAGAACTGGCCGTTGGGCTGGGGGCCAGCCCAGGTCCTTAGATGTCGGGTCTAAGGTCTGGGGAGGATGGCGGGTCTTTAATTATAACCTGGGGCAGGTCTGAGCCTGGCTGGTGGCGAACCAGTCCCCATCTAGCTGCTTGGAGGGATAGGATCGGGAATAGGAAGTGGAGGCATGGGAGGAGGGAGGCCAGGGACTGCCCGGGGAATGGAGAACCAGGCAGGAGAAGGATAAGGCTGAGCCCAGGCATCTATACCCACGGCACTCTGGTCTGGGGGGAGCCTCACAAGCGTTTGGGAGAACTAGTGTCCAACAGAAATATGAGGTATAAGGAGCATCTTGGAAATGGAGAGGTCTGAGAAAATCCACTTCTGGGGAAGGTTCTAAGCTAAATTATTGGACCCTCAGGGAATGGGGAAGCTAGTCAGGGATGTCTACACTGCAGAGAGGAAGCCAAGGGGTCTGAGAGAGGCCGGGAAGGAATGAATAATTGAAGGCAGCCCCCTGCACACTCCAAGGGAGTGGGAAACTTGAAATGATGACGGCAGTTCAAAGTACGTCTGGGGGTCCCAGGGTCCCTTTCCATGGGATCTACCTTGACCTTCAGAGCATGGCTGCCAGAGCTGGTGATCCCAGAGCTTCTAGAACTTTCTCCCCTTCTCCCCTCCTTCAATTTTGGACAAGAGACTAAGCACTCTTTGGGGAATGGTTTGGGTACAGAGTTTTTGTTTCTTGGTTTTTCGTGTTAGGGCTATACAGAGGCTGGCCAAAGGTACAGCTCTTTTCAGGAAGTACCAAGTTGAGGTTCATCGGGGGTGACTTTGGTGGACGCTGGGGCCCTTCTGAGAGATGGCAAGGCACAGATGTCTCAGGTCCCTTCCCCTTTCCTGGAGGCCTGGTGGGGACAGTCCAGTCCTTGTCAAGTCCTCGGCAGGCAGGGGGAAGCTCTGGGGGGCGGTTCCAGGGGTCTAGAGAAGGAAGGAGGGGGGTGCCAAGGCCCCAGTTGTGTGTTTTTTCTCTTTTTGGTAATGCAAGTGCCTCACTTGGGCTTTGATTGCGAGGTATCCACTTCAAAGAAAGCCATCTCCAATAAGCATGTTTGTTGCCAGCCACAGGACTAGATAAAACGCCAGGCTTCCTCCTGCCCCAGGCTCCTTCATTTTAGAAATCCTGGCTGGTTTCTAAAGCTGACCATTTGAGCCCCTCGATTTTCCTCATACCCCACTCCCCACCGGTGGCAAAACCCCCGGCCCCCACCCTCCACTGCCCAAAAAGCAGAACCCCAGGCTTGGGCTGTCTCTCTCTCTCTGCGACTTTGCTGTGTGGCCCCAGGTGTGCCGTGCAATTTCCAGGTCCTGGAAATAATCATCCTTTTCTCCACCCTCCCCCCTAAAGTTTCCTGACCGTTATTGCTGAAGAACATCTTGCAATCATAAGAACCATGAGGGCTGGTCCCACCACAATCTTGGTTACTGATGGGCTGAGACCCGCACAGCACAGCCCCCGCCCCGGCCGCTCAGGGCACCATGTGCCACCACTTGAAGGAGAAGGGCTTCCTGTGGACGTTGGTGCCACAGTGCACCTCCCCCAGAAACTTGTGGTAGGCTGAGATGTCGTCCAAGAAGGTGCAGCAGAGGCCCAGGGGCTCCAGCAGGGAGCGCACGTGCGTCTCCAGGCAGCACACCTCCTCCACCTGGGGCCCGAATGGCTTAGGGATGCCCAGGTCCTTGTCCAGCACAATCATGTTCACCTGTGATGGGGCATGGGCAACAGCTCCCGTTTAATGAGCACCGACTACTCACGGGGCCCTGTTCCAAGCTCTTGGGCATTCCTAACTCCCCTGTGACGTAGATGTTGTGATCATCCCCATTTTACAGATGAGAAAACTGAGGCACAGAGGGGGCCAAGCAGCTCCTATGTGGTAGAGCTGAAGTGGAAAACCAGGTGACCTACCTCCGCATGTATGCTGTGTACAGGTACCTGCACGTGGTTATACGTGTCTGTGTTGGTGTGTGCGTGCGTGCAAGTGTGTACCTGTGCATGTGTTCTAACCTCCCCCATCTCACAGAAGACTCTCCCCTAGGATGAAAAGCATCCTTCCTTTCTGTAAAGGCTTTTTTTTTAAACTTAGAAAGCACTTTGCTATCTGCTAAGGGAAAGGATATCCCAGGACCCCAGGGAGGCAGCTAGGATGAGCGTCTCACCCCTAGGAGGGAATGCAGCCCAGTGAGGACGAGGGCCCTGGGGCGGGTGGGCGAGGACGCCCAGCAGTTCAGCCAGGACGGGCACCTGGACCTCCTGAGGGAACAGCCTCAGCTAAGGGGTCCTTCTGATCTGGCTGCCCCTCAGCGGCCTGGGTGAAGTCTGGGGTCCCAAGTGCCTCACCATGTTTGGGAAGAAGGCTCTGGCCTGGCGGTCCTCGTCCATCTTGAATAGGGCGGGCAGATCGATGATGTCCTGCTCCGTCAGCCCCAGCTCCTTCTTGAGGATGTCACGGTTCCAGTCCAGGCAACGCTGGGGGAGAGGGGGCGGAGAGCAGGCGAGTGAGGGGACACTCCTGTCGCTTTGTCCACCCTGCTCCTGTCTCTGGCAGCAGCAGACCCTGGGCCCCAGCATGCCAGAGAGGTTTCCAGTGCTCACCTCCGCCCCCCGCCACCTCTCCAGTGCCCCTCCCATCAGGGTCCGGTGACAGGGGTAACAGAGAGAGCAGGACAGAAGATCACAGAAATCATGCTGTTAGACAGAAATGGGACGGGGACTCAGAAGGTCAATCTGTTCATGGCAAACTTCTGGAGACTCTGATCCCCTAAAATAAATAAAAATCCAGGGCATATACCGACACTTAATTTTTCTAGAGGGCAGGTCTGTAGCTTGAGTCATATTATTTTATTTTAATTAATTAATTTTTAAAAATTTATTTACTTGACAGAGAGAGAGCACAAGTAGGCAGAGGGAGAGGGAGAAGCAGACTCCCCGCTGAGCAAGGAGCCTGATGCAGGGCTCGACCCCAGAACACTGGGATCATAACCTTAGCCGAAGGCAGACTCTTTTTTTTTTTTTTTTAAGATTTTATTTATTTATTTGATAGACAGAGATCACAAGTAGGCAGAGAGGCAGGCAGAGAGGAGGGGGGTGGAGAAGCAGGCTCCCCGCTGATCAGAGAGCCCGATGTGGGACTCGATCCCAGGACCCTGGGATCATGACCTGAGCTGAAGGCAGAGGCTTTAACCCACCGAGCCACCCAGGCGCCCCTGAAGGCAGACTCTTAACGACTAAACCACCCAGGTGCCCCTAATTAATTTATTTTTTAAGTAGACTCCATGCTGCGCATGGAGCCCCTCGTGGGGCTTGAACTCATGACTCTGAGATCAAGACCTGAGCTGAAATCAAGAGTCGGATGCTTCACTGACTGAGTCACCCAGGTGCTCCCACATCATAGTTTAAAGGGCTGTGTCTCCCTCAGATGTCTCGGGCTCTAGCCTTATAGAGCCCTTGGCTCTTTGGCACGGCCTGCTATGCTCTCCTTCCCTGGTCTCCTGGCTGCTTCTGACCTCTGTTACCTGCACACCCTGCCTTTGCTCCTCCGTTTAGCTCCCGGCTTGACACGGGGGTGAAGGAAGGAGTCTGAACCAAATGCTCATGGAGGCCCTTCCCTCTGTCATGGGCCATGACCCCTTGGTCATTCCCTCTAGAAGCCGTGAGGATGTGAGTGGTGTCACTGGGCACAACCCTGTCCCTTCTAGGGCCCCCTGTTCTGCTCTTACCTGGAAGTACAGGTTTTCTTGCACGAGGCTCTCGTTGGATAGAATCTTGTTGATGGTGATTCTCTTGCTGCTCATACCGCCCAGGCCTGTGGAAGTCAGAGGTCACAGGGGACAGTCTAGCCTCAGGTACCCAGCCTGCATTCTCCCCTCTATCAAGCCCCCAGGTTTTGGGCTAATTGCGGGGAGGAGGGAGATGGAGCCAGGACAGGCTGAGACCCAGGAGGGCCAGCCCTGGGAACCCAGGCCCCTCTGCCAGGGCGGCTATGTGTCTTGGGCCAGAGACCAGGTGGTGGCGTCTTGCTCTCTTTCTGGCCAGAGGGTGGGGTAGCACAAGTACCTGGGCCTCCCAGGAGCCTGCTTCTAAGGACAAGCAGCTGACCAGGGGTGGGGTGGCAGAGCAGGTACCCCGAGGTCACCCTTCCTGTTTTCCAGAACTGCCTCATGCTCAGCCCCTGCCCTGGTCGCTGCTGCACCTGCCTCCTTCCTGGTCCACACCTGGCTTTTGGTCTGATTAGCAATTCCTAACCCTCATCCAGCCCCTCCTGTGTGACAGGCACTCTTCTAGATATTTTACAGGGATTAACTCAGGAATCATCCCTACATTTCTATGAGGTAGCTGCTAGCATTAAAGATGAGTAAACGGAGGCACAGCGAAGTTCAATGACTTGTCCAAGGTCTTACAGCTAGTAGCAGAGCCCACATGCAGACCAGACAGTCGGATTTCAGAGCCCAAGCTATTAATCATAATTCTTCTCCTTCTCCTCCTCCCCTTCCTCCTCTTCTACCTCCTCCTTTTTTCCCATTTTGCCGGATCTGGAAAGAGTTTGCTGGTCCATTGCCCTTCCCAGTCCTGTAGGGTGTCAGTGGCAAAGAGACTGGGGCTGTCACGCCCCTGCTGTTCCATGCCCCACTTGGACCTATCTCTACAAAGAGAAGGGTTTCTATATCCTATGCGTAGCTTTAGAGTATGTTTAATATATAAAGGGGCCTCCAGAAAATCCAGACTCATGCCTGCTAATCCAAAGAAAAGACTTCCCATCAGTGGGGAATCAAAAAAGGACGGAGGGCTTAAACTGACCTCCTCTGCTCTAGACACCAGAAACTACCAGGAACACTGCCTTCGGATCCAGCAGGCAGGGATGTATGTAAGTATCAGCCAGCCTTAGTAATGGGACTTTGGGGAGTAGGCAGGTTGGAGATACCAACCTGAAAAGTGACATAAAATAATTTAAGAAAAACATGTAAGGAAGAAATTGTCACGGCCTCTCTAACCCGGCTCACCGTCTCTGTCTGATCAGCTTCCCCTCTTTCCGTGGTTCATTTAAGAGCACACCTAATCCCCGTCTCCATCTGGCCCAGTGAAGGGAATGTCTACACGAAGCAGGTAATTTCTCACTCTGGGACTGACAGTGGTGATGTCTGCTTCTAGCTCATGTCTATGTACGCTCCCTTTTCTTCCTGTCCCTAAACTGCGTTGTGACTGTTTTTCTCTATCTCCTTTTCAAGCTCCTTGAATACAGATCACATGTCAATTAACTCTCTTTTGTGTCTGGTGCCATTGGGTCCTGGAGAAGCATTTGGCCCTGCTGCTGATAATGAGGAGCGGTGGGTGGCTCGATGGTCCGGCTGGCCACAGCAAGGGTCACTAGAGGCCACCGCTGCTTCCCACCACAGTGTGCTCACAGGCTGGAGTGGGCCAGGAACCCAGGGAAGGGGAGTTGGATGCTCAGGAGCAAAGCGATCCCCTGCCCCATCCTCCCAAGCATCCCTCTGGGGGCTCAGCTACCCACCCCCTGCCAAGGCTCCACGGGCACTCACCTTTAAACATGACGGCCTCCCCGTGGCCCATCTTCTGCTTCTCTCGAAAGAGCTTGTAGCAGGCTGCGGTACTGGCCATGAGCATTCGGAATTCCTGCGAGAGGACGTCCAGAGGGACCATGTCAGCAGCGGGGAAGGGACCAGGGACTCGGAGCCCTGTCTGCCTGTGGTCTCAGGCCTCCCAGTGTTGAGGGGCAATACTCTTTTGGGGGAATACTTTTTGCCCTTCCTGCTGTAGAAATTCCTCCACCTCAGCCATGACCTCACGTCAAAGCTCAGAGTCCAGAATGTCTTCGGACAGGGTGGAACTGCATCTCCAAGGGGCTAAGAGGACAGGCCATTTACACGACATTTCCAGGGTATGAAGTTGCAGCCATTTCTTTCACATCAGAAAATGAAAAAGCCCCAGGCCCATACCCCAGAGCTCTCTAGAGCATCACAGCAAATACAGTAGCCACGAGCCCCGTGATTATTGGACTCCTGAATTGTGGCTAATCTGAATTGAGATGTGTGGTTAAGAGTAAAATATGCACCAGATTTTGAAGACTTGGTATGGATCAAAGAATGTAAAATCTCTCATTTATATTTGTACATTGATGACCTGTTGCAATGCTAGTATTTTGGTATATCGGATTAAACATTTACGCACCACAGCGACAACAGGCAAACCGACTTGAGCCTACTTCCTTCTTCCTTTATGCATGTAGTCCACTCCCTGTAGATCCTGGCCCCTGCTAACAAGAGCTGGTAGTACATGGGTTCGCCATCACCCTATTCACTCTAGACTCAGGGACTAGCTCACCTTTTTGCCCGGGATGGGGACGAAGGTCATGAACTCGTCCACATGGCCCACAGTCAGCCAGTCTGAGTAGAGTTCCACGGGTGCCTGCACCTGCTGGGCCTGCAGGAAGTCCCGCACCACCTTGGTCATCCTCCGACCGCCGGACCTGGGGGTAGGGGTGGGGGGGAGGCCACTCTTCAGATCTCCCACTGTGCCTGCCTCACCAGAGGGTCTGCGGCAGTTCAGCCTCTGCAACCCAGCCTGTATCCTAGGTGGCATCAGCAAAAGTCAGGGGAAAGAGCCTGAACCACAGGGCGGAGAGACCCTGGTGCAGGCAAGAAGGCATTTGAGCCCAAGGGGGAAAAACAGAGGCATAAGCTGGAGCCATGGTCTGTATGAATGGCATGGAGCCCAGCCTTCAGCTTTTTCAGATCCTGAGGGTGTCAGTTGTCATAAAGAGACCATCTTCTGTGCTCAGTGGCCCTGCCTGGACTGCTGGAGGGGGCTAGGGCACAGGTATGGTTCCAAAATCTGCCCGAGCCCATATGCCTCTTTATTACATTAACTTCCACCTTTAATCAGTTTAAGTGACACCTCTTCCAGGAAGTCCTTCCTGACTTTTAGACTCTCTGAGGTCTTCGATCTCCCTAGTGCCCTTAGACTATTACTGAAGGCCCTCCCAGTGGCCAAGAAATTCCTCTCTAATTTGGTCCCTGCCTGGACCTGCTGCCACCTCTCCCTCCCTTCCTCCTTGTTCTACTTCCTACGTGTTAGCTAGCCCTTCAAAGTCTTTGCCCTTGCTGTTCCATCTATATGAAATGCCTTTCCCTCTGATCTTCCCATGGCTGCTCCCTTCTCATTCAAGTCTCAATTCCCAAGTCATTTCCTTAAAACCACAAAAACTAAAGTGCACCTGCCCCATCACTCTTTGCCATGGAACCCTATTTTACCTTCTTCATTGCAACTTATTAGCATCCAGAAGCGTCTCATTTACTGGCGTCCATGTTGATTTTCTGTACTCCTCCCACTTGGGAAATTGAAAATTTCCCAAGATCTGGGGCTTTGCCTGCTTGGGTCACTGATGTATCCCTAGAGCCCAGAGCAGTGCCTGACAGAGAAGGTCCTCAATAAATATTTGTCTCTATTTGGGTTCCCCGGCTCCCTTTCTTTCTATCATCTACATGGTCATCCCCCTGCCCCCGACTGTTTCATGCCTGTGATCTCCACTGTTTCCTTGAAGGTGGGGGCTGGACTTCAGGTTTAGAATGCCATGGCTCACACTTGGCATTTGGCTAGGGCATGGAAAATACCAGAGGAATGGATGATTGACTATTGAGTGGAGGGAGGAGAGGCGGTGGGCAAACAGGCACTGGCCTCCTCCCAGAAGGTAGAGTATCCCCTGTTGTAGCTCACAGGGACTTGGTGCCCAAATCCTGGCTGATCTCATGTATGCAGGTTGCTGGCAGCCCTTTTGTGAAATGAGGAACCATAGTATTCAGTCTTCCTAGTGACTGTCCTGACCAAAGAAGAATCTGCCTTTTTATTGGGAAGTGGGTCACCTGGGGGAGGGAGTGACAGGGTTGTGGACAGGCCCAAGATCCAAGTAGTCACACTTTGGGGCAGGGCCATGTCTTCTCATCCCTCTTTGGTGTATGGGCAACCCCAAGAACTTGTGACTACCTTCCCACTCAGCCTCTTTCAGTTACCTTTTATGGACTCCTTCGTCCCTTCCTTTCATGGCTTATAATCTCATTATACAACCTCCCATTTTGGGAAGAGTTATTTAGCTTTATATTAGATCCTAAGTCATACTAAGATATAAAGGCTAACTTGGTTTTATTTCTAAGAGTCGTGGAAGGGGTTCATTCTCCCAGATAATCTCTCCACGTGTGAACAGCCCAGGCTCCTCCTAAAGAGAAAGAGTAACATCTCGCCACCCCCCCAAGCCCCTGGGCCCCACCCTCAACTCTCTTACAGAGGAAAGCTGCTCCCGATGAGAATCCGGCCCAGGGGGTAGGCCTTGCCGTTCACAGTCACTGGTGGACTGACCTCCAGGTTCCCAAAGGAATCAAGGCTGGTGACAGGCTCGAAGAGGGGCTCCCGGGTCACGTAGCCAAAATCTGGGCCCTGGGCAGGGAACACACACCCATCATTAGTCTCCTGTAGCCAGAGGTCCTTAACCCCAGCTCAGCTAGCCAAGGAGGACTACTGTTTCACTACCTTTGGGCTGGCACTGTGGGCACTTGGTTTCTAGTGGTCTTCTTAGTCCCACTGAAGAGCAGGGGGCAAGACACAGGGAGGCTGAGTTTGTGGGCAGGCTGGCTGAGGGTGGGCCTGCCTGATGGTACATAAGTACGTATTAGTGCATGTGTGCACTGGGTCTCATTATGCGTCTCTGTTTCTGGACACAGAGACACACTGGTGACTTCAGGGCTGGTTCTCATTTTGTGCCATTGACATCCCTGTTTATCTCTTTATTTATCTGACCCTCAGTTTCCCCATCTGTAGGAGAGGAGCCAGATTCCCCATCTGTAAAAGAAGGAGGCCTGTAGGTTCTATTGTTGTGCCCAGAGACTTGCTGCCCTCTCCCCGGAAAGAGGATTTTGCATCCTGAGCCATGGCTGGTATGCATGGCAGTATCTCCCGGCGGAAGGAACAGAATTCCACACCCAGCATTGGACTCAGTCACGTGACTGGCTTTGGCCAGTGAAATGTGAGCCGAAGTGACGCATGCCCATTCAGAGCAGAAGCCATAAGGCCAAATCATTCTCTGCTCCTTGTGCTAGGAGAACGGCGTTTCCCAGGCTAGCATTGCACCTGTAGCCGGGTCTATGGAATGGGGAAGGCACTCAGAAGCAGGGCTGCAGAACACCAACCAGGCATCTGTGCAAGATGCAGCAAGAAATGGACCTCTGCTGTTGTCAGCCCCTACAGTTTGGGGGCTGTTTGTCCCTGCAGCCTTACCTAGGAACATCTGACCGATTCAAGCAAGTATCGCAGATGTGTAACATATAGACCAACCCATTCCTCTCCCCTGAGCCTAGAGACAGCCTCAGAATCCTTTTTCGAACAGAGCTCCAGGAAACGAGAGCTGGTGCACAATATAACCCCAGGGACCCTTGAATTTAAGGTTCCTTTCAGGACTTTTTGATGAAACAGTAGAGCCCTTGCTTGGGAACTTGTACTAAGGCTAGAACGAAGCTTGCCTGACAAAACTTCTTGGTAAAAAAATCCCCTGGGGTGGGAAGATGTGGCTTTTCCTCACCCAGCCGAGAGGCTCAAGGGACAGCCATGCCCAGTGGCGTGGATGTCTACAGCTTAGCGCTTTCTCACCCGGGAGCCCCAGATGGTAAGGTGTGCATTGCCGGAAGCTGGGGCAGCTGGGCTTTAGGGCACACGTAGGCAGGCAGGCACACAGCACAAAGCCGAGCTTGGCCCAGGTCCCCAGGAACAATGCAGCCGTGGACCTTGGCGCCAAGCCAGCCTGGAACATTAAAGGCAGGTGACAGCCCAGGAAGACCGTGAGGGCAGGAGCTGGGAGGCCGTGGTTCTCAGGCCTGTGGCCACCGCTGCTGAAGACCAGCTTGACTCTACCCCTCCCAGTGTGGGAAGAAGCGGACAGTCCTCACCAAGGACAACGTCCAGGGCTGTGGGATGACAACCGGAAGGGAAGCGAATAAGGAACATTGTATTAGGAGTAGGAGGATGCCTTCTAGTTGCCTTCAATCTTCACAATGATTCTGTGAGAGGAATGCCATTTCTAGCCCCATTTACAGATGAGCAAACTGAGGCTTGACGAGGTTCAGCTGCTTGCCTCAGGTCAAGGAGTGGGACAAGATGCCAGGCCAGGCTCTAGCACCGTCTCCCTGTGGTGAGGGCCCTAGGTTAAGTTCTCAAGAAGTAGAGGTGAGCCTGTGAATGTTTCCAACTCTAGCGGAAGCTGTCCCATGTGCGACCTTGGGAAGAGCCCCTGATCTATCCCAGTCTTTGCTCCGTGCTCTGTCCTCGCCTCCCCTGCCTGTTCAAGGTGGAAGGTGAGGACAAAAGAAGGAGGTTTGGTTCTGCCCTCACTCCACCAGTGGCTAAGGGCATCAGTGGGAGTGGTAATGGCCTCTAGAATCAGGGGGTTGGATTGCTTAAAAAAAACAAACAAACCCACAGACTGAAACCTGCAGCTTCAGGGAGCTTTGAAGTTGGAACCATAATTTTTGACAATGGCTTAACTCTAACTTTCCTCTTTGAAACTGATTTTTCTGCAAGGTGGGGGTGGGGCAGGGGCAAGAGCAGGAGCTGCCCCTTTCCCATAAGTTCCCATTTCCTAGGAGAAAACTCCCCTATGAGTAAATTTTTTACCCAGGGGATTGAGAAGTCTTGTCGGGGTGCTTTTCATTCCTGCCTTCCAAAGTGGGTGAAACTGATAACAATGGTACATTTATTGAGCACCTGTGGTGTGCCAGGCCATGGGGTAGTGTCATGTTTTCCTCTGAGAAAACTCTCCAAGGAAAGGACCATGGAGGTCACTATCCCAACTGACCCATTCTGCAGATGAGAAGATGGAGGTGCTGGGCAATAGACTAACTTGTCAAGGGTGCCCCCAGGTCTCCTGCCCACTCTGCCCTGTAAGAGTTCCCAGGATCATTTCCCCAACCCCCTACCCTGAGGTGGCCCTCAGCATCTCACCAGAAGCTGCTTCACTGGGAAGTCCTTCAGGTTTCCATCTCGGGGGGAGTCCAATACCACGGGGAAGCCTTTGTGGGGGGCCTCTATGTAGCCAAACTCAACTTCATCCTGTGGGGACACCAAGGAGAGCCGTCAGATGAGCCGGCCTCCCTAGTTCTCCTTCCTGGCAAGCGATGGCAGGGGTTCCTTATATATCCTTCTCCAAATAGTCTCTGCCTGCTCCAAGCATGCTTGACTCCTATCAACCCCATTTCTTAAAATATAATCAATAATATCCTATTTACATTTCCTGCAAGTAACATCTCCATTTGAAGTGCATTCTGTATTTCTAGGTTGGCTTCTTTTTCACTGCTGTATAGTACTCCATGGTAAGGCTATCTGCTCATTTAGTGACCCAGTCTCTCTTGGGGGACAGTCTTTTGCTACTTCAAGAAACAATGCTGCAGTGAATTGCCTTCTACATTTGTCTCTGTGCACATGGGCATGTAGGAGCCAATAGAAGAATTCCAATCCATGGAGCTGCTGGGTGCCAGGGTACTGATGTTAAGCCAACTCTTCTTGCCTGAGCCTTGGACCACATCCCTCCCAGCCTGCAGGGCCTCACCTGGATCCAGCGGTCCCCTCGGTTCATATACTGGAAGCAGACCTTCAGTTCGCAGTTGGTTTTCTCCACCAGGTTCTTCACCTCTTTCAAGAACAAGTAATTGTCCTTCATGCTGAGAAGTTTGGGGAAGAGAGGGAGGCCAGGAGGAAGGGTGAGGAGGTTCAAGGGCCAGTCCAACTGAGGTGGCAACAAGCAGCTTTCACCTCTGGGTTGTGCTAGGAAGCTGAGGCCACAAATGGGTTCCTAGTCACCTTCGTGAGGGCTGCTGGAGCCAAGGTCAGACAAATTCCTCCACCCATGGTATTTGCCAAGGTCACGAACGAGAAGGGACACTCTCCCCACCCCCCCAACCCGCCCAGCTTTCTGGAAAGTTCTGTCTAGCCCAGAGGCAGGGGGATGGGCCCAGGGCCTCAGGGCCCTCTCATCATGGCCAGCAGCCACCTGTAGGTCACTTTCTCTTGGTTCTCATCTTGCTGCAGATGTCTAGCACATAATAGCTGCTCAAAAAAAAAAAAAAAAGCTGCATAAGATGAGCTGAATATCCACTGCACAGGAGGTTACCAAGCAGACGATGCAAGCCAAGAATGAGAAAAGGAGTGACAGACCTTATTTTTATAGCATACACAAGAGCCAGGACCTTGGGTTAATACTTGACCTGCTTCATTTAGTGCCCACAGTGATGCTGTGATGTCAGCATTTCAGAGAAACAGAGGCACAGAGAGGTCAAGGGAGTTGGTCAAGGTCACACAGGGGGTAAGGGAGAGAGCCAGGCTCTGAACTCAGGGCTGTCTGTCCGTAAAGCCCCAGCTTTAGCCACTTGGCCGTGCCACTTCCCTGCGCCCTGGCCATAGCTTACCAGCACACGAACACCGACACGGGAGGCAAGATGTTGGGGGTCATGATCCATGGAGCAATCCGGAATACCACGGTGTCCGTGAAAATGGGCGTCAGGGGAATCCCCTGGACGTGGGAGACGGAAGGGGACCAGAAAGTCTGGTCAGGGTAGCTTTCACGCCTGCTTCCTAAAGTGGGTGAATCTGATGACAAAACTACATTTATTGAGCACTTGTGGTATACCAGGCCCTGGGCTAGTGCCACACATGCCATTTCATTTCTGCCTCACAGCAACTACAGGGGGAAGATACTACTATAACCTGTGTCTTACAGGTAGGGAAACTGAGTCACAGGCTTCTAGTCACAGACCTCTTTCACATGGTTAGTCAGGAGGGGAGCCTGGATTTAAACCCAGGTGGTCAGGCTGCTGCCCTAATACTCTCAACCCCTATTGGGTCTTGCCCCATCAAAGTCCCCGTCCTGAAACCTGCCCACAGGATGGCCGGGCCAGCCGCGCCTTCTTCTGTCTCTGCTTTGGGACGTTGCCCTTTTCTACAGGTGAGCATTTTTCATGATTCTCGGGGGAATTTTTCTATGTCCAGATGGTTCTTTAAGTAAAGGTTCAGGAAGCTTGCTTGGAACCTGAGGGAAAATGAGTCGATTCTGGGGTTCTTTTGTGTAGTTGGCTTTGAACAGCTACAGGAAATGGGCACCTGCCCTTGGCAGAGACCGTGGGAGCAGGTGGGACTAGGGCCCTGGCTCTCCTTTCCTGCCTGGGTCTGCCTTGTGAGTCTCTGCTGGTGCCTGCTGGAGGGGCCAGTCTGAGGTCCCGATGGCCAGGCTACTCCAGGCATAGATGGGGGCAGAAGCCCTTCTCTGTCCCGTCCTGTTAGCGCTGCCCTTCCTGCCTTTACTCTTCTGAGGGACTTGAGGATGCTTTGTGAAGGAGTTCTTACAAGTTTGGATGCTCACAACCACCCCAGGAAGCAGAAATTTCTGCCGTTCGTCTTACAGATGGGGAAACTAAGGCACAGGGAGCAAATTCAGCTGCCCAATGTCTCCTGGGCTTGGAACTGGGCAGTCGGACTCCAGAGCCCATTCTCATAAATGTAAGCTAGGTTCAGCCTCTTCTTCTACAGAGCCCACTGTGCCTTGCCCCCAGTACTCTGGAAGTGACAATGGGGAGGGGACCCTGTGTCGAGGAGGGCAGCCAGGTCCCTCCCTATGTCTGAGCAAAGTGGGGTGGGCCGGAGCAGTAGGAGTCTGGGGCTGCAGTCTTTGTGAGAAGAGGCCTTGTCAGCAGGACACACTCTAAGTGAGGGGGCTTCTCCTCTAGAGGGGCGGACGCTCTCCTTCTGTCCAGTTTCCCCAAACCAAGAACAATGGTGAGTGCGATGTCTGCCCGCAGTGTTGGGGGGATGGGTTCGGCCTGAGGTCAGAGTTGGTATAACCCACAGTTAGGGTCAACGGTCAGTCTGGGGAGGGAAAACCTCAAGTGTATGGCCTAGTTTCCTTCCTGCCTGGGCATCTGTGCCTCAGAACTAGGACCACAGCGCTGCAGGGAGGAAGACAGACCACACCACTGAGGCCAGAAAACCTCACCCTCGGAGTGGGGGGGGTCCTGGGGAGCAGGTGCGGCCAGCAGGAGGACTCCTAGAGCACAGCCCAGAGGAGCCTGGCAGGCAGGTGCGCGTAGGTTGGTGGGTGGGTCTCTAAGCTTGGCCAACCCCCATCCCCGCCCCAGTGTCTTTGGAGCCTCATGGGAACCCCTGAGACTGGCTGGAAAGACTCCCACCTGGTCCCCAGGACGGCCCTTCATGGTGGCTGCCTGGGAGCCCTCACCTCGGCCATGTACTCCAGCAGGCTGACGTGGATGGAGACCAGGCCTGGGAAGCCCTCATCGGGGAAGCGCAGGCCTTCCACGAAGAACAGCAGCTCCGCTGAGCCGCCCGTGTACTTGACCACGTGGTAGAGTTTCCGCCGGCCCAGGATGTGGACGTAACGTTGGCCGAAAAACGGGTCTGGAGGGAGAGGGGCTCATGTCAGGCACCCGCCTCTGTCAGGGGGGTGTCTGTGGGGCAGGGGACAAGAGGGCAGAGTGACTCGTCCTCTAGGCACAGGGAGATAAGCACAAGCAGAAAATGCCACCGGAAGGGCCGTGGCGCCAGTCATCGTCCCAGCACTGCCGCTCGCTCGCCTGTGGTGCGAACCGGACCACCTCTCTAGCTTCCGGCATCTAGAAGATAGGCTGACGCTCAGGAATGGCCCAGGCGCTCTGATAGCAGGTGATGACCGAGCACTGAGAGGTGCTGAGGAAGGACAGCACGTGCCTGCTTTACACATGAGGAAACCGAGTCTCAGAAAGGCGAAATGGGTTGCGGAGGTCATATAGCCAGCAAGTGGCCAAGCTGGGGCTCAAATTCATGTGCAGTTCTGAACCCCAAGCTCCCCTCCCCTTTTATACGCAAAACCCCAAGGTGCCCATTTATATCCCAGATTCCTGTCCGTGTGATGAAAGCCACATTGGCGTAAAGCTGCACGCATGGTGTCCGGCTGTCCTGGCTCGTGGCTGGGCGGAAAGGCAGGTTTCCCCAGTGCGTCTGTCTGTCCCACTGGCATCCCCCAGCTCTTTCCAGTGCTGTTCCCTCCGCTGGGCAGAGTTGTTCTTTCCTTCCAGGCCTCGATTGGGTCCCTTCTGGGAATTACGCCCGGACCCTCCAGACACCAAGCCGGGGTCCGTGTGGAGCTTCTGCGTCTCCTCCTTGTCCATCACAGCCCTTCTGAGGGGATGTGATCTCAGTGTTTAGTTCTCGGCCCCGAGAGACTGTCTCCTGAGGGCAGAGACAGGCCTGGCTGGGCCCAGTGCCAGCCTCACACAGGTCGTGTTTAGTCAATATCTACCGAATGAACCGTGGCTTCCACACCACTCCCTACAGGAGAATTTCCAGGCCAGAGCAGCATTACTACTCTGTTCCCAGCATGGGCAACCTCTGGGGGAGGGGGGTGGTGGCAAGATTCTATACCTCTGTCTGTCCAACAGCAGTGCTCGGCCGATGATAACGCGGACGTGGGGAGTGTGGTAACATGGGCGAGAGCTCTGGGCAGGTTACTGGGGTGAGGAGTGGGGGGGAAGGGAGGCAGGACGGAGAGCATGTGAGCAGATGAAGGGAGACTTTGAGATGCCCTTTGGGGTGGCAGAGGTGGGGTACGGTGAGGCGAGGAGACAGATACTTGCATTGCCACAGGCATGGAGGCAGAACCCTATGTAGTTCCAGAAGGAGTTTCTTTATGCCCCGCAGAGCTGGAAGGGCAGAATCAGGCTCAGCTTAGGACATACTGCCAGCAACAACGGTAATGGTTAATCACTAGTCACCCGTGGGTCGGTCCTCGTGCAAACAGGGTGTATGCTGAAAACCAGCAGATTAAAAGGAGGAAACTCCGAAGCCTGGGCTTGGGACAGCTCCTCATGTAGGACAATGTGCTCAGGGGGACCCCGGTTATACGTCTTGTTGAGGGCACGTGACCTTGCTGGTTATGACTTCCGGAGTCAGAGAGACCTGGGTTCCAATACCATCCAGGCTTTACACGCCGCAAAACCTCAGGGAATTCACTTAACCTTCCCACGCCTCAGTTTACCCATTTGTTAAGTGGGGCTAATATCACCTAGCCACAAGGTCATTGCAAGATAGAATGACACAGCATTAGAAACTTAGGGAAACCTGTTAACCATGGGTGACCATCATTAACACAGTCGGGACCCGTAGTGGAAGATAAGCGCCTGAACCGAGTTGGCACGCCCCTTTCTGCAAAACTCATGGCCTTTGTGTTGAACGGCTTATGAGCAGAAGGCAAAGAAATAATACCTCACTTCTCCTCCCCTTGGCTGGGCCCAAGAAATGAGACCGACAGGCTGAGAGACCCTGGACGTGCCAAGGAGCTGACCGAGAAGATGAAGTCTTTCTCACTTGGAAACAACAGGGTGCGCCCTCAGTAGATCCTAACTGCCGAATATATCCAGAAGGATCTTTGTAATTAAAAAGTTCTCTTCCAGGCATTCAGGCTGCCTGGGCTGAGGCTCAGCGGAGAGATCTCAGGCCCAGAAGCTGGCTTGTCTTTGCGGAAACCTCCAAAGCTTCCCCAGGACTCCGGGTGGTGGGGCACTCTGCCTCGGCCTGGGGAGGGAAGGGGTCTGGCCAGGAGGCTGGGTCAGGTGGAAGGGCATGTTCTCACTCCTCTGCAGGTGATTTTCTCCCTCCTGTGGCCTGTGATTTACACACGTCTTTCTTTCTGGTGCTTGGGCCAGCTCCGGGAGGACTGACTCGGTCCTGGGAACAATGCAGCCACTGTCCCAAGGAGCCTGCTTCCCCCCCCGCCCCCAGCTTGGGATAGGCTGCCCGAGCACGGCTGTCTTTCCCTGCAAGAACCAACAATGCCCTTCTCTGAGCGGCCCACATGCCCCTCGCTGGGCCTGCCAGCCACCCTGACCTCTCCTTGGCCCCAGGCATTGGCCCTACCGGCCGGCGCGTGGTCTGGTTTGGCAAAACCCTTCTGGTCACCTTGGAGCCATTCCACCTCCCAAGCGCCCAAGGAGACTCACTGAGGGTGCGACCGACCGTCCTGGTTTGCCTGGGACTCGGGTTTCCCAGGGAGGGGGATTTTCACTGTGACAGCCAGGGAAGTCCTGGGCAAACGGGGACAAGCTGGTCACTGTATTGTTACTGGAAGAAGTCAGGCCCCGACTTCAGGATCCTGGGGCAGAATCGGAGGCTGGAACCCAGACATCAGTGTCTTCCTAACAGCACGGGGGACTTCTGTCTATTGCAAGGGTTCTAATTCATAATCATCAGAATGATCCCAGCCAAACCAACAAGGGCCATCTCTAGAGGGCATTCCATGGGCCCGCTCCTGCACCGGGTGTCTCACACATGGTCCTTGTTTAGTTCCTAACCTCAGCAGGGACCGTCATGCCCCCCCCATCATCCCCATGTCACATCACAGCTGAACCCAAGTCACAGACTGATAAGTAGACTTGTCCAGATGCAGGGTTTGAACCCCCCAGGCACCAGAGCTCCCTCTAAGGATCCCTTGGCCTTCAACCCAGCTCCCTGCTCTTGGGGGACCCAGGTGACATGAAACATTTGTGTAATACGGCCTACTCTCCCGTATAGGTGTACTCAGATTTTGACGAAACCTGAAAATGTTTGCACAGAAGAAAGGGAAACTGCCACAGACGGAGAACCCCCCTCCCCATCCTACTCCCCACTCCGTTCTTTCCAGGATTCCGCATTTCGTGGGAAAACTATTTTAGACTCATCACTGCATCAGTAAGGTGCCTCCTGTGCCCCACAGGACAGCAGCCCTATAAGGCAGACTGGGGAACAGCAGTGTCTCAAGGCGTCTGTCTGCTCAGGGCCCATCTCGGATGGCAACGGAGGGGCAGGGATGAGATTATGGGGCCAGACTACAATCCACTCCCTTAATGAGCAGCACCCTCTAGATAATGGCCAGGTGCCACTATTAGCAGCACACTGCATGTCCCAGTTGAATGTCACGGTCGAGAGGAGCAGGTGGGGGTTCTTCTGTACCACGCCCTCCTGCCGCGCCGTCAGCCCCATCCTCTGCGATTGCCTTGGACTGGACGGGACACACATCAACAGCTCCAGCCCCCTGGGGCAGCAGAGCCGGCCTGACTCTGGGGACATTCCAATCTCGGGGAGGCCACTGCCAGGCCCAGGGTGGATCAGGACTGGCCTTGGGTGGCAGCTGTCCACTGCTGTCTGGGCTCAATCACTCCCTGCAGTGAGGGTCCGGGGCTCCCATGACTAGCTCCTCATGGCGACTGTCCTGGTGCTAGCAGGCCTGTCCAGAGGTGGTCCCCAGAGGTAGGCCAGAGATCCTGGGCCCCCCAGACAGCTGGGCACACAGGGGAAACCCCACCTCACAAATTGCATGCCATGATGCATTGCATCATGGCAAATGGCAAAGCTAACTATTTTGCTGAGAGAGCTTTTTAATCCATAAATCAGATCTTGACAGTCTCTTGCTTAAAACTCTAATGGCTTTCCACTGCTCTCAGAATAAAATCCAAGCCTGCTCCTCATGCCCCTGGTCCCTGTCCAGCTTGCTGACCTTGACTCCAACACATCCCCCACCTCTGGTCTCTCCCTTTTGCTCCTGTAACACTCCAAGCTGGTTCCACTCCTCTCTGCTTTGTGTGTGCTGTTTCCTCTAATTAGAACACTCTTTCCTCAGCTCATGAATGTCTGGGTCCTTGTTACTGTGGATTTGGGCCTCAGCTCAAATGTCACCTGCACAGAGAGGCCTTTCTGGACGGCCCAGGGCCTGCGATCCCTCACCTCTGCCCCCGAAAGTCCCTAATACTTGGTGGGTGTCATTCTCTCCCATTGTTCTCCTTATCATGCCCAGACCATCCCCTCCCCCAAGCTCAGGAGAGGGATGGTGGCAGAGGGAGACACACGTGTGGTGTGACTGCAGAGCTCACTGCAGGGGACCCCAGCACTGAGAACAGTACTGGGTGCGGAGGGGACTCAACACGTGTTTACAGGAGGCATGAACCGGAGCAGGGGGCTGTGAGGACTGGCTCTGTGGCAGAAGCATGTTCCCTTCACAGCTGGGGCCCAGGATGTCCTGTCACCATCCAGAGGAGAGAGGGGCTCTGGGTTGTGCATAAACCCCCATCAGCACCAACTCCTTTGAGAGAGGAGAGGCCTATCCCTGGGGCCTCCTGACTTCACAGGACAGCAACGGTGCTCCCAGGGACCATTACTAAGAAGCGGGTCCCGGCCCTCTCCAGTCACCTGCACCTGCAGAGGTCATGGCTGCTGGTGCAGGGGGTGGGGTGCTCTGGGGAGCAGGAGGGCAAACGGAGGCCCTGAGGAAGTTAGCTCAGTGAGCACCAAATGGATAGAAACTTCCAGAGGGGTTGAACCGGGGTCACTCACTCTCCACGTAGAACACGCCCACTTTGTCCGAGTCCGCCATGGAAATGTAGAGAACTATCTCGTATCCAGCGGGGAGGCGCTCAGGGCCTTTGGTCCGCAGGATCATCTGGGACATGTCCTTGAGGTCTGGAGCGGGGGATACAGAGGAGGTTAGAATTAAGAGACAGGCAGCTGCAATGAGAGCTCAGGAATAATTGTTGCTTTTCCAATCAGGACAGAAAACCCTACACATGTGTATTGTAGGAACCACAGAGAAGCACAACAACAGGCTGTCTTCTCTAATACCATGACCTATGGAACTTTTCGGGAATTACCTTCCAGTCCTTTCCCTATGTGTTTGTGTACGTGTAACTCTTGTTACAAAACCATGGTTCCCACTGAACCTTGTTAATAGTTTTTTTTTCTGTTTTTTTTTTAGCAAGAATGGATTCTTTTTTTTTTTTTTTGAGAGTGAGAGAGAGAGCAGAGCAGGGATGTGCAGAGGGAGAGGGAGAGAATCTTAAACAAGCTCCAGACCCAGCAAAGAGCTGGACACAGGGCTTGGTCTCACAATCCTGAGATCATGACTTGATCCAAAATCAAGAGTTGGATGCTTAACAGACTGCGTGACCCAGGTGCCCCAAGAGTGGCTATTGGAGTCCACGATCCCCAGGAGACTGAAAGGTCACTCCTGCCTCAGTCTTGGCCCCGCCCAGGACGGAGCATGTGTGTTTCCATTGCCCCCCCCGCCCCCATTCCGAGCATGGGTCCTTCTGGCACCTTCCTTGCTGTAGACCTTCTCATCGTTCAAGTCCTCCTTGGGCAGCCAGGGCGTGTCTCGGTCACAGTTCACCAGCAGGATGGCCCCCTGGCCCTCAGGGCCCCAGGTCCAGGATGCCTGCAATGTCAGGGAAAGAGCTCAGCACCTTCTTGTCTACCTTCTGGCTGATTCGAGTTCTGCCACAGACCCCACAGGACCCTCAAGAGACCGTCCCAGGATGAGGATAAACAGAGCTACCATGCATCGAGGCAGGGGTGACGTGGCAAATGTGAACCCCACGTCTCATGCCTGGAGAGGCTCAGTGCAGGCACCAGAGACAAGCTCAGGAGGGGGATGGTGGCAGAAGGAGACACAGAGATGGGAACACTGGGCATTTATGAGCCTCAAGCCTGGTGTGCCTGTGTCTGGAAGGGGTGGAGGCAGGGAGACGGAGGGCGGCCGGAGGAATGAGGAGGCTCGCATTCTACGACAGATTCTGGAGTCCCCGGGGGGATCAGAGGGGAGACGCCTGGATGGACGGACACCCAGCTGTTTCCAGACATGCTGAGTGCTCCAAACGGGACCTGCAAGGTGATCTGTTCTCTCCGCTGTAGCCAGGGCCTTACTAGAACAAGCTCCAGCCAGATCATGTTGCTTTCCTGCTGTAAGCCCTGTCCGGGGCTCCCTGTTGACTTAGGATAAAGCCCCAATCCCTGACTGTGGGCTGCAAGGCCGGGTAAGCCCGGCCCACTCTCCATCCATCCCCCTTCCTGTGGCTCGCTCTGCTCCCTCCAGACAGACTCAGGACCTCTCAGGCAGGTGCCCTCACAGGTCCTGTGCTCCTGACACTGTCTGCCTCCCCTCGCCTGACCAACCCCACAACTCCTGGGGTCCTGGCAGGACCACCCCTTCTTTCCGGAAGACCTTTTAAGTTTCTAGCCCTGAGCAGCTGCACTGGGGTTACATTTAGGGCCCCACAGATGTTCCCTTTGGAGGCGAGCTTGGGACAATTGTGATGAGACGGTCACCTGTGTCACTCTGTTTAATGTGGCCCCTCTTCCCTCCTCCTGCCCTGGACCGTGGGCTCCCGGAGGGCAGCAGCCGACTTCCACTCTTTCCTTCTACAGCTCCAGGGCCTGACCAGTCCGGGAACATCAACAAATACTTATGGGACAAGGGGAGAGCATACAAAGCTCCACAGGCCTGGATAGAGAGAGTCCAAGGAAGTCTAGACCCGTAGGACTGTGGGACTTCACCAAGGCTGCAGAGCTGCTTGGGGGAGGCAGGGTGCCGCGGAGGCCTCCGTGGAGTCTGCTGTCATGTGGCTTGGCCATGGACACAGACTCGGCATCTCCTTGCAGCGGGCGTCCTACAGAAGGTGGAGTCCCATGGAGGAGCCGGGAAGAGGGGGCTCCCCCACGGGCCTGAGGCCCCCACACCTGTAGGTCTCTGTACCTACAGACAGGTACAGAGAGTCTGCAGCTGGCTGCTGGGACCCAGGCTTCTCCCTGGGCTGTGCTCATTTAACTTTGGCAAGTATCCATCTACATGTAATTTAAAACAGGCTTTGGGTTGTTATTATGAAAGTAACATAAGCCACCAATGTAAGTGATCTAGAAGGCCGGGAAATGGAACGGAGAAGGAACCTTGCATGTACACAGAGCAAAACCGGTGGAGCTTAAACCCTGGCTGGAGGGTGAAGGCCACAGCCGAAGGAGCCGGAGAACACTGTGCTGCGCAGGCTAAAGACACACGTGCACCAAGCACACGGTGTGTTTTGCAAGAATCATGAGAATGGAAAGGAACACACCAAACCTATTAAAATGCTCTTCTGCAGGGGAGCAGAAGTGTGGAACGCAGGGTAAGAGGGAGTAAATGAATGAAGATAGGAACCGATGCAGGGATGAATGAATGAATGGGTGAATAAAACAAGAGAGGGGGGGTCGGTGTGCCCTTAAAGATAACACGCCTTGAACGAGAATGGTTTACGCGGCCTTCTGCTCCCGAGGGTCTCCCTCGGTCGGTTTTAAAATGAAAAAGAAGGCCGAGTCATAAGAGCGAATGCCTCCTCTGTGGCAGGACGCCGTCCAACAGCTCTACGAACCGGGTGTCCCGTCCTGTGGACGGGGAACCGACTTGGGAAGGTGCTTGGCAGCTGCGGCTGTGAGGCCCTTGGCTCCTCTGTGGGTTCCGCCATGGGCGTGCTGTGTGGGAGCCTGCGCTGGGCCTCAGTCTCCTTCTCTGTAAAAGGGGAGCTGTCCGTGCTTGTAGGGAGGACCGCGGCTGACCGCAGCACCCGTCTTGGGGCTCTGCTTTGCACCCCCGGGAGCCTCCCCACCAAGTCCGGGGCCGTTTGCCCTGGTAGCTCGGTACCTTTCCTGGGTTGTTCTTCTCCACCACACCGTCTCGGTCTGCATCCACATCCAGGGAGATCTCTGTGGACAGACACACGCGTGAATTGGGGAGCCTGCCAGAGAGGGCAGGGTGGGGTGAGGGCCGGGAGGAAGCCCTGTGCAGCTCACACGTTTGCTTGGGCCCTGGGTCCCTGTTAGGGGAGGGTCTTGCTGCCATCTCAGGGAACCCCCTGCCCCAGCCCCCCACCGCCCAATGGAGGATGTAAGTGGATACTGTGCCAACCTCACACATGACGGCCTGGAGAGGGGCGATCACGTAGGGCAGGGATCCCCCCAGCCTTCATGGTTCCGCAGACGGTTCTGGGTGGTGGGTGGATGAGCCCCACGAGACAGGTCCAGGAGACTTGGTTCAGAGACGCCAAGTCACATGTCCCGTGTGGACAGGTGGCATTAGCGGAACTGGGGCACATTGCGTTTGGCCTGACCTGAAGTTCAGATTTTGAAAACTTTCATAGGTGTTCCTGACTGCCTTTCTCCGTCTGTCCTGGCAGTGTGCACACATCCCCGTGTGTGATCTCTTCTAGAACTTCCGCCTCCCGTGAGGGTTTTACCTTGGATGGGAAGCTGGGTCTCCAATCCCTCTTGGTCTGAGGGTGCCTGTGAAAGCCAGGCTCTCAGATAAAGGTCTCAGTCAGGGGTCCCTGTTTATTCTTTCTCTTGGGGAAGGGGTTTTTGGTATCTCTAGGCCTGTCCTAGGGACCAGCTTCATGGAAACCATGTGGGGCAGTGGAAGGAGCCCAAGATTAAGTGTTAGTGCTGGGTTCAAACCCTGTTTTTCTGCTTATAAGCTGTGTGACTTTGGGCAGGTTGGACAGCCTCTCTGAGCCCTAGTTCCTCTACCTGCATTGGAGGATGTCTAGCAGCATCCGTGGCCACCACCTGCCAGATGCCAGTGACATCCCCCAACTGTGACAACCGAAATGTCTTCAGACATTGCCAAATGTCCCTTGGGAGGCCAAATGGTCCCCCGAGTTAGAGACTAACAGGACAGGGCAGGGCAGGGCTGAGGAGTTGTCCCGAGGTGACGGAGTGTCACACAATGGATGAGCTGAGGCCAGGTCTTGGAAATGCCCCGTGGGCTCGGCCTCACGCGAAGCATGACTTGGACAGAGGCGGGAGCTGGGTGGGAGTGAATGCATTCCTGGTCTGTCCCCTTGGCAGGCGCGCTCTGTCCCTGGATCGGGTGGGGAGGAGGGTCCTGGCACAGGAAGGGCTGCTGATGTCACCCTTCCTGAGGCGGCTCACCCTGGCGATAAGACACAAGTCCTCTCTTTGCTCACGGCCTGATTCCCTGAATGGGGCTTTTCTGGGTCTCGAAGGAGGCAGGACAGGGGAAACTCTCAGGATGCTTGGTCCTTTGGGAGAGGGAGCACCCCAGCGTCCCAGCCTCTGCAGCCCGGCTGTCAGTTGGGTGCCATAGGCCGTGATTATTAGATAAGCTCGTCCTATCGAGCCCATCTGTCAATAAATCATCACTGAGCATCCCATCATTCCAGGTGCTCTACCCAGCGGTGGGCATTCGGGACACCTGCCTACCCTGGAGTCCCCAGTCCGATGAGATAAATATTATGATTGCCACGACTGTAGAGGTGAGCGAACCCAGCCTCCGAGACGTCATCTGTCAGCAAACTGGGCTGATAGATAGCCTGGAGACTGGTGCCGGGTAGGGATTCTCCAGACCAAGTGGGGAGGCAGGTACTGCCAGCTGCTGTTAAAAAGATTGAAGGCTCTGATGGAGGAACAGTATTGATTTTGGCTTCCAGACCTTCATGAACTTTCCAACTGGACACTCCCCAGTGAGTGTTGCCTTTCAGGGAGGTTGGCTTCCCGAAGCTCCTCCTTGGGAACCAGCCACAGTCCTGGACTCCCTAAGGAACCCTCCTGTCTTTGCTTTTGCAGATAACAATCTCTTCTGTGGGTGCAGTTCCCTTCTCCCAAGGCAGAGTGCCTCCCATCGCGTGTTCTCCTCTTAGTCACACCTGCAGAGACGACTTACCACTACCGCACAGACAGGGAGACTGAGGCATCCTGCAGGGAAATGCCCACAAAGTCTCCAGAGAGTGGAGAACCAGGCATCCCACTCAGGCCTCTGACTCCAGACCCCTGACCTTGGCCCGTTTCCTCTCCATTGACTCAGGCTGATCTCCACCTTGGGCTGTTTCTAAAAGCCAAGTCTACCTTCAAAAACCCAAGGCTTTTCCCCTTAAGGCATTCCCAGGGGAGCTGGCCACATCCCCACCCTGGCAGCCCTAGGACTTTGCTCTTTAGTTCAGGGTGGCAGCACACCATGGTTGTTGGTGGGTCCACGGACACAGTGGGTCACAGGAGAGAAATTAAAAAGCACTTAACTGTGTCTTACTTCATGATAAATTCCTTAAATTTAAAAATTTTGTCGATGTAGGGGTGCCCATATGACTTAGTCGGTTAAGCCTCTGCCTTCCACTCAGGTCATGATCCCAGGGTCCTGGGATCGAGCCTCACATTGGGCTCTAGGCTCAGCGGGGAGTCTGCTCCCCACCCCCTTCCCCCTGCTCCTTCTCTTTCTCTCAAAAAAATAAATAAAATCTCTCAAAAAAATTTAAAAAATAAAAATTTTATCGATGGAATATTTGCACAAAATGCAAAACAAAACAAAACAAAACAACCCACACACAAAACAAGCCAACTGCAAATAGCACCAAACACCTAAAAAATAGCAGTTTTCTGTCCATTCTATCCTCTCACCGGCCTTAGGAAATCTCCAGAATGCCAAGTCTTATGCTTATTGCTCTCCCTTGAGACAAGTTTTAACTTCAGACAAGTTTCACTGACTTCCTGTTACAAAATTCAGACATGACGTCATCGGGCTTTCTTATCACCCACCTCCCAACCGCCCAGGCTTTTCCCCTTCAAAGTTCCCTCCAGTGTCGCATTTAACTAGATTTCCGCAGAGATGATCCTTGCAGGGACATAGGACAGGGCCATCGTGACCCCCCCCAGAGCTCTGCCGTCTTGAGATAGCTCTGTCTTCCCTGTAGGGGAGGTGGGTGAGGACAGCTGTTTCGGGGCATCTGGGCTCCAGACGACATTTCCCAGAGGCTCCGAATCCTACCTCAGCTCCCCAGAATAGCCCCAAGGGGTCAGGTGGCACCTGGGGTGTGGGGCAGATTTATGGGAAATGTCACTGGGATTGAGTTCAAGGTAGTCTGCCCTGAGAATCTAGACACCGAGGCTTCAGGCTTGACACAGAGGCATAAGCATTTTGGCAGGCTGCCGGACCCCAGCGGCAGGGGCAGGGGCAGGATGCCTGCCCTTCTTACGTAACTGGGCAGCACGGGGTGTGGTGGGGAAGCAGGACTTTCTCCCCCACAGCCAACTAGGGCAATCAGCCTAGGCTCTGGGGAGGGGACACAAGAAATGAGGTCCTTAGGATGAGGCTAATAATTCTCAAGGCTCATGGCCTGCTCCTGTTGCCAGAACCACAGCCAAGACGGGGAGACCATTCTTCTGTCTCCCACCACCCCCTTCCCCCAGTCCCCTTCACAGGAAGGACTTTGCAACTCAGTCCTACCCGGAGTCTTGAAGGTGCCGTCAACGGGCTCAAAGCCTTGGTTTTACGGCTGGGAGAAAGTGAGGTCCCAAGGGGCGGGCTACTTGGTGAGGTCACACAGCATGGCCTTGGCAGGACTGGGAGCCAAGCCCAAGGGCCTGGTTTGGCCAAGGGCACCATGGGTTTGTTTCCAAGTCCCAGGAGGAAGACTGAGGGACAATAAGGTTCTTCAGCTTTGCCCCGGTGGAGGGAAAATGTGGCTCCCCCAAGCAGAAGGGCGAGAAGAACAAGTATTGACTGAGTGTCTGCCCAGGCCCCATGCTCGGATCTCCGTGAGCACTGTGCACAAGGGCACTGTGGGTCCCTCGGGGCAGGTGAGGAGTGTGGGGCTCAGGGCAGAGCTAGGGTTTGGTGGACTCTGATATATCCCTGGGGGGGGGAAGCCCCCCATCCCGGAACTTTTGGGGTATTCCTTGCCTCTGGGGTGCCCTCCCTAGGAAGGGGCAATGATTACTCAGGACTTGGGGCTCAGGGCCCCTGGAATAGATGCCTGAGAAGGACAAGACCCGGAGGGTCAGACAGAGCAGCGGGCCCTAAGGGGAACTGATTTCCCCCAGGGTCCCTGGTAGAACAGGAAACGTAAGTTCAGCGGGTGAGGTTTCCACAAGACTTTATTTCGGCAATCTAAGGGACTGTCTTCTATTCTGGAATGATTCCTCTGCCTACTTTTTAAGTGTGAAAAATGTTACAATGATGGTGATAGTTGTTGGCAAATTATTTTATTTATATTTATATAAATAAATATTCACATATTTTTTTCTTCTTGGCCAAGCACCAACAATGTCAGGCTTATTACTGGGGGCGGGGTGGGCGCTTTACTGGTCTGTGGAACCTGCTGTTCCCTCGAACACAAGCTCCCCAGTCCTTTGGATGAGAGGGGGGTCCGGTCCTGCCTCCTCACGGGGCACTGTTTTCCCATCTATCCTGTCTGCCTGGCTTGGGGGTAGACTCGCTCATGGTGGCGTCAGCCCTCTGGGACCACTGGCCACTGCCCTTCCTGCTTACATCCTAGGTGTCCCAATCTCTGTGGGATTAGGTTTCCTCAGGGCATGTCATCTGAGACGCTCAGGGGCCATGTGTGCATATGAGGACCTCTTCCGGGGCCCCCCAAGGGTGTCCCGAGGAGCCCAGCCCCAGGCCGGGCACTCCCCCCGTGCAGAAAGAGGGTCAGGGTGACCAGCCAACAAAACCCACAGGGGAAGAAGCCGAGGGCGGAGGTACATTGCTGCTCCTCTGGTGGTTGGAGGAGGAGACGCTGAGTGGGAATTGGTTGTTTTGGGGGGAGGTTCTGAGTCCTCTTATCTATCCTGGCCATAGTTGGAAGAGAAGATTGAGACCATGACATTGAAGGACCGGAACTGGGCACACAGTCAGCAATCAAGAAAGCTCGGGTGTTTCTCCTTCTCCTCTTCGAAGCACCCAGCACCGTAGAGGACCCAGAGTAGGTTTTGAGTAAGTGCAAGACATTTTTGCAACTTTTAAAGCACTCCGCACACAGCGGGTTCTCGGCAGCTGGCAGTTCTCTCGCCCTGCCATGGGGCAGCTCGAGCAATGCTGAGTCAAGGCTGGACAGACAGAACGACCCCCTGACATGTCCTCCTGGCTTAATCATTATGTAATTAAGATGAAAAGGAAGATGTAAAAGTAACACCCCACCTGCAGAAGAGGGGAGTGTTGGAAGAAAACCACACTGCCCGAGCCCCGGAACCCGGGCTGTGCAGATGGGAAGAGCCCCGAGAGGGGTTCGTCCTGAGCCCCAGACCCAACCTGCCAGGGAGATGCTGTGTGACTTTGAACAAGTTCCCTAACCTCTCTGGGCCTCCCTGTCCTCCATGCCAAATGAAAGGCTTGTACTAGGTGAGTTAAGGAACCAGGCTGCCTCTCTGTGTTCCCAGGGCAGGATCTAGGGAAGGCAAGGGGGTAGCTGGGACTGTGAGGGACAGAGCAGACTGGCCATTTCCCTCACTAGGACGGACAAGCTCTTCTCCAGGCTGCAGGGGAGAGGCAGGGGAGGAACAGACTCTGCTCTTTCTTCTCAGTGGCCCACAGAGCCTGGGGTGGGGATGCTGACAAGGCGGGGCAAGGTGCTGGCAGACCAGGGTATGCCACCTCCTGCAGGACATCCCTCACCCCAGGACAGAAGGGCCTGGGCACGTGTGGCATCACTTCTCAGGCCTGCATTATTCAGAGGAAGCTCCGAGTGTCAGGTCTGCAGCACCGGACTCAGGCCAAGTGCCGCTGAGAAGGGCAGCAGGGTCAGCCTCCCCGGGGAGCAAAGCACCCAGGCCGCAGTCATACCAACTTACCGATGGCTGTGAGGAAGAGCCCAGCCTGGTCAATGGGCATAGTCCCCTCCTCCTCATAGTAGTTGACAGTGACCTTGGCAGGGAGGGGGTGCATTGGGAGGGAGAGAAGAGCAGAGATCACAGATCACAGGCAGGAAAATCTGCGGTGACCCCTCTCCCTGACTCACCCCTCAGAGCCTGTCAAGCCAATTCTGCCCAAACACACAAACCCTCTCCTCCAGGAAGCATTCCTGGGTTGGTGGGCTGCTTCTCTCAAATTCTCCAACAGATAGGGGGCTCCCCTCTTCTTAGAGGGCATTACGGTACTGACTGCCTACCTATGAGTCCTGGTGCATTCTGCTGTCTACCTGCCCTCCCATATCTGCCATGGTATATGACTTGCTCCTGCTAAGCATCCAGGGGTAGGGCTGAGGAGTTTTCTTTAAATAATGCCCAGCGCCATCACTGCCATGGGGCGCATCGGAAGTCCATAACTACAGAACCCAGCGAAGAGACGTCAGGTCTCAGCTTTACCACTGGGCAAATTGCCCTACTGCATGGGCACTCAGCACCCCATTTAATACAGGAGGCGGCCAAGGACATTTGGGGCTGTAACTTCCAGTGATTCTAATATATCACTCAGCAGCCCACAGCCTTAACATTCCATGAAGCCATGTTCCACGGTCTGGCCCTGAGCCTCTGTGTCCAGTAGTCACCAGCCACAGGGGTATCCCATGGTCAATCTGATCTGAGATGTGTTCTAAGCGTGACACAGACTTAGTGTAAAAAAGAACATATGGCATCTCATGGATTTTTTTTTAGAATATTAGCATCATGTGAAAATAATAATACGTGATCTATGGGGTTAAGGAAAACGTACTATAAAAATGGAGGCCGCCTGCCTCTTTCTGTTCTTTGAGAATGGATGCTAGGAACGGGACAGTGACAAGTGTGGCGCACGTTCTGTTCTGTCTGCGTTGGGTGACGCTGCTTGAGCCCCGCCCCTGGTTCCCGCTGCCCTCGCCCTTGGAGGACATCCTCAGCCTGGGTACCTTGTCACTGCTGGCCTCAGCGCTCGCCTGGCTCATGGTGACCCTCAGCGTGGTGCTGGGCGACAGAGGCCAGCGCTGTTTGCCGTTGGTCGCCACCTCCTCGGCCTGCCCATCGCGCACCACCTCCACGCGCACGCGCTCGGAGTGCTTCAGGCTGAAGGTCCGGGCCTCGGCGGGGGCCGCGCTGTGGGGAGAGAGGGGAGGGGGTCATGGTGCGGGGAGGATCCCAGGGCAGGTGGGAGGAGGGGTTTCCAAAAAAGACTCCGGGGGGGGGGGGGGGGGGGGCGGCGCGGCCCCCGGGGAGAGCCAGGTCTGGGGGACACCCAAGGACCCAGCTGCACCACAGTCACCCCGTAGTGGGGAGGGCACTGGGTAGCAATACAGAGCCCTGGGGGCAGACTTCTATCCACCCAGCCGTCATGTTCGGGGGCGGGCCCGGGGATCTGAATTCTTAACAGACTTCCTGGTGCTTCTGATGGGCCGCCATGTGGGGCCCTAAGGGTGTGGGTACTGAGGCTCAGACCAAGAAACGAATTTGCACCAAAGGCAGCGCCCACCCCCGATCCAGGGTGTGAACTGCAGGCAGAGGAAGGGCACGAGGCAGGTGTCACAACGCTGGGTTTGCCCACGGGAGGAGCCTGGGACTTGGGTCCTCAAGGGGCAGCGATGGGCTGGCTCTGTCACACGGACCCCCCCCCCCCCACAAGTTCCTCTCCCAGCTTGGAACTCCCTCCTCTAAGAGTCATTCCTAGGGGCTCTGGAGTGGTTTTTCTACAAATGGCTGATAGTTTTGGAATTCTTTTTTTTGTTTAACGATTTTATTTGTCAGAGAGAGAGAGAGAGAGCGCGAGCGAGCGCACAAGCAGGGGGAGCAGCAGGCAGAGGGAGAAGCAAGCTCCCCGCTGAGCAGGGAGCCTGATGTGGGGGCTCGATCTCAGGACCCTGCGATCATGATCCAAGCCCAAGGCAGAGGCTTAAAGGACTGAGCCACGCAGGCGTCCTAGTATCCTTGGAATTCTTGAAAAGCCATGAAGATTTCAGGGCAGGAAACGGACTAGTTTGATTCAGTTGCTGTAGGCATATCTGTGTGCCCTCAAATTCAAATGCCAAAGTTCTTACCCCGCCTGATATGACTGCATTGGAAGAGAGGGCTTTCAGAAGATAGCCTTAAATGAAATCATGAGCGCGAGGTCCCCTCTGATCCGACTGGTCGCCTTTTAAGAAGGGGAAGAGAGATCATTTTCTCTCCCATGCTACAAGGATGCCTGTGTGAGCTCACAGCTGCCTGTGAGCCAGGAAGAGGTCCCACCCTAATAGGACCACAGGGGCCCCTGATCTCCGACTTCCAGCCTCCGGGACTGTGAGAAATTAATTTCTTTGTTTAAGCCACCCAGCCCGAGGTATTTGTTGCTGCCTAAGACACTGGTTTAAGCGGAGGTGGCAGGAAGGACGGGTAGACTGGGGGAGGGAAGGTGCCCAGGGCAGACAATTTTGCTAAATCCATCCCCTGGTCTGAAGGTTCCCAGAGGCTGAAGAGGGCTCAGATGGATTTAGGTGGGATTCTCATTGGATTTGGGAATAAGACATAGGTACAAGTGTCTGCCTCAAAGCCACACGTGCTATTCGGAGGGCCGTGCCTTCCTGGGTTCCAGAATAGCCTTCCGCTATGTTTGGGCATCGGAATTATCCAGGGGTGCAGTCTAAATCTCTGGGTTTATTTGCTTGGTTTTTCTGTGGGTGTTGTTAAGGCTAGAGATTAGTAGATCCTTTCCCTGGAGAGTCTGACTGGCCGGGTGGAGGTTCAGCTGGGCAGCTGTGGCCAGGGGTTGGAGAGGTTTCCACCAGTGGTTCTCCGAGCTCAGCAGTGTCCCCTGGAATGTTTTTTCTGCATGCAGATTGCCCGGCCCCTCCTCTGAGTTTCAGACTCAGCAGGTCTGCAGTGGGGCCTGAGAATTTGTGTTTCTACCATTTCTAGGAACGGTTGGTGATGCTGGTCCAGGCTTATACTCTGAGAACCACTGGTCTGGACATTCAGCCGTATGGCCTGGTGGTGAGAGCCCTGGAGTGGCCGGGGCCATGAGTGTGAGTCACGCAGGGTCTCTCTGATGACCCAGGCTACTGACAGTGGCAGAGACCACTGGTCTTGGGTGGGCACCGCAGGAGAGTGGGGACCAGGGTCTGGCAGTCCACACCTGGGCCTGGGAGAGGAGTTTGAAACAGGGCCACCCTGTTTCTTGTCTATTTACCCCTTTTTACATTTCCCAGCTCCTCATGGGGCCACTGGGTTGCTCAGAGGCTGGACACCTGTCGGTAGTGGTTTGCAACCTTCTGTCTGCAAGGCACTTTGCCTCAGTTTCACCAAGTGTGACATGGGAGTGTGGCACCAGGTTGGCTGGTGGCTGGCATCTGGGCAGCACAGAGGGGGCAAGCCCTGGGCAAAGGGGTGAGGAGGGAGGCAGGGAAAAGCTGGGGATCTCTTGGCTGTGTCCCCACTCTCCATTAAGTAGAGCCACTGATGTCACCTGGTTTCACAGATTGGGTTTCTGCATACAGTTCTATTTAGGAAAAAGAATGCTTTCTAAACTCACAGAAAGGATGCGTTTTAGGACGGGACACTGACCATAGCTGCTTTAAGTGATGCCTCCTGCCTCCTTCCTTCCTCTGGGCTGGTGAGAAGCTGCAGGAGACCCGAGAGGCTCAGGGGTTAGCGCCTGGGCCCCACACCCTTCTACCCCAGCACCAGCCCTGCTCTGAGCTGAGCAAACAGCTATTCTTGGAGAGGCTCTGGCAGAAGCAACAAAGGCAACCATTGTCCTCTACAGAGCCTGCTGGCTGCCTCCCTCCCCAGGAAGAACGGCTCAGAACTCATCCCCCAGAAACCCGAGAACCCGGGGCTAGGGGGTAGCTCAGTGGTCCCAGGGGGCTGCAGGGAGGGGCCCAGGATGGTAATGAGGGAGAGAATGAGGGTATTGATGGTGGCCAGGACCTGGCTCCAGCTTATGGGATGGAGGCTAAAGGTAGCGTGCCTGGGACAGGCTGCCAGTCCCCACAACACAACCATTCTGCCGACCACTGCACCCCAGTGCCCTGGACAAGGCCACACCCTCCATATATTCTTTGGTGGGAATAAATGAATGATTGACCCCACCCTTCTTGGTTTCCCAAACTGTATCACAGAGGGATTAAAAAAATGAAATCAGGCAACTTGTCTGCTTGAAAATATTCAGTGGCTCCTCGATAGCAGACAATACAGTAAAAGATGGGACCCAACCAGTGACATTCCGTCCCTGGGTCTCAGCATGACTCTCCAGCCTCTGCAGCCTGCACTATCCCAGGCAACTATCATTCCTCTGCCCTTCCTTTCCCTGACTTCTCTGCCAGACGACTCACCATCCCTCCTTAAAGACCCAGCTCAATCCATTTGTCTCCATCCGTGTTTTTTCCCCTTGTAGGTCCTTGAAGGTGGGGGTTGTCTCTTTTTCCTGTTTTAGCCCCTGGCCCAGTTCCAGGCTCACAGTAAATCTAGGTGTTTCCTGCGGGAAGGAATGGAAGAACAGGGCTTGCTTATGTGGTCACTCAACCTGCATTGGCTGAGCACTTCCTAAGTGCCAGACACAGTTCTCGGGGCTGGGGGACAGATCAGCAAAAGAGAACAGGTTCCCTGGACCCATGGAATACATGTTCTAGTGGAAGAGAAGAACTTTCTGTGGGTTACCCAGCTGACGATGTGGTTTTGGGGGTGAGAATAGCTCTAACATAGAAACATGGGGTGCCATGAAGCCCTGGCCTGCAGGTCAAGGAGGGCTTCCTGGAAGAAGTGGCATTGGAGCTGGGGTTTAACTCTATACTCTGAAGGACAGCAAGAATTCACTAGACCAGCAGATCTTAAATTTGGAGCATGCATCAGCATTATCGGAAGGGTCTGTTAAAATGCAGGTTGTTGGACCATCCTGTCTCTGACTCAGCTGATCCAGGGTGGGGACCCGGGAAACGAGGTTTACCTTTCTTTTTCTCACCCAAATTTGCAGAAGAACAATTGACAAATATAATTATATATATTTAAAGTGTCCAACACGATGACTTGCTGTACATATACATCATGGAAAGAAACTGCATTTCTTTTCCCAGTTTTATAATTCATTTAACGGCAAATGAACAACAGTCATCTTCAAAAGCTATGATGCTGAATGTACTATCATTTCTTGAGGTTGATCAGATCCCTAGAATCCCAGGCACTTCCCACAGAAGAGGCAGTATATAAATCAGACTTGGTTTATCACCAGCATTTATCAAACCAGACCTGGGGAAGGACCAAGCCTGGCCACTTAGGCATGGTCTTAACATCGCAACTTCAGACTGCGTTTCTAACAAGTCCCCAACTGCTGCTACGGCTGCTGGTCCAGGGACCACAGTTTAAGAACCAGTGAACTGGACAAAGGGAGGAGGAAGAGGAGCAATTTCTAGGCGGCATAGACCACCTGGGTCGGGGCCGAGGTAGATCTTAGCACAGTGTGTTGGAGGGACTGGAGGAAGATCACTGTGGTTGCAGTTTGGGGGGTGGAGGGAGGGGTGGCCGGTCAGGGGAGAGGACCTAACTTGTGGTGGTGAGCTGGCCTTCCCCACTGAGGGCACCGGAGGCTTCTGGGGGCGGGGGTTATGACTGATCTTGCCCCGAGGACAGATCACCCAGGGTGCAGAGTGGGGAAAGCATTTCAGGAAAGCAACGCTGGAAGAGGGGGACTCCGGCGGCCCCACAGCTGTCTGGGTGAGTCAGGATGGTGGTGTGGGACAAAGTGGTAGCTGGGGAAATGGAGAGAAATGGCTGGTAAACAAAGGAACTTTGAGCAAGACTGGAACGCGGTGTTGGACGTGGGAGAGGGTTGCTTCCTGAGCCCAGCCCGGGGGAATAGGCTTTGTGGTCTAACAGCTGCTCAGCCCCACGTAGGGCCTCTGGGGAGCCAGTCAGCCTCTCTGGTCTTCATTCACTCGGTGGGGAGGTTACTGGTTTGGCCTTGCAGGCCTGGGGTGCCCACTCAGCCCCAGGCTGGAGGGTGTGATGTGCCTGCTTCTGGCTGGCGTCTGGCCCTCCCAGCTTCTCCACCTGTCCTGGGTCTCGTTAACACCCGCCAGGGATCACCACCCCCCACACTCCCTCCCGCTCCAGCGAACCCGGCTCCTGGTGCTGCGGGTGTGACATCCTGCCCTCCGGTCTTTGCAGGAGTCTGAGGGGTTTGCAGGTGCCAACCCGGCACGCAAGCCCAGGGTGAGCACCCTCAAGGACGCGGATGAGAGGAGGAAGGTGAAGCCTCAGCTTGGCATGACTGGAGGTCTGGAGCCCCGTGGGTGGCTGCCCCGAAAAGGCCTTGCCTTCAGCAAGTCCCCTTCTCTGTCTGGTGACCTCGGCCGCCTTTCTCCCTGGACACTGGTGCTTTTAGCTGGCCCCTCTCCTTAGGGCAGAAACAATCAAATCTGGGATCACTTCCTTTCCAGACAGCTTCAAAAACTCCCCACTGCCTATGTAACAAAGCCCAACACCTGAGCCTCACAGTCAAAGCCCTGGTTTGAGCTCATACACTCTCCACCCTTGCACTGTAGGCCACTGAGTCTATGCCCTTTCTGCCTTTCTGCCTGCATGTGTCCCAACAGTCCTGCCAGGCACCGTTGCTCCTGCGTGGTATGTCCTGGTCACCCTGTGAACCCCTGTCCATCCTTCAGCTTGGTTGCTGCCTCCTCCAGGAAGTCTTCCCTGATTTCATCTGCCAGGAGTCCTCCCTCCCTCCCCACTTTGTTGATGCTTTAAACAGCACCTCATGCAAATGTTGTTCAACTTTTCTCTCCTGTGAATGTTATGGATGCTTGGAGGCCAAAGCTCATCACTGGTTTAATAATATTACAATAATCCCAGTACTAATTCACGATAATGACTTACTGAGTGTTTATCATGCACCAGGCACTGGTCTAAGCCCTTGGCCCACGTGATCTCTCTTCGCCCATCCTTTTGAAACCCCAAGAGGTCTGTGTCAGTATCATCCATTTTCACAGATGAGCGTGTCCAGACCTGCAGAGTGTGACCACTGGATCTGAGTCTCCGGGACAGTAACGGCCAAGTGCGAGGTAAACTCAAGCTCCCTGAACCCCTGGCCTGGCTGCTCCCTTCCCGGGGGGAGGTCCAGAGGTTACAGTCTTCCCTAAATGTCCTTTAGATGGGGATGGGGAATCCTGGGCCTGGCTCAGGAGAGGAGCAAATGGGAAGCCCGAAGGAACCTCTAGAGACACCTACTTATTTTGAAGGTGGGGTCTGAGGCCCAGAAAAGGGACACCGAAGGCTTGGGCATGTGACCTAGATAGGCAGACTTGGGCCAGTCAAAGCCCCTGGCCATGGAGCCTGACAGGGCTAGGCAGGCAGAGCTGCCTCTGAAAACTGGCCTCCCCCTACCTCCCCCATCTAACAGGTGTCCCTGTCCAGCTGGGGGGTTGACACAGTGGTGAGCTCCTGCCACTCTGCTCCCAACCTGATGGCGGGTCCCGTGGGCAAGAAGGTAAGCCTCTGCGGGACCCCAGTTGTGTCTGGGGCTGTGGGCTGCACACGCAGGGTACCAGGTCCTCCTTAGAACCCTGCCTCCCCCCGAGGAACTAGCCTGAAACCAGAGCTGCAAAACAGCTCCTGGCAAGACCTCCTTTTTAGGGTTGAGAGTGCTGGGTGCTGTTCTAATTTATGAGGCCACCTGATCTGGCCTGATTCCTTAGGAGCTGCTGCTCTGGCCAAGCTCGGCCACATGCCCTTGACCTTCCACTGGCCAGTCCAACAGCGCTCATCCCTTGAGGCTGGGGGTGGGGAGCTCAGCCCAGTGACGGGCCGATCTACATGCATCACTGGCCACATCCATCCATTCATTTACTCAGTGAAGGAGGCCTTCACTGATGTGAGGGCTGGAGGTACAGGGGAGTAAGGAAGGCAAACATAAGTCCTTAGAAGGCAGCCAGGCAGAGTAGTCTGGGGCTGGGGTGAGGCAGTGCCATCATTTACCTGCTGTGCCACCTTGGACAAATGTTCCTTATCTCAGTTTCCCCAACCAAGGGGGCCAGCAACCGTAGCTAACTCCTAAAATTGTTGTGAGGTTTAAACACATGTAAATTATTAAATACATGTGAGATGAGTATGGAAGGTGTTAGGAAGGCAGTCTGATACAGAATATGTGCTCAATAAATGTTATCCAGTAATATGAAGTAAATAAGATCTGCCGGTGGAAAAATGGCATGGAGGCAGAGAATGCTTGAGGCTTGAGATAGTGTGTCATGAAATGAGGGTAATGAAGAATGCTTCTCAGAGGAGGTGATGTGTGAGCTAAGCCTTGGTGGATGAAGTGTCAGGCTTGCAGAGGTTTGGGGAATAGTACTCCAGGCAGCGGGAACAGCACGTACAAAGGTCCCGTGGCACAAATGAGCTTAATGTGGTCAAGAGCTAATAGCATCCACAAAATTAACGTGGCCAGAGTAGAATGTGTGTAGGGTAGTTGGCAGGAGATGGGATCTGTGAGGCAGGGCCTGGCACTCTCAGGGATGGGGACACCATGGCACCCCAGTTCTCTAATGCTTCTAACTGGATCACAGACCCCCGATCCTTGGCTTTTGTCCTAAGGATACTTTCTAAAACACTCACACCAACCAAGAAACAAGAAGGAAGTCTAAGAAGGGTCAAGGGAGTGAGATGGTGAATTTTGATTCTCCAGGCTCTTCCCCAAGGTGGGGTACATCTCTGTACCCCTCTCTGTTTCCCCAGCATTTTACTGTGCTCACGTCTCTTGCCCTGGTACCCTTGGCCAGCTTCTGCCTTGAGGTATCCCACGGGAGGGGGCGGGGGAATCACTCCCACCCCCCATCTCTCCCTGATGTCAGCTGTAATTAGGAGAATGCTCCACAGAGGCAAGAGACCATTGTTAAGGTCATCTGTGTCCTAAAGCTTCTGCAGGCTTTAGGAAACAGATCCTGACCTTTCTCCACCAGAGAGAAGGGTATGCCTCTGACTCCCCTGGACAGATACATAGATCAAGGGAGGGAGAGGAGGAGCTGTCTACACAGCCCGGTTTGTGGGTCAGTGGGACAATCAGGCACAGTGTGATCACCCTCGTTACCCGACTCCAAGGCTGCCCTTTCTCTGATCCCTCCCGGCTCTGGGGGTGTCTCCTCACGGAAACCAGAGGTGAGCGGGGAGGTTGAAATCAACATGGAGAAGCCATTCTCTCTCTGCTCTCTCCAGCTGCAAGCCTGAAGCAGAGGGGAACCGGGGCCAGCCCCAGTGAGGAAGCATCGGGGGAGATGGTGTGGGCAAGGCGTACACGTACCAGATCGAAGAGAAGATGCTTAGGATGGAGAGAAGGAAACAGCAAGTACCTTTAACAACTGCAAAGTAAATCTCTAGGGAAAAAACCGACTTCCTTTTTCTGTGCATTTATTTACTTATAGCTCACTAGAAACCAGCACACAGAAAGTGCCTGGGTCAGGACATCTACCCCCAGGGGCCAGTGTGGCTGGGAGAGGGTGGGTCAACCACAGGGTCTGCTGAGGACCCCCCCGTGTGGCCTCCTCACCCACAGCTGTGGCCCCCACTGTGTGTCTGTAGGAAAGGGGGGGCCATGCATGCATCTCAGGAAAGGGGGCCCGAGCCCCTGGGAAGAAGGGGTGGGTGTTGAGACCTGTTCACTCACTTTTGTCACTCGGGAAGTGAGGGGTCCAAACACACTCCCTTACTAGCTGGGCCCAGGGTCCACAAGGCCTTGTCCCTTGATGTCTCCTTGGAGGCCCTGGGCGGAGGGGGAGGACTCATGTGGGATATAGAGTCAGAACCTGTATCTGGGTCCAGAAGGACTCTGTAGGAAGTGCAGGGTCAAAAGGGGGTGTGTGGAGGGTCTTGAGGTATTCTGGAGGGAGGAAGAAACGCTGGCTGAGAGGGTCACCCAGTTCAACTTGCTAGTTTAAAAGTCACACAGAATACAGTGGAGGGTAAGAGCACAGGTTCTGAGTCAGACAGAGCCGGACCCGAATCCCGTCTGACATCAGGCGACTGGCCTCACGTCTCTGAGCCTTGCTTCCTCATCTAGAAAATGAGATGATCTCAGCCTGACCCCCAAGGTCCGTGGTGAGGAAGAGACAAGAGAATGCATTTGGTTTCCAAGTGCTCACTAAAATCCCCGCTATTATTAAAATGGACCCTAGTCCTTATCACCACAGATACTAGGAGTGGCAGGAGGAGTAACAGCCCATCTCCTTCGTTCTGAAAGAGGCTTCCTTCCACTCAACCAGTGGTTCGCAGCTGGAGGTGTTTTTGTCCTCCTGCTGGGGGCTGCTGCCATTATCTGGAGACATTTTAGGTCGTCACAGCAACAGGGGACTTACTACAGGCATCTAGAGTTTAGAAGTCAGGGGTGTCGCTGAACATTGCACAGGACAGCCCCCCACAACAAACAATTATCTGGCTCCAAATGCACTAGTGTTGAGGGTTGGAACCCCAGCCTGGACTGTTCAGGATGGTGGCAACCAGGCACCTGTGTCTACTGAGCGCCCAAGATTCAGTGCGTCTGTACCAAGACGAGCCCTAAGTATAAAACACATATTGGGGGTGCCTGGGTGGCTCAGTGGGTTAAAGCCTCTGCCTTCGGCTCAGGTCATGATCCCAGGGTCCTGGGATCGAGCCCCGCATCAGGCTCTCTGCTCCACAGGGCTCTGCTTCCTCCTCTCTCCGCCTGCCTCTCTGCCTACTTGTGATCTCTGTCTGTCAAATAAATAAATAAATAAATAAATCTTAAAAAAAAGTAAAACGCATGTTGAATTTCAAAGACTTAGTATGAAAAAGACAATGTAAACTATCTCCTTAATCATTTAAAACTGATTAGATGTTGAGTGCTAGTATTTTGGATCTCTTGGGTTAAATAAAATATACTATGAAAATTAATTTTGCCTCTTTATTGGAATCCTAAAAATTGTGGGTGATAGGAAATTAACATACACCTGCGGCTCTCTTTGTAGCTGGCGTGCTATTTCTGCTGGACCGTGCTGGTCTAGACCAAGCTTCTACTCTGGGGAGGGGGGGGGGTCTTAAGCGAAGGGCAGCTGGAGGACGAGGGTCATCGTGGCAATGGGGGCTTTCTTGGGAAAGGACAAAGGGGATCATCACACCTCTGCCCCCTGCCAGAGGGAGGATGGTGGGTCCACCCCTCCCCCACACACTTCCCTACTGGGGCTGGGCCTCTCTCTGTCAGGACAGGGGAGGGCAGGAGGCCTAAGGATGACCCCCCTCCCTTCTCCCCATCCCCCCACCAGAGCCACCATGCCAGCCTTTCAGGCTGCAGTGAACAAACAGGCGGGTATAGGGACAGCTGAGGCTTAGAGACCTGAGTGCCTTGGCTCCCCGCCCGCTCCCTGGCAGTGCCTGGTTTAGGATTGGGGGTGGGGAACAGAGGGGAGCCCTTCCAGGCCACCGAGGCCTGGGCCACAGTCCTCTGCTGTATTTTGATCCTCAGAAACCACCTTGAAGTTTCCATGTGCACAATTGAGGCCAGGGGCCGATGAGCAGAGAGGGTGCCTTGTCTGCATGGTGATGGGACCCTCTGTCCTCACAGGAGGAGGCTGGGGTCCTAATGGTATCAGCATGGCCAGAGCCTAATGAAGGGGTGGCAGGAGACTGACTGGGCAGGGCTGCCAGGGCCACCGGAGGTGACCGAGAATGGGCTGGGGAGGGGGGTGGGGAGATGCAGGGCTGGGATTTGGTGAAGATCCCAGGGAGGCGGGTACTCTGGATGGCGGAATGATTTGGGGAAAATGAGACACATCGGCAGCTCCAGCTCAGCTCAAGGAACAGAGAGGTTAGGGGACCCGCCCAAGGTTATCATCTTGGGGTCCTACCTTAGAGTCCCGCATGGTCCCTCCTGTCAGCGCTTGCCCGTCCCACTCTAGCCATGCTTACAGGAGAGGGCTGCTCTGGTAAAATGCTCACGGAATGATCCTGCCAGGGTTCCCCCTCCACCCTTTTGCACACACCAGCCACACCTTCGCAAGGGTGACCCACAGAATACAGAAGGGAGACCATGGGGTCCCCCTGTTTCCTGGGGGCTGGGGGAAGTGGGGAGGGTCATGACCTCAATTTCCCCACCCTATCTCCTGCTATTTCAGAAACCCTGTATCCCGCCAAAATTTGCGGGCCAGAGAGGAGGGGGAGGGAACAGGGTGCAGTCAGGGACGCTCTTCTTCCAAAGACCCTTCCTCTGCACCCTGCAGCCTGGCAGAACCAAGTCCTCCCCAACTCCAGCGTGAAGTCAGGAGAAGGCATTCAGGGACATGGAGCTCACAGCCAGTGCCTGGGGACAGGCAACCACCAGCAGCCCCCACAGGGAGAAATTGGAGCCTGAGTAACCCCCAGGGCCAGATTCCGCCCCAGGGCAGCTCCCCTCTGGCCTGGCCCTGGCCGCACCCCCCTCCCCGCAGCAGATCCTGGAGGAAGCTCAGCTGCTTTGAGGTGGGTGGTGAGTCAGAAGGGTCTGAGAGGAAGGGGAGAGCCTAGGAGGGAGAAGGGAGGTGCTGAGGGGAGAGCGAGGGGAAAGACTAGGGGTCTCCCGGTTTGTTCTGGGTGAGGGGCTGCAGACGGTCAGACCATGGGAAGACTGGGGTCCAGGGGAGGGGGTCTGTGTTAGGGTGTGTGAGAGGATGTCAAGATTTCGGGGAGGCTGTCGGTTTGGGGGCAGTCGGTCTTCCGGGCGAGTTTCTTAGGATTTCTGGATACAAGGGCCTCAAGATGAGCAGCAACTCGCGCTGGAGGAAGTCCGTCGCGTCCCCACATCCGAGGAGGGGCTCGGGGTTTCTGGGATGGGCGGGGGGTAGGGGTGTCTCCAGCGGTCGCGGGGGCCCCACTCACCTGTAGACATCGGTCCAGAGGTAAGTGCCCAGCACGTACACCGCCTCCACGCGGCTCCCGTACTGCAGCCGCACGGTCCGCTCGCGCAGCATCTTCCCACAGTGCCGGTCCTCGCTCGTCCAGGCAGCGTCGGCCCGGAGCACCTGCCGGAGCACCTGCAGCAGGTGAGCCCACTCCAGCTGCCGGCGGTCTGGCTGCGCGCTCGCCTCTATTTACGGCCGGTGGGCGGGGCGGCCGCTTGGCCTCCGCTTCGCAGCAGAGGGCGGGCCCGTCCGTCAAGCGTGGCCACGCCCCCACCCTTCCCGCCGCTCCCCCCACCTCCGGGCCATCGCCCGCGCACTCGCGTTCCCCATCCCCGGGTCTGTAATCGGGGTGAAGCCGGCGGTTGCCCATTTCCTCCTTTCCACGGCTGGTTTACTGACTCCGTATACTTTCAGGGGGCCCCCAGCTACTGGGCGCCAGGACGCAGGGCCGGGCTCCCCTCCCGGCGCCCCCAGTTTTTCAGGGCAGATAATGCAGCCGTGGAGCGGTTACAGGGGCGAGGACAGGAAGTGGTGGTAGCCCAGAGGGAGTGGGTGCCCTCACCCGGCTTGGGGTCCGGACCTGAGCTTTCCTAAAGGAGGCGTTTGCAGACTAAGGGAAAGGGAGGAGAGGCAGTGTCCGGAGGAAAGCCAGGAAGCCAGAGACAAGCTGACGTCCCCATCCACCCACTACGGTGAGGGAGAACAGGGAGCAATTGGCAGGGGAACCCAGCAGCTTACAGGGTCAGAACACCAAGCCAAGGCATCGCTGGCTGGGTGTGCAGTGGGAGCCTCAGGGTGACTTCTTCAGCGAGGAGGGGTCAGAGTGGACGCAGGTTACAAGAAGGAGGGGAGTAGGCTGGAGGGGGTTCTTGTTTGAGAAGGGGGTAGGGTTGCTGGGGGAATGGAGCCCTGGGATGGGGTGCCCCTGAATGAGCGGGTGGGGGCTGACCAGTGCCCAGAGCTGAGGCACACCCTGCCTCTGACCCCAGCAGCCTTCTTGAGATGGCCCAGACTAAGAGATGAAGAGCCCCGCTGCTCACGGGCAGCCAGGATCTGGGAGGAATGTGGGTGGACAAAGGGGAAGGTCTGAGTTGGGCTGGGGAGGGGGGCATCTGCCCCAAAAGGCTCACTGAGCCAGAGAGACCCTGGTAACTTTTGATGGGAGTGAGACTCAGGAGACGGCTGGAGGGCAGCTACCCGCCAAAGAGGAGAAAGCTTGTGCACCTGGGAGCTGACTTGGAGGGTCCCCTGAGTGGGGGTTCTCGTCTGAGCACCCCTCTCCCAGAATTGTTTTTGAGTCCCTACTATGTGGCAGATCCAGGGCCTATGCCAGGGTGCCCCCTTCCTGGGGATCATGAAGCATGGCAACCTCATCTCACCCGCCCAGAAACTAGGGCCCTGGCGCTGGGGGGAGGAATGCCGCACCCCCACTGGGGCCCTGGCAGGTCACCACTGGAGCAGGAGAGTGATGATGTCAGGCAAGGGGTGGTGATTGCCAGGAGAGAAGGAATGACAGCGGGTCCTTAATGCATTCTTCTCGCATGCCGGGCGCTGTCCCAGCGGCACTTTTCATGTATTAGAATTAGATCATTGTACCCTCCCCATAACCCCGCCACTTTCCCGATGAAGAAAGGAAGCTGCACAAATGTTAAGGAATTTGCCCTCTGTTAGGGCCAATTTAATGTTAAAACCTGTTTAACTATTAGGGCCTGCTTAGCCAGAGCAACTCCATATTGCCTAGGTAGCCATATTGTTAACATCCACGGACTTCATTCTGGGAATAAACGCCCCAGTAGTTTCTGGTATCGTCTGGGTATCAATTCCGGGAGTAAACGCCTTGACAATAGAAGCCACATACCTTGGGTCTGCGGTGATGCCCTATAAGACCAGCCTGTGAGATCGGGAGGGGGGTCGCTCTCTTCGGAGGCAGCCCTGGCGGGTCAGTCTGACGTCTAATGCTTGGTATAGAATAAGGCTTTGCATAACTTTCACTTTGTCTCAGTCTCGTTCCTTTGATAACAGACCCCAACACCCTCCACCTCCCAGCTCCCAAGAGGGGCAGAGCCAATGTAGGGACTTGTGTGGCCATGGGGGAAGGGGTTGGGGGACAGAGCAGGTCAGGGCAGAGATGGAATGCTGTCTCTTGATTGGTAGATGAAGAAACCCAAGTTCTAGTTCCTTTGTGGGGTCCGCATCATGAAGCCCTGGACAATTCACCCTGCCCTTTGGGGGCCTGTGAACAACTCAGCTCTCGCATAGGTGTGAGGATGGAATTAAATGAGACAAGGTGTGGGAAACACGAGCACAGAGCCTGGTACAAAGCAAGCAGTCAAGAGATGAAACTCCTCGTCCTTCAAAAATCCAACCTGGACCCAGTGGACCCACATTCGGGTTCCTACCCCTGGCTCAGGGCCTGCAGTTGGGTCACGGCACTGGTCGGTGTGAGGGGAGCCTCCTGGTGCCCAAGGGTTTAAAATAGCTGAAGTGGTCACAGCTGTTGGGGGATTCGGGGCCGGAGGTCTCACGCATCACGGCTGCTCCCGCCGCTCCCCTGGGGCCCGGAAGAGCTGCAAAGGCATCTCATTGTGTCTTTTGGGGAATGCCAACAAAGAAGAGGCTTAGTGTGGGCCGCTTCCTGGCACTGATCTGCACCCCACACCCGCAACTCCATCTCCTGCCAAGTGTGTGGTTGGAGAGCCTGGACTGGGAGGGCTCCTCTGAGCTGTTCCGTGCTATGATCCTGTCCCCGGGGGGTCTCCCTGTGCCAGGTTGTGGGGAGGTGACTCAGACATCACAGCCTGCTTTGAGAGGAGGGACAGCTCACTGAGGACATAATTTATGCAAGAATTTAAGAAGAAAGAAATATACAACGAATACCTGATTAGTATAGAAAAAGAAAAAAGATATGATCACCCAGGACCTCAGGACCAGAGATAGCACTGTTCCCTTTTTTTGAGTGTGATCTTGTAGGGCCAGCCCGGAGGCAGTCGGTGCTTGCTGTGGGTGATGATGCTGGCTGAGCCCTAAGGCTCTGCCAGGAGCCGCCCTGAGGGCTTTGCACCTCTTAGCTCGGTTAATCCTCCAACAACCCTATGAGGTGGGAGCTATTCTTATTCCCAATTTGCACAGGGGAACCAACTGGCCTGGCGGTGAAGACCGTGCATGGCCTTTGGACTTGGCAAAGCTGGGGTCTAGTCCAGTTCTGCCCCTCACTAGCTAGGAGACCGTTCTGGACCTTAGCTGCTTCTTCCTTATAGGAGATGCTCATGGTACTCAGTGTTAGGTTTAATGTTAAAATTTAATTTTAACATTACAAGTTAATGTTAAATTTAATTTTAAAACCTGTTTAACTATTAGGGCCTGCTTAGCCAGAGCAACTCCATATTGCCTAGGTAGACATATTGTTAACATCCACGGACTTCATTCCGGGAATAAACGCCCCCGTAGTTCCTGGTATGGTTCCGGTATTGATTCTGGGAGCAAACGCCTTAACAATAGAAGCCATGTACCTTGGGTCTGCGGTGATGCCCTATAAGACCAGCCTGTGAAATCGGGACGGGGTCGCTCTCTTCAGAGGCGGCCCTGGCCGGTCAGTCTGACTTCTAATGCTTGGCATAGAATAAGGCTTTGCATAACTTTCACTTTGTCTCATTCTCGTTTCTTTGATAACGGACCCCACTACTCAGCGGGCATGGTTGTAAGGAATAACGAGGTGGTACAGACAGTAACATTCTCGGTGCACCAGAGCCCAGCTCCAGCTAAGTCTAATAGATGGCAGTTATTTTCTAGATGCATATTTTGGACTGTACATGCTGTTCTATAACAATTTAAAAAGCCTCTGCAATTTATCACGAGCATGCATTTCTAGGGTGCTATCATCCTCCCCCTTTATGGTGTCCAGAACTTCAGAGTTTGCAGATAAAAGTAAGGTTCTGATTAGCTAAGGAGACTCAGAGAAGGGGAGAGATTGGAGAGAGGTCACCCAGCCAGCCAGCAAATGGAAGAATGCAGAGCAGGGCGTGGGTGGTATTTAGCGAGTGCCACCGTGTGCCAGGCTGTACTGGGCACCAGGTGTTTGAGACATAAAAACAAGTAGCTGTGGCCATTTTTTAAAAAAGACTTTACTTATTGGGGTGCCTGGGTGGCTCAGTGGGTTAAGGCCTCTGCCTTCGGCTCAGGTCGGGATCTCAGGGTCCTGGGATCGAGCCCTGCATCGGGCTCTCTGCTCAGTGGGGAGCCTGCTTCTCTCTCTCTCTCTCTCTCTCCACCTGCTTCTCTGCCTGCTTGTGATCTCTGTCAAATAAAGAAATAAAAATAAAATCTTTAAAGACTTTACTTATTTATTTGACAGAGAGAGAGATCACAAATAGGCAGAGAAGCAGGCAGAAAGAGAGGGGGAAACAGGCTCCTTGTCAAGCAGAGAGCACGATTCGGGGCTCGATCCCAGGACCCCAGGACCCTGAGATCATGACAGCTGAAGGCAGAGGCTTTAACCCACTGAGCCAGCCAGGTGCCCCTGTTGTGGCCTTTCTTGAGAAGGGGCGGCAGGAGCAGAGGAGTGTCCTTGATCACTGCTGGGGAAGGGGGAAACTTCTCTACTCTCTGAGATTCTTCTAGCTGGTCTCAGACTCAAACCAACATGAGAACGATTAACCAGAGAAAAATAAGCAAAGTTTAATAGGATGTGTAAGTTCTGTATACAGGGGGGAGGTTCAAGGAAACCGAGTAACTCCTGAAGTGGCTCCATCTCCAGCTAAAGATGAAAGAAGATGTTGGGGGTAGGGAGTCAGTTATGGGAGGTGACCAGGAAAAGCACAGTCAATAAGGGGTCAGGTTTTTAGGCAGATTTAAGTCCATGTCTTCACATTGATAGAGTTTCTAGAGATTTAGGGTCATCCTAAATACCTCCTTCTGGTACAGAGAGGGAGACACCCTACAAATGGAACTTTCCCTTATACATATTAAATATCTTTGATAAAATGGTAACTTCTATTGATTCTTTAGAACTTCTCTCTCTCTCTCTCTTTCTCTCTCTCTCTCTCTCTCTTTTTTTTTTTTTCATATTTGCACATTCTTAAAAAAAACAGTTTAGGGGTGCCTGGGTGGCTCAGTGGGTTAAATCTCTGCCTTTGGCTCAGGTCATGATCTTGGGGTCCTGGAATTGAACCCCACGTTGGGCTCTCTGCTCAGCGGGGAGTCTGCTTTCCTCTCTCTCTCTGCCTGCCTATTTGTAATCTCTCTCTCTGTCAAATAAATGAATAAAATCTTAAAAAAAAAATAACCAGTTTAAAATAACAAGCATGCCAAAATGGCATATTTTGGGTTGACAAAGTTTGCTCCCCTACATCACCATTAGGCCCCCTAAAGCCATCCAAGCAGATTAGATCTGAGGGCCCTCTATACAGAAGTTTTGGAAGGGCCACTGAGCCAGGGCCTTGGGGACCCAGAGGAAGGGTGCAGGGCTGCCTTGTAGATGAGGGGAGGGAGACATCCCAGGCGAGACTTAGAGGGTGAGCTGCAGGGGAGGAGGGGGTGAGAAGAGTGCTCCAGACAGAAGCAAGTACACACACAAGGGTCTAGTGAGTTCTATCTGGCCAAGTTTTGGGTAGGGCAGGGGCTGGTCTGGCCATGACCAGGTCACACAGTGCCTTGGAAGTCATCAGAAGGATGTTTTTCTTTACCTTAAGGTCCCAGGAAAGCCTTGCAAGGACCTTGAAACATGGCAAATGACATGACGGGTGCTTTAGGAAAATCACGCTGGATACCACGTGAGCTGAATTTGACAGACATTCTGATAGGAGGTCAGAATGGGGAGGTGATGGGCCATCCACCTCCGAGGTAGCTCCTCTGTGCCCAGCGGACCTCCCCCAACCCTGTCCTCAAGAGCAGCTCCCCACACCCTGGGTTTTTCCTTGTTCTCTCAATTCCCTTTTCCCCTGGCAAAGCCCATCCTATGATCCCACTTTCTTGGAAGGTTTCTCTGGCCAGTCAGTGAAGGAGGGGCTCTGGGATGAGGCATCACTTTCACTTCTGCCCCAGCCCTCAGTCCTGTAAGTCATTCCACTTAGGAGAAGGGAAGGGCTAGGAAGTTACATTGTTACATTTATACAGTGGTTTGAACAAAGTAGTTATTTTACCATTTATACCATAGGTATAAATGTGAGGGAAGTGTGACTTGCTCCACACTTGAAAGCTTTCCAGGGCTGCTATCACCTATGGAAATGTGTGTCTGTGTACAGAGAGAGAGACAGAGAGGGAGAGATTGATTGATTTTTAGAGGGGGAGGGGCAGAGGGAGAGAGAGAATCTTTTTTTTTTTTTTTTAAAGATTTTATTTATTTGATAGAGAGAAATCACAAGTAGACGGAGAGGCAGACAGAGAGAGAGAGGGGAAGCAGGCTCCCTGCTGAGCAGAGAGCCCGATGCGGGACTCGACCCCAGGACCCTGAGATCATGACCTGAGCCGAAGGCAGCGGCTTAACCCACTGAGCCACCCAGGTGCCCCGAGAGAGAATCTTAAGCAGACTCCCTGCTGAAGCTCAGAGCCTGATGCGGGGCTTGATCTCATGACCCTAAGATCCTGACCTAAGTCAAAATCAAGAGTCAGATGCTTAACCAAATGAGCCACTCAGGAGCCCCAAGAGATACTTATTTTAGAATTTGCTTCAGGCTAATTATTGGGGCTGGCAGTTCTGAAATTTGTAGAGCACGACCACAGGCTACCTGGAAATTCAGGAAGAGTTGATGTTGCTGTCTTGAGTTTGAAGTCTGCAGGTTGGAAACCCAGGCAGAATTTCTATGTTACAATCTTTTTTTTTTTTTTAAAGATTTTATGTATTTATTTGACAGAGGGAAATCACAAGCAGGCAGAGAGGCAGGCAGAGAGAGGGGAGGAAGCAGGCTCCCGGCTGAGCAGAGAGCCCGATGCAGGGCTCGATCCCAGGACCCTGGGATCATGACCTGAGCCGAAGGCAGCGGCTTAACCCACTGAGCCACTCAGGTGCCCCTCTATGTTATAATCTTGAAGCAAATTGAGTTCTTCCAAGAAACCTCAGTCTTAAGGTCTTCAACTGATTGAATGAGGCCCACCCACAGTGCGGAGGTGATCTGCTTTTCTTGAAGACTGTTGATTGAGTGTTTGCTTCAGCAGCACATATATCAAAGATGGTTGATTGAAATGTTAATCACATCTAAAAAGAATACCTTCACAGCAACATCCAGTCTGGTGTTTGACTAAACAACTGGGTGTCACAGCCTAGCCAAATGGACACATGAAGTTAACTATCACAGTGCCAAAAAGCAGGCTAAGGCTTTGGTGCATTAGCTCACCCTCTATGGGGCATTGATTTCCTACCAGTCATTCTTGCTACAACCTCAGAGGTAAGTATTTTCTTACCTTCGTTGTACATTTCAAAGGGTAAAATGACTTACACAGCATCCTATCCCCAGTCGTTAAGATTCAAACGCAGCTCAGCAGGACAGAATTTGGATGAGTCCCACCACACCCTGGAAACAAAGCTGCAAAGGTAAATCCTAAAGAAGTTGTATGTAAAGGGTCAGATCTCTGACAAGCCACCGAGGGACCAGAGTAAACGGACTCAGTCTATTTGTGGTGTTGTCCAATGTGGCAGGCAGCTTCTGGCTGGATTGAGACGTGTGGTGAGTGTAAGACCCATACAGGTTTTGGAGACTTTGTATGAAAAAAAAAAGTGATTTAAACAACTGATTACACGTGCAAATGATATTTGTATTTATTGGATTAAATAAAATATATTACTAAAATGATTCGCACCTGTTTATTTTGACTTTAAAAAAATGTAACTTTGGGAAAGTTTTACTTTGCCTATGAGACGTCCATTTGTGGCTTGCATATTTCCGTTGGAAGGGCTGGTCTAGCCTCTTCTAAACAATTAGGCAGGGTCTGTGGCCCCCCTTGCTCGTAATTTTCTCTTCCGGGTTGTGCCTTCATGCCTAAGCATAGTAAATATTTGGGGAAGAGGGTGGGATGCCCTGGAGTTCCCAGAGGGCATCTGTGGGCTCTTTGGCAGGAGATAAAGGAAAAGGTGGAGGAGGAGGAGGTGATGACCACGAGGTGGCGCCAGATCCCCATTTTAGGAGCAGGGAGGCGGGACGTTTCTCAGGGGAGGCGTGGTACCAGCCAGTGTTAGCTGAAGGAAGGTGCTTTTTTCTGTCTTAGAGCCTTCTTTTAGCTTTCGGTACCTTCTTCCCACTGGATGGCTGGAATTAGGGCTTAGGGACTCCATTTGTGTGGGTCAGTGACAAGGGACCCTCTCCCTAGACACAGGGGCAACTGCAGCCCCAAGAAGGGGGAGTGAAGTCCAGAGAGGGACAGCGACCTGCCCAACGTCACACAGTTTGCTGTGTGCTCTGAGCCTCAACATTTTCACCTGTCCTGTTGTCTTACTGGCTGGGTCCTATGAGCCTGGGCTGTTGATTCAGTCTAATAAACACTTAATATCATTCTTGAGTATGCATCGTCACTGGGCTGGGCAGGAGAAGGGGCGTGAGTCCATAGACACAGTCCATCCTTATAAGCAATCTAGCAGGGGTGACAGAAGTTCCCTGCCCCCCCCCAGCCCTTTCTATAAGAACACTTCTCGGGCATTCACAACTATGTGGAGGCAGGTGCTATCATTATTCCTGCCATAGCCCACGCATGGCTAAATTCTCCATCTCTAGAATCCATCCACCTGGATTTAAATCCCAGCCCTGCCACTTGTTAGCTGAGGAGACCTTGGACAAATCGTTTTACCCGAGTCTTGGTTTTCTCAACTGTGAAATCAGGGTCACCACGGCACCCCCTTCCCAGGTTGTTGTGAGCTGGAAATGAGAGGATACATAAAAAGGACCGGGCACGTCGAAAGTGCTCGATCCATCTTGCTTGTGGTTTTAGTGGACATCATGCAAGGCCCCTGCTGCCTGGTGCTCCAGCAAAGCCATCTGCTCAGTACCATGGAGGGAGTGCACAGGCCTGGGGTGGGTTCCCTGGAAGCAGATCCTGCTATAGAAATTGTTTATTTGACGGGCTGTCCCAGGAAGCACCAGTCGGGGAGTGAGGACTTGAAGCAGGAAAGGTTAGGGAGTCAATAGGGAAAGGGGTGTCCAATTTACTGGTGTAGGCAGCTGCAGTTTTGGGGGGCAGGAGGTGGGGGGAGTTTCTGGGGGGGAGCGTGGAGCACGAACTCAGAGTTGTCCCCAAGAAGGGTGATGGAGCTGGGGCGTTTGTCGGTGGAGGGCCGCACCTGGGTGGCGGTGGGATGATTCCTGAGCACTCCTGGCCTGTGGTCTGCGGTAGAGAGACCAGGTGAAGGGATACAGGTGCTCTTGGGGGGCGGGCTGGGATGCACAGCCACTGCTTCACAGAGGAGGGAAATTTAAATCAAGCTAAGGAAAGAGGGGAAGGCCTTTGGGAAGAGGTGGCTCTGGATTTCACCTCTGAGGGATGGGCAAGAGTTTGACGAGGGCATTGCTGGCGGGAGACAGGGCACAGCCAAGGAAGGTGGGTGTGGATGCTCAGTGAGTGAGGGTACACGGTGGGGAGATGTTTGGGGGGCAGGGCCAAGAAAAGCCTGAGGCCAGGCCAGAGAGCCTTCTGGCTGGATTCCTTGGGCACTAGGGAGCCATGGAAGGTAGGATCTCTGGCTTTTCGTGAGACTGGGCAGGAGGGACCCCTAAGAGCAGATGGGAGGCTGTGCTAGGGCTCCGCTGGGACAGTGGGAGTGAGCTTAGAGAGAGGCGTACTGGGGGTTAAAGGACTTTCTGGAGACAGGTCCTAGAAATCTTGGAGCCTGGAGCCCTTTCTGTTCCTCCAGGGGCAGAAACCTTAGGGGAGCTCCTTTCTGTGTGCCAGAGCTCCGCTGTGCCATACGCCCACCTTCCAGCAGGGGGCGTCACTGGTACAGAAACTCTCCGCCTCTTAGCGCTCATCAACGCAAGAAGAGCCCCCTCCTCTCTGCTCCCAGTGAGTGAATTCCACGGGTTCCACTCTTTAGGGGAGGGCTCGAGACCTAACAACACACAGCCAGCAGCCTGGATTTAAACCCACGTGCCACCTTTATCTCTTTACCTTTCTATTCTCCCATTCGTGAAATGTACGCGATGAAAGTGTCTTCTCCAGATGATTGTTACAAGGATGAAATGAAATAAAGCATATTAAAGCCCTTGGCACATAGTGTTCAGAAATTGGTGGTAAGTTCTGGAAACAGCCACTAGCCATGAGGGCTGAAATCAAGTGATAGGAGCGGTCCAGAGACCAGGACCTTGCCCCCGGATGATAGTTCCCCTGTGCGGTTGGGGGACACCAAAGGCACCAGGGAAGGGGGAGTGGGTGACCCGATTGTCATTTCCACAGCTAATGCTACCTGAGTGTCACTGTGAGTTCCTGGTACACTTGAGGTGGCTTTTCTGCCTAGAGATAATTAGGTCTCCTTTGGTTTTCCAAAATGAACGATTTATTACAGTTTTAAATTCAATAACTGCATTTCAGCGTTTGAGTTCAGAATAAAAATCCCTCATGGGGGCGCCTGGGTGGTTCAGTGGGTTAAGCCGCTGCCTTCGGCTCAGGTCATGATCTCAGGGTCCTGGGATCGAGCTCAGCATCGAGCCCAGCATCAGGCTCTCTACTCAGCGGGGAGCCTGCTTCCCCCTCTCGCTCTGCCTGCCTCTCTGCCTACTTGTGATCTCTCTCTCTCTCAAATAAATTAATAAATAAAAAAATCTTAAAAAAAAAATCCCTCACAAATAGTGCAACTTTAAAAATAAGTTTTTAAGATGATCATTTAAAAGTGATGAATGTTTACGATCTTGGTTAAACATGTGTAAACACTTTAAATGGAATGTATAAATTTAATATGTTCAATTTATGTTTAAAATACTTCACTTGCCTTAATGACAAACAAAACTTTCTTAAGCACTTAAATAGTTCTTAGAAATCTAATAATTTATGTTAATAAATATGGTGAATTTGAATTCTCAGAACTACTCTGATGCTGTTGACAAACTTGGATAGATTTCAATTTAAAAATCCTGAGTCTAAATCAATCAATGATTCATTTGTGCATTTTCAATTAGAACCAGAAGGCTGATCTGTTACACCCATGGAGCATATTCTTTTAAATATGATACTCAGAATTCTAAACACGCACCCACCCATCATTTCTCGACGTCACTGTGTAACTGCTATATGTTTGATTCTCTTAAATGCCTTTTGAAAAATTTTATTTTATTTATTTGACAGACAGAGATCACAGGTAGGCAGAGAGACAGGGAAGCAGGCTCCCTGCTGAGCAGTGAGCCCAATGTAGGGCTCTATCCCAGGACCCTAGGATCACGATCTGAGTGAAAGGTAGAGGCTTTAACCCACTGAGCCATCCAGGTGCCCCTCTTAAATACCTTTGTACTCAATTCTTAACAAGCTCAAAAAAGTGGGTTCACGAAGGCTACGATTTTGCCACTCCAAGCAAATGCTGAGGTTAACTTCCCAAGCCATTTTGGGGTTATCTCCTCTAAGATTTCTTAATATCTACAGAAACTGCAGGCTTTGATGCAGATTTTTGCCCATGACCTTGATGGGACATGAGTCCTTTGTATGTCACTTGGACAAGATTTCCCATCTCCTGGAAGGGAGTGGTTCTCTAGCTTGGCTCCACGGGTTCCACCTGTGGATTCCCTATTTCTCAAGTCATATTTGAGGTTAAGTGTTTGGGTTTGGGTTTTGGTTCAACTGGATTTACTGCTTGAATCTGTTCTGAACCCTGTTCAAGGACTTCCTTTTGGAGCCACCCTGTTACAGATACTTGAATGACACCCGACTGAATCTTTCTGATTTTGTTTGGTTCCTAGGCACAATTCTAAGGCATTTATAGTGACAATTTGAGAATTGACAACTCAATTCTTAAGCTGGAGCTTAAGAAACTTGCACGCAGCTGAAGAAATGGGGTGTCGGTCAGGTCGGAGGGGGTGTAGAGGTGGAGCCTGGGGTGGGGCTTCCTCTTCATTCTGGTCTCAGCCTCTCTGGCCAAAACCCCTCATCCCCCATCACGGTCTATGGTGCTGATTACCCTTTCTTATTTTCCTCAGATGATTCAGTCCCTGGCTGAAAATATCTTGTGCAAGCAAATGAAAACATAAGCCACCCAGTTAAATTTGAATTTCAGATGAACAATGAATAATGATCCCAGGATCCAAATATTGCGTGAGGCATTGCAAACTATTTGTTGTTTATCTGAAATTCAAATTCACCTGGGCACCCTGTAGTTCATCTAGCAAGGCCCCCCTACGTAACTGTGTTGATAATCGCCAGTCCTACACCCTCTCCCCAACCAATACTGTAAGCCTGTGAAGGTTCAGGCTCTCTGTCATGCTCCCTGCTGTACTCCTGGTGCCCAGCACGGGATCTGACTCACAGCACCCCCTTTTTTGGGAGGTTGCCCTTGGTGATCTCTTGAGCAATCAGATCGAGCCTCCAGGCTGAGTTCAACACCCCATTTTCTTCCTGGGGCCACCTGGGCCTGGCTGGGTCCATCCTAGACAATTTTTTAAAAAGAGTTTATTCATTTATTTATCAGAGAGAGAGAGACAGAGAGCACAGTGGGGGGAGGGGCAGAGGCAGAGAGAGAAGTGGGTTCCATGCTGAGCAAGGACCCTGATGAGGGACTCCATCCCAGCACCCCAGGATCATGACCTGAGCCAAAGGCAGATACTTAACCATCTGAGCCACCCAGGTGTCCAATCGTAGGCAAATTTTTTGGGTATGTTGTTCCAGTATTTTGTGATGGAATTTAGAGCAGCGTTTCCTGCTGTTCCCCATGGTTGGGACCAGTCCCCCTGTTCCCCATTGTTGAGAGCCTGGCCCAGGGGCCTCTGAGGTGCTTCTGAGCCCTGGTGTCCTACCTGCTTCACCAATCTGAGGCCGGTAGATGGCCACCCACAGCAAAGCCCAATGTAGGGGAGAGCCACTCACTAGTCCCACCTGTTACCTTCCCAGTGCCTGCTATATGTACCCAGAGAGAGAACAGGGGTCCCACGTGTAGCAGGAATGTGCTCTGCTGGGCCTGGTGGGGACCCTTCTGCCCTCATAGGCCCTTGCGGGCTTCCAAGGAGGGGTCCTGGGGGCTCCATGTGGGCTGCGCTGCACGGAGCCACCCTCACTCCAGCCAGGGAGGGGCTGAAGCCTCAGCCTCTGCCCCCATGAGCCAGACTCCATCAGCACAGATGAGTCTACTCTCCTCCCACTTGGGCCCAGACCTGCACATGTGTGCGCTCAAACACGCACATAAGCTTATCCTGCTTTGATCCCATGGACCCCGTAAGGGTCAGCTCCCCAGAAGGCTTCCTGGGACCCAGCCCCCTCTTGGAAGGCATGCCTCACCCTGAGGGGCAGTGAGGGGCTGGGAAGTCTGCCCCCATCCCTGGCAGTGAGCCCCTGGTGTTCAGGGACCTCTGATTCATCTCTGTGCCTGGCGCCTGGCCTAGGGGTGGGAAGTCTCAGTAACCATTCACCGAATGGTATGAGCAGAGTCCCGCCACGGCAACAAAATTAAGCATCGAGCCCTGCTTCATGTCCGGCGTTGAGTGCTCTCACCAAGCTTAGGAGGTGGGGACTACCATTATCCTCACATTCCTGAAGGGGAAACTGAGGCACAGAGCTTCAGTGACGACAGTGGTGAACTCATTTGAGCCCTGTGAGCCTGCCAGCAGTGAAGGTTAACCCTTCCACATAACTCCCCTTTATCCACATGACTTAGTTAAGGCTCCTAGATGTCTCCTGGTTTCGCTATGGCCCTTGGTTTCCAAACTCCCATTCTTTACTGGATAAATGATTAGCTGAACTGTTTGTCGCCACGGATCCATCAGAACACGGTGCTGATTAACCAAGCTCCCTTCCTTCCTCCCTGCCTGTCTGGTCCACCCTCAGCACGGGCCAGCTACAGCCCCCCGCCCCCTGCCCCCGGCAACTGGAGGGCCCTGGGGCCCAAGTGGTCTACCTCTCCATCACCCACGTTCCGGCCCACTTCCCCACACCAGTTCCTCTCGCCTCATTCACTCCTTTCTATAAAAGAAAAGCCCCTTCTGCCTGCCTCTTGGGATGCTCACAGAATGTACAGATGGCCAGAGCTCTCCCTACTGCCAGAGGCCCTCCTACCCCATGAAATCGTTCCTTCCTTCCCTGCAACAATCCATGTGAATAAAGCCGTGCCCTACACCGTCTGTCTTTGTCGGGTTTAGTTTGCCGTAACTTGTCCAAGCTCACACGGCCAGCAGGGAGCCGGGCAGGGTTCCGATCCAGGCTTTCTGCTCTCGGAGCTGAGTTCCAGATGCTCTACTAACTGGCCCGTTGTGCGCCTGCGCGCTCCAGGCCTCCGCAACTACCCGCAGACACACCTGCGGAACGTGTGCCTCCATCGCCCTTCATGCACGCGGGCTCACGCATGCGCTCATCCTCCCGCGGGGAGTGGGGGAACCTCCCCCAGGTGCACGTGCGCTCGCTCAGCTCTTCCCATATGCCACCCCTCCCACCCCGCGCGCACGGCAGTCCCGTTCTCTGTGGCGGGAAAGGAAGGTGAGTCTGTGCGAAAGCTGGTAGCGGGTTTGGCTGTGAGCCTCGCACCCTGCATCCTTCCTCCGCCTGATGGGATCTCCTGGTCCCCCCCAGAGTTCTCCCAGCTGCCCCCCCCCCACCCCAAACCAGGCTGCTGGCATTGCTGCTGCCCTCGGGGTGTGAGTCAGGCCCCTGCAGGGAGGGAGTGCGAGGGGGTTGGAGGACCCTGGAGCTGGTTCATGGAGCTGGGGTGACATGGGCCCCAGCACCCAGGATCTGGCTGGCAGATGGAGAAGAAAGGCTTGAGGGGCCCACACTGAGGCGTGGCTCCCTGTCCCTCCCATCTGAGAGGAGCCTCGGCTGCAGAGAGGGGGGAAGCCCAGGGCGCTGCCCTTCCTTCTGGATATGAATCTTCCGCAGCTGCCTGCGGGCTGGATGGCCCTGAACGAGTTACTTAACTTCTCCGAGCTTCAGTATTTTCGCCTGTTAGGCGAGGACAAAGAAGACAAATGAAAAAGAGGAGCTAACACGGACTATGTGCCAGACACCGGGCCATGAGGTTAGAGAGGTTAATTTATTTGATCTTCTCAGTAGCCTGTCAGGATAGATTTTAGGTCAAAGCATGTGAAATTGCAATTTTTATAGGTCAGAAACAGTCAGAATGCTGACAGATGTGTTTAGTATAGCCTGATATTATCTTCCCTGTGTTACAGATGAGGAACGGAGACTGAGAGAGGGGACAATTCCTGCCCAAGACCACACTGCTATGGAACAGCAGAGCCAGGATTTGGACCTAGGCCCACATGGTTCCTCTCTTGAATGTCACTGCTGGGCCTTGGTGAGGACCAAATCAGCTCAGGGTAAGTGCTCAGCATGGCACCAGGCACACAGCAAGTGCTCAATAAATGCACTGTTTCTTGTTCCTGGGGTGACTTCTCAGTTATAATCTCATCCGGCTAGATGATTGACTCCCCCATTCCTACCCCAGCTCCTCCCTCTGACCTGTCACCCACTCCAGTGCTGGGGTGAAATCATGGGCTGGCCTCACCCACGCCGCACTTGACCCTTGTTTTTCATCATCATCAAAATGCTTTCAGGCAAAGGCAGACCATCTTCTCTCAGGGAGTCTTCCCGGATGGGCACCTCCCTGCCAGGTGCACACTCCCTTTCTTCCTGGGCTCAGGTTCAATGCCGTGTTCAACTGGTTTTGTGTTTGCCCACAGAGGCTGTGTGCCCGCCGTGCTCCATGGGGCTCTGGAGCCAGAGTGCCTCCCCCACACCCCACCCCGAGATCACCGACTAATGTCATGTGTGGGGCCCTGGGCTAAGTGTTCTCTAAATTTGTTCCCATAGCAACGCTTCCAGAGGGAGAACTTTTATTCTATTCTATTTTGCTGATGTTGAGACTGAGGTTTTCAGAATTAAAGTGACTTTCAGGCTTGAGGTGAGCCTGAGGATGGAGGGGCTCTGACCTCTGTCCAGGAGAATGAAGGGGTACATCCTGGTGTAGGTGATGTTTGGGGAGGCTCTTGTTCCGGGGCTGGCCTGTCTGCAGGCAGGGGTAGGGAGATGAGAAGAGAGGAGAAGATGAGCCAGGAGGAGGAGACCATGTGAGCAAAGCTTGAAGACATGAACAGCTCTGGGTGTTTTCAGAGAGCACATGGAGGAGAGAGTGGTAAGCAGGGTGGGTTGTGGGGGCTCACAGCGTGGCTGGACAGCAAGACCCTGGGGCCGAGATCAGGCAGAAGGAGGAAGGTTGCTGGGGTTGGGAAGGGAGTCATGGCCCAGGTAGGAAGTGGGTCCTGATCATCTAGAAGGTCCCTTCCATCCAGAACACTCTGCTATTTCACTGCCCTAAAAGTCTGCAGTTTCACATACTTAGGCTAAATGAGTCTACGGGTTTCGTGTTTGTTACTTTGAACAAGTAACATCCGAAGATTCCCTAATCCTGACGTTTTAATGGTCTAAGGTCATGCGTGTCTTCCATCTAAGCTTCTACTAAAGCAAGAGCTTACAAGGTCAGAGGGTCTATAATTCACACCTGCTGAATCAGAGCCCTCTGCGTCTCAGATCCCGTGATTTGCAGATTCTATGATTAATTTCAGGAAGGTGCTAAGCATGTAGGTGGGGAAGGCAGGGGCAAGGCTGGTGCCTAAGCATCAACCCCCTCCTTGAGTGTCAAGTTTCCAAGGGTTGGGTACAAAAGAGGAACCAGGAAATATTTACAGAATGAATGTTTGGGTGAGAAAGGACAAGGCCAGCTTGGGGGTGGGGGCTGGGGTGGTTCTGAGCCAGGTGCAGGGCTGACAGTGGCACCATTAGGAAGACAGCGTCAAGTGCCTTTGTGGGATGGCTACAGGAAGTTGCAGATAAGGGTTGAGGATTTGAGCTTGTATTTGACGTTGGCACGATGACATAGCATGCTATGAAGTCAGATTTGCAGTCCAGCCCCGTGGCTGCTGGGAAGCCAGGACAAGCCCCAAATGGGGGTGGCCCAGCCTTTTTCATAGATGGCCAGCGGGTAAATATTTTAGGTGCTTTGGACCAAGATACGTATTGTTTTCTTTTAGCAGAGATACAGTGCCCTTGCATAAGTACAACGCTTTACCATTAAATTCACTAAAAAAATAATACACATGCTCCCCTGTGCCTGAATAGTGTGACGTCTGACCATCAACAGATGGAGGGATAAGCATATTATAGTATTTACATACGAGGGACTATTATTCAGCCTTGAAAAGGAAGGGAATTCCACTATCTGCTGCAACATGGATGGACCTCGAGGATAGTCATCTCAGTGAAGTAAGCCAGTCACAGAAAGACACTCACTTCTATGAGGTTCCTAGAGTAGTCAAATCCATAGAGACAGAAAGCAGAATGGTGGTGACCAGGGGCTTGGGGAGGAAGGCTTGGGGGGCTTAGTGTTTAATGGGTGCAGAGCTTCTGTTTGGCAAGACGGAAAGTTCTAGAGACAGAGGTGGTCGCTCAACTGTGTGAACATTTAGTGCCACTGAACCATACACTTTGAAAAGGGTTAAGATGGTTGAATTTATTTGGGGTGTATTTTACCACAATAAAAAAAATATAACATTCAAAGTCCATGTTTTTCCATGTTTTGACATGATTGGAATGCACTGGTAAAAAAAATGCATAAAAATACTGTGGTGATCTGCACACTGTCACCTTAGCTGTGTCACTGTGATTTGTCGCGCCCTGCACGGCCACACACAGTGAGGAGAGCAGAGAGTTTGTCTATAACTACTGAGCTCAGTGGTTATGGGGCGAGGGGACCCTGGACAGCGAGTAGGGAACAGGTACGGTCCTGTTCCACTGGAACTTTATCTACGGGCATGGAAACAGAATTTTATTTAGTTTTCACGTGTCATGGAATATTCTTCTTTTGATTTAACCCCCCTCCCCGAATCAATGTTAACAAATGTTAAAGTTGTTCTTCGCTCGTGGGCTGTAGGCACCTCTGCTGGGGGGTGGATTTGATTCCTGAGTTGTAGTCGGTCAGCGTCTGGTCTAAAACATCAGGTTTCGCGATAATTTGGCCAAAGGCTTCCTTGGAGAATTGATAATGTGGTGGATTGACTTTTGGTCTGTTTGCTGAGTCGGTCATTCTGCCTCCACGGGCGGGGAAGGATTCGGGCTGCCTGGGCACTCCTTTGCCTGAGAGATCTCTCTCGGAGGACAGAGACGGCTGGTGGCCTGAACATCTGGTCAGGATACTGTGGCCCAGGTCAGGTGTCTGGCAGAGAAACTCAGGGGATCAGGGGCAGGACAGGGTTTCAAGACTGTGTCCCAGAGAGGAGCCCCTCCATCGTGATGCTCTTGGATACTGGGGGCTGGTGTCCTTCACCACCGTGGTAACTTTGGGTTTCTTGGTTCCGATCCCAGTTACCTCCTCTGTGATTCCTATAAAATACATCTAAGGAAAGCGAAATCATTTTTTTTTTTTTAAAGGTCAAGCCGGAGACATTATTTTGGCATAGCTCTGGAGAGCCTGACACCTGATCTCTTTTTACCTGAAAAGGAGATTGGCAAGTGTTAAAGGCAAGAGTAGCGCCCAGCTGAGACTCTCTCCTTGAGGTGACCAGAAGGAACAAAGAGAACCCTGAAAGGAATTACTTGCTTCAGGGGACTTTAGTGCTACTTAAAGCTGTGTTCATTTCCCTGTACCTATTGAAAGGTGTCTGGGGGACCACCAGTGGAATTTTTGATACATTGGAGAACAAGAGAGTAAATTACTGGCATGCCTTTAATGTGTTAGTTTCTCCAGGGCTAGGTTACTCAGAGAGCATGATCAGAACAGGAAGTGATTCCGTTGGCTCCTTCACCATGGTTGCTGATTGAAGGGAGGAGGAGAGATGGGGAGTAGGAGGAGGAGGTTGGGGGGAATCTCTGGGTAGGAGGGCTGGAGAAAGGGCTCAAAGGAAGGGGGGGATTGCATTGGCAGAGAAGCACTGAGTTTGGGGGATCTGCTGCTTTTACGGCAAGCACAAGGAAGCTGGCTTCGTCCTGGTGTCAGGGGAGTGTTATCCCTCATGCCTCCAGGTGCTTGCTGCAAACACGAGCCCGAGACTTGGCCTGGGTAAGGAGCAGTCAGGACGGGGCCATTTTGGCAGAGCCAGCAAGAAGGCACAGAGATGCGTAGGGCTGGTGGCCAACTGCCTGTCCTAAAAGTGACATGGGTGGGTGCAGATCTCCCTGGGGGCAGGAGGAGAGAAGAGGCTTTTTCCACAAGGGAAATGCATCTAGCTCTGGAGCTGTAGGGGCAGTTCAAGTCTGCTTTTTAGGGTAACTTTCACTCCCCCTGCCTTTCAGGATCCAGCTAATCGATGGAACATATGCTCCCTGCCGGGTGCTGCACTGACCCTGGCAGTGCACCTGCTCTGTGCAGGACACTGTGTGGACCCTGTGAAAGGTCCGAGATCTTACCCTCCCTTTAAGCTAATAGACCAACTGTTACTGTTTCATGGATGCTGGTAGATGACCTGAGACCTCTGCTTTGTGCTGGACTCTGGGATTCGGAAATACATAGGAGCAGGTTCTAGCCTCAGGGAGCTCCAAATGGGAACACTAATACAGGTTTCAATCCAGCACCTGCTGAAGCAGGAAAGGCCTGCGTTCAAGTAGGAATGAGGGAAGGCTTCCCAGAGGAGGTGGTGTTTGAACCGGGTCCTAAAGGGCAAGCAGGAGTTTTCCAGGCAGAGGATAGAGAAGGGTGTTCCTGGCAGGGGGATGGTGTGTGTACTCTGGAGATGGGAGCAGTCTAGAATGTTCTAAGGAATGGGTCTGACATGTTGGTCCTGGATCCAGAATCCTGCCCATTTAACCACTTGCTTATTCAGCTCCAGCACCTGTGGGCAGGAGAGAGCACGGAAGAGAGGGTTGGAAGCCCCTGACCTTGAGGATGCCCACATTCTGCCCAGCACGGGCATGACCTGTTCCCAGGGAGGGGCCAGAGGAGGGAGAAGTGATTTGGGAACACTTCCCAGAGGGAGTAAGTCATTTTATTTTAAAAAATTATTATTGCATAGACAATGCATGTTTGTTGTAAAAAAAAAAAAAAATCAAACAATACTAAACTATACAAAGTGAAAAAAAGTGAAAGCTTGCCCTTCCCCACAATCCTTCTTCCCAGAGGTAACCACTTTTAGCCTTTCAATGTGAATCTTTCTAGAACATTCCTAACATATATAACCATATTTTATGAAAAAATTTTCCAACAAAAATGGGATCACACTAATATATATCTTATGCTTCAAATTGCTTTTATGCACAATCATTATTGGCGCAACAAATATTTATTGAACAGCTACTGTATTCCAGGCAGTGTTGGTCTACTCTAGAATGAAAGCAAAGGTCAGGTCAGGCAAGGTCATGGCTCAGGCTGAGCTTACTTTTACAAAGAGAAGAATAATAAGCAAGCAAACAAATGTATAAAAAATTACAGGGTATTAGAAGTGCTGTAGAGGAAGTAAGCATGAGGTTGTCACAGAGAAAGCAGAAGAGACCTATTTACTAGGGTGGTCAGGGAAGGCTTCTCGGAGGAGGCGATGTTTGATGGGAGATTCAGAAGAGGAGCGGGCAGAAAACCACAGAAAAGCCAGGAAACCAGCTTTAGGCAGAGGGAAGGGAAGCACAAAAGTTTATGCCAAAGTGCGTCACCTGAGTCTGATGATGAGGAAACATCAGATAAAATGGAGGTACAGCGTCTGCAAAAACTTCAAGAATGTCATTGTCGTGAAATGCAAAGCAAGTCCAAGGAGTTGTTTCAGATGAAAGGGGACTAAAGAGACATGAGGACCGGATGCAACAGATGATCTTGGATTTTGTTTTGCTGAAATGGACATTATTTTGACAGTTGGTAAAATCCACGTTAAGGACCATGGATTAGATAATAGCATCTCATGGTGTTAGCTTCCTGATTTTGATAATTATACTGTGGTTATAAGAGAATTCTACACTTGTAGGAAACACATAAACAAATATGTATCTATGGTAAAAGGTCATCATGCCTGTAGTTTGGGGAAAAGCATGTATATTAAATATATAAAACATGAATGTATATATATATATATATAGAGAGAGAGAGAGAGGGAGACATTAATGTAGTAAGATGTTAATATTTGGGGAATCTAATTGACCTAGATGGCGGGTATCTGGGAATTCTTTGCATTATTTTTATAGTTTTTCTGTAAATCAGAAATTATGGGGGCACCTGGGTAGCTCAGTCGGTTAAGCCTCTGCCTTCGGCTCAGGTCATGATCTTGGGGTCCTGGGATTGAGTCCCACATCAGGCTCCCTGCTCAGCAGGGAGAGAGCTTCTCTCTCTACCTCTGCCTGCCTCTCTGCCTGCTTATGTGCTTGCTTTCTCTCTCTCTCTCTATCTCATTTGTTTCATTGGGCACCCCTTATGCTTGGGACTGAGCGTGTTTTTTTCTTTCTGTGCTGGCCATTTTCCTTCTGTATAAGTAGGGAAGCAACAGGGGTCCATGACCAGACCCTGGGCCCCTTTGGAGGAGGAGAAGAGAAGTTGAAGGAAGCCCAGAGAGCATGATGTTGAGGAAGCCGGGGAAACAAAGTGCTTCTGGAAGGAGGGAGGCCAGGTATGTCCAAGGCTGCTGAGAGGGCCAATAAGATGAGGACAGAGGAGTGGCCCCTGGGGTTGGTGGCCTGGAGGGCACAGTCTCAGTGACATGTTGGGATGGGAGCCTAATCACAGTGGGTGGAGGGGGAATGGGAGGTGATGTTTTGGAGAGACAGACTGGCCCCACACTTTCGGGAATATTGCTAGAAAGGAGAGTGGAGAAAGGGGGTGGGAGCTTGAGGGGAGGTAGGAGGTTGACACTCCTTGTGTTTGCTCAGGGGGACATCCACATCCTGTTTTGAGACAGGAGTGGGCAGAGATAACAGGAGTAAGGTCCATCAAAAGAGAGGGAACGTTACATTCCCTTTTGGGGACCTCCTCCAGTCCCATGGCATAAATCCCAACCAGACACTGGTGCCTCCCAAAGGTGGCTCCTCTCTTCACCCTAACTGCTTCCCTGAGCCCCAGTCGTGGCCATCTGCCTGCCTGGTTGATATCTGTCCAAAGATGGCCAGTGGGCACTCCAGCCCAACTTGGCCAAAGAACTCATGACTTTGGGGCACCTGGGTGGCTCAGTCAGTTAAGCGCCCGACTTTTGATTTTGGCTCAGGTCATGGTCTCAGGGTTGTAGGATCGTGTCTGACTCTGCGCTCAGTGGGGAGTCTGCTTGGGATTCTCTCTCTCCCTCTGCCCCCTCCCCTGCTCACTCTTGCGCTCTCTCTAAAAACAAAACAAAACAAGACAAAACAAAAACAAAAACTTGTCACATGCCCAGCTGGCTCAGTTGGTAGATGGTAGAGCGTGTGACTCTTGATCTCGGGGTGGTGGGTTTGAGCCCCACGTTGGGTGTAGAGGTTACTGAAAAAAATAAAATCTTCAGAGAAACAAACTTCTGTCTGAACCAGCTTCTGCTCTTGCCTTCTACCACTTTTTTCCCTTCTAAGAGAAAGTACCACGTCTTCCCAGTGTTCAGGGCAAAACCCTTTGAGGCGCGTCTGGATCCTTTGGTCTCACTGCAGTGCCCTTCTGAGCGGCCCCTCGCTCTATAAAATCTGTGGACTAAGTTCTGGACTTTGTGGAGAATAACTAGGCAGGTGCCATGGACCGTCCTTTGCCAGATGCCCCCATTAGTAAGTTACATGGAATAAAACTCTGTGTAAATTGTACGGGGTCACCTGATATTTTCTGGTCTCAAAGTGCCTTCTCAGTTTGGGGGATACTTTACTGTCCCTCCCACCTTCTAGGAGTGGTCTATTCTTGTTGTTCTCCCCTCACTAGATCATTCCAAGAGTGGGTGACCTTGTGTCATTCACCCTGTACCTCCAATGTCTACCACAGTGCCTGACATACAGTAGTTGCTCAATGAATAATTGTTGAATTGATTTGAAATTACCTTGTTCACCTCTTCATGATTTTTACCATTTTTCTACTGTTATTATTTATTTGCAAGAACTCTTTGTTTATTAAGGATATTAGTACTCCGTCTTTTGATTTCTTAGAAGGTGTTTGCTGAAAATGGTGCAAACTTTTCACTGTGGCAGCATGAGCTAGAACTACTTGGATGAACCGCTCCAGCCTCAGAATATACAGAGAAAAGAAAAAAAAACCCACTAATGGACACTTAAAGTTTGCCAGCTCATATGCAGAATCAAAGGGAGGGACGACTTCCCTTCCTTGGAATGCTGAGGAGCTTGGACTCCTAGACCTTGCCCTGGCTTAGCTAGTGGCAGAAGCAGGTGACTTTTTGGCAGGTCTCTTTGCCTGAGCTGAGTCACTCACAAATTGGGGATAATGATGTTTGTTCCTGGCTCATCAGCTTGGGGGTGTTTTAAACTTTTCAGGTAGAAGGATTTGGTGATGGGTCAACAGGTCCGTAAACATGAAGTGAGTTCCCTCTCTCGGCCATGGCCCTGTAGAATAAGACATCACTGGTGTTTGAGGAGCTCACTGTCCACACAGGGAGAGAAACAAGTAGGAGAATCAGTCCAGTGGCTACGGGAAATGGTGTGTGTGTGTGTGTGTGTGTGTGTGTGTGTGTGTGTAGCCACAGACAGGATACCCACAAAGGGTGGCTGCCTAGAGGGAGGGAAGAAAGGCTTCCAAAGGAAAGCACATCTGAAAGGGGCGAGCGGATGAATAGAATCGAAGTTTGTCAGACAGACAGTGTGCAGGGCAGTCAGAGGGAGGGACGTGCAGGAGCGGAGAGGCTGGAAGGCTCGCAACAACACAACCGAGATGGGGACACTGGCATCTGCGGGATTCCCCTCTGGCCGACCCAACACTTCCTCTTCTTCTTGCCTTTCCCGACTTTGGCCTGAGCCAAGGTGGCCTTGGTGGGGAGGTGGCTGACGTGTGACTACAGGAGTGGCCAGCCTCCCTGCAGACAGCTGGGAAGCAGTCCTTTAGGAGGCGCTGCTTGGGGAAGCCAGTCTTTAGGGGGCTTATCAGATCTCCCTTTTCTGCACAACAGGGAAAGAGGCAGAAGGAGACCCTGCCCCATGGCTCTCTTGCTTGGCTCAGCAGTCTCACTACTCCTAGGGGAGAATCCTTTCTGGGAGCAGAGAAACCACAGGGATGGGGACTCTGTGGGGGGGACTGGGAGATACTGAGCTGAAAGGCAGAGCTGAGGAGAGTCTGAGCTACCTTAGTCCAGGGAGGGCAAAGTATTTCATCCACCCTGGGACCTCTGTCCTTGGTGCTTGGTGGCCTCTGCGAGTGGTGTATTTGAGGCTGAGATGTGTTTCAGCAGGAAAGTGTGCTGGGATCGATTAGCAATGTCTGCTATGGATGCTGGAAGGCAGAGAAGGGGTCTGCAGGCTGTATTTCTTGCTATCTCTGACCTAGTCAAATGCCTTTTATAGAGGGGGAGACTGAGGAACAGAGAGTGGCAGTATCTTGTTTGTTGTTCTATTTCTAGTCCCAGGACTATATCTGTCACATAGTATCAGGAAAAGTCTGTGAAACCGGCTTGTCTGAGACAATAACCCAGTTCTCTAGCCTCAAATTTTGTGTTCTATTAAAACTGAACAAGTGGCTGGTTTGGTGCATGGATGTTGCACGTTCCCTGGGAGTTTTTCTGCAAAGGGACACCCCCCAGAGGAGGAATTGGAGTGCCTTCTCCTGGCAGCCATGGGCTGACCAGGCTGCAGAAGAACTGATTTTTCCCTCTTCAAACAGATCAATTCAAAAATATTAAGTGTAACAGTAGAATCATAGACCCTCAAGTCTGAATGCCCTCAACAGATTTTATTCCAGTTCAGCAGGAAAAAAAAAAAAAAAAAGCCCAGACATGCACTCAGAAATCAGCTTGATTTCTTTCTAGCTGTGTGACCTTGGGAAAGTGACCTAACCTCTCTGATTCCATTCAGTTTCCTCATTTGTAAGAGAAGAATAATGTAATCTCCTGCTCAAAGGTTTGAATGAAATACATAAGCACATTGTCAGCCAGAGGCTTGACACTGAAAAAAGGAGTCTGCATTTTACAAAGTGGAAGGAAAAAAAAAAAAGAAAGAAAACTCAGCAAATTCAGGTTCCAAAGACACTAGTGTCCATATTTCTAGCAAATAGTCATATAAAATGTAGGCACATTTACTGGTCTTCCACCCCTTCCAGAATATGCCATCCCTCCACTTCTCCCACTAAGTCTTGTCTCTTTCAGCAGTTCAGTGTGGAGTTCTGGAATGGCCTCAAAGACCCCAGGTTCACTCAGCACCTACTATGTGCAAGGGCCCAGGCTAAGCGCTAGGGCCCCAGTTTAGTGTAGACAGGAACAGGTGATGACATTTGGTGACCAGGGAAGTCCGGCTCTGCTGGCCCCAACCAGGTTCCTTCCTCTGGGCCTCAGTTTACCCATCTGTGACATGGGGATATGGGCGTGACCAGAGGAACTGTGGGGTCTCACCCTGCTGTAGCCTGTGGGGCAGGGAGGAGGATGTTGGCTGTTGCTGTTGGAGGTCTGGAGGTGAGAAAGGGTGAACAGCGTGGTGTGCGCGGGGCGAGAGAGGCGCCCTGACCTGTGACCGCCCTGCCGGCTGGGGAGCGAGCCTGCAACCAGGGCTTAGCAACCAGGGATTAGCGAGGCTTTAGGCCGGGATTACCGTGGATGGCCAGCTTTTGGGTGACTAAAACTGCTCCTTCGTAGCCCGAGCCCCGCCCTAGGCGCCGGGGGCTCCCAGGACACCGCCCTCCTCCAATCACGGGCTCCCTCTCATCCCGCCGCCGTGGCTCTGGAGAAAAGCTGGAGCCGGTTGGCTGATGGCGGCCCTCCTCCAGGCCCTTGGGCGAGCCCTGGCCCCCACCGCTCCCCTGGATCTGCCGAGGTCTGTTGGGGGAAGCAGTCGTCCCTCAGTTCAGACACCCCAGTCCCGCCCAGGTTTGCTGCTCGAGGACATCTATGCTTCCCAAAGCGAAGTCTTGGCGCCCCAAAAGGGAGCCCCCCTTTTCGGTGGTCCCAGGCTTCCTTCGGTTTTGTGGTAGCCAGGTAGACTGATGCTGTTGTGGGCCCTGGGTTCAGATGCCACCTTTGCCTTTTGCCTGACCCGTGACCTTGACAAGTTAAGCTCTCCAAGCTCCAATTTCCTTACGGGACCGTGGTTAAACTCATTATTATTAAAAACAACATGGAGCACTTATTAAGAGGCCACACGGAGCGTGGAAACTGCTGGTGTGGTCTGTGGACCAGCAGCACCGCATTTCCTGCGAGCTTGATAGAGACGCAGCGGCTAGACCTGCAGCCAGACCTGCTAAGCCACTCTGCATTAAAAAAAAAAAAAAAAAAAAAAGAATAAGAATTATTTATTTATTTGAAGGGGAGAAAGAGTGAGTGCCCGGCGGAGGCAGAGGGAGAGGGTCTCAAGCCGACTCCAACTTGAGTGAGGAGCCCCGAGGGAGACAGATTCTTGACCCCAGGACCTGAGCTGAAATCAAGAATCAGAGGCTCAACCTACTGAGCACCCCAGGTGCTCCCTAGCCTACATTTTAACAAGATTCCAGCGTGCTGTGAGGAGTAACCCCAACGGGGAACTACGAGAGCCACGACCTGTGGGCAGACCCCATCTGCCTCCTATCACCTGCTAAGTTTGGGCAAGTTAAGTCTGGGCCCAGTTTCCTCCTCTGTGAATGCAGAGGATAATAAGGTGAACTGTGTACTTTGAGAGAGTTGTCCTGAGGCTCAAACAACTGACAATGAACCCCCCCTCCCAAGAGCCACCCCACAACAGAACAGCGGCTGGTGCAGAGAAAGACTCCATCCAGGACCGTCCAGCATAAGGGGCTCTCGCACCCGGCTTCGCTGCCTCTCCAGCCCCAGCTGCCGCCTGCTCCCCTTTCCTGGGAAACAGCTCCCAGCCGCAGCTCCTGCCCCTCTGGGCAGGCACTCCCTTCCCTGCTTGCAGAGACCCCTGTCTCCCTCTGTCCATGTCCCCCCAAGAGGGAAAGGACATGCGTCCTCCAATTTCTACCACCCTTAGGGCTTTATACATGGCAGATCCTTATAAGCAGTTGTGCAGTCTGGGCTGACTTGCCCGTGTTGCTCTGTGTGCATGTGGTGGGGGGGGGGGGAGGCTGAAAGGGAATTTAATGATAGCCTTTAGTAAGCACTTGCTCGGTGTTGAATCCTTGCTGTATGCCCTACATGGTTATTTACCTAGTGCTCAGTAAACAGCTCTGAATGGGGCAGCCGCTCTTATTATGCCCCTTTTCCCCCCAATGAGGAAGTGAAGGCTCCGGGAGACAGACTCATGGATTCAAGTTCCCACCAGGGGCAGGTGGCTGACCTGGGATCTGGCGCTGTCTCTCCCCTGCTGTGTGAGGATGCCTCCTCTCTATTGAGTCTCTGGGGACAAAGAGCAGGGAAGGAACTGGGGAGAGGGGAGTCCCATCTGGGTCTGGATTGAGGTGGGATCCGAGGCTCCCCTTTGCCGTCTCCCTGGAGAGACTATTAGCCTTGGCGTGGGGTGGAAGGAGAGAGAGAAAAAGAGGCTGCATCGGAAAGGGAGCTAGCTGTTTCTAGAACACTTCTTCCCCATTTTCCAGACGGGGAGAACGAGGCTTACTGCCTTTCTGGGAGTCCCGTGGTCAGAAGCTGAGCCTCCCAAGTGCCTGTCTCCCTCCCCCAACGCCCCAGCTTCACCCAGCTCCTGGGCCAGGACCTAGGCCCTGCCCCTGTTTCTCCCAGCCCCTCCCAGGACTCATCCTTAATCCTTTCTGCTTTGGCCTGACCCGCCAGGTCCAAAGGAGAGCTGGGGGTGGTGTTGGGCCAACAAGCCTCACTCAGGTAGGGAGGCAGGCTTCCCAGCAGAGGGTGAGCCCCTTCCCCTGCCCACTGAAGAGGAGGGAGACCCCATGTAAGTCTGGCTTTGAACTCTGGACTTTGTGATTTTAGGGCTGGGCTCTCAACCTCAAGTTCTCCTAGGATTCCGGGGAGATTGGTGCTGTCACCGATTTCCCAGATGGGGAAACTGAGGCTCAACGTCTGTGGTTGTTTCCTGTGGCTGCTCTAACAAATTGTCGCGAAGTTGGTGCCTGAGCCATAGACATTTGTTACTTTATGGTTCTGGAGGTCAGAATGCTGAGGCGAGTCTCACTGGGCTAAGGTCTGTGTCAGTAGGGGCGCGTTCCTGATGCTCTAAAAAAAGAATCATTTCTCTGGTTTTTCCAGTTTTCATTCACTGGGGCACAGCCTCCTTTCTCCACGTCCAGAGTCAGTGGAGTCGCAGGCTAGGAGAGGTTCTGTGCTCTCCTAAGGGTTCCTGTGATTAGATAGGCCCAGGCGGCTAATCCAGGATTATTTCCTTATCTCAAAATCCTTACCTTGAAGCATTTCTGTAAAGTCCCCTCTGCCATTTTTGGGAGTTCCAGGGATTAGGTTGTGGACCTGTTGGAGGGGGGGGATTATTTTGCCCAAAACAGAGGGGTTTTATCCAAAGAGATCTGTCCAAAGCCACACAGCCCAGGAGTGGCAGAGCCAGGACTTGAACCCCCAAACCCTAAGCCTCAAATCCTGGTGACCTCTCCTACCGGGCGCCCCTGCTGCTCTGTTTCTAACTTCTGTTGACTGGATTTACCCACAGGTTTCAGGAGACTTCTAAATTAATAAATGACTTTCTAAACAAAGATATCTCGGTAGACTGGTGCTCAGTAGATACCATTAGTTGCAGGATGGAAATGCCAAAGGTAGGATGGAGGAATTGGACCCCCCAAAGAACCAGGCTGCATTGTGGGCGCCCTAGCTTTGCCTCCATACTTCTCCAGCTGGCTCTAGGACTTCACCCTAGAATTTACATGGAGTATAACCATGAGGTTTCATTTAGCAAGAACTGTAGAGAGAAGTGGCAATATGAATGGAGCTGGGGAGTGCCTGGGTGGCTCAGTGGGTTAAAGCCTCTGCCTTCAGCTCAGGTCATGATCCCAGGGACCTGGGATCAAGCCCTGCATCAGTGGGGAGCCTCTCTGCTTAGTGGGGAGCCTGCTTCCCTCTCACTCTCTGCCTCCCTCTCTTCCTACTTGTGATCTCTGTCAAATAAATAAATAAAATCTTTTAAAAAAATACAGATGGAGCTGGAAGATGAGAGGCCATGTCCCCTTTCACATTTGCCTACCATATACTTTAGTAATAAGTAGGGGGTCATAAAATCTCTATAAGAATAGTCAGTGTATTTATTGTGGGGCTATTCCTAAAACTGTTTATATTTGTTAGGATATTTTTCAGCAATAAGGGGAATTTTATTGGCTCATGATACTAAAAAACCAACAGGATAACCTTCAGGTATAGCTTGATCCAGCAGCTCATACATGCTCAGTTCTGTGGCTCTATCCTCAGTTGGATTCTCCCCTTGTGTTCCTAAGATGGCATGAGAAGTTTCTGGGACTCTATGTCTCTAGATTCAATTTCAGTAGTAAAGAGAAAGCTCCATGGTAGTAGAAAAAAGTTCTGGAATAGGTTTGTTGATCTCAGCTGGCCTGTCTGAGGTCATCTGTGTATCTCTCAGTCAATAACTATGGGCAGAAGGATAGGACATGTTGATTGACTTGGACACCTGCCTCTGAAGCTAGAGACGAGGCTAGTTTCTCTTAAAGCACCAGATTGGCAAATTTGGGGTTCCATTAGGAAGGGGGAATGGATGTTGGGTAGTCTATGGTATGGCCTTCCCAATCATTATCATGTCCTCTTTGTGAGGACACATCCCTTTGCTCTTTCACAGTCATGGGCACATTTGTACCTATGGATACCATGACTCTTTTTTGGGGGGGGGGGTGGAGAGAGAGAAGGAGAGAGAGGCAGAGGGAGAGGGAGAGAATTTTAAGCAGGCTCCATGCCCAGCATGGAGTCCAACATGAGGCTTGATCTCACAACCTTGAGATTGTGACCTGAGCTGAAATCAAGAGTCAGATGCTTAATTGACTGAGCCACCCAGGTACTCCCGGATGCTGTGACTCTTCTGTGTGTGGGGGTTGGGAGGGTGGGGTTAAAATCAGAAAAAAATTGAGGAGAAGAGAAAATGATGGTCAAATAGGATAGAGCCCGGGAGAATTAGCACATGGAAATTAATGTCACAAACTCGTACTTTGTCCCCGCCTCTGTGAGCCTCAGTTTCCTCATCCATAAAATTGGGATAGTAATACCAGCATCATGATATTAAGTGAGAGGCACTTTGTAAAAGTGTATAACTAGAAAGGGGGTGGCCATCCAATCCCTCAACAATCATTTATTAAGCACCTGTATGTGCCAGGTGCCTTGTTGGGGGATCTAATGATGGGCAAGCCAGATGCGGTCCCTAAGTCAAAGGGCCCAGAATTTTCCAAGGATAAGAAGTTGTTGTTACCATTATTTAAAGATGCTAATGTCAGAGGGGGCCTCCCCAACTCCCCAACCAACACGGGTGTGTAGGGACTTTCCCAAGGCCACTGAATGGTAGAGCTGGGACTTGAATGTGGAGCCTCCAGCCCTCTCCAGTATGACCCGGGGCCTCGCCCTCCCCACAGTAGCTACTTTCTGGTTAATGGGCCAGACTTCCTTCTGGTGCACTTAGGAGCCACGTTTGATGTTGCTCAGCCTGGTTCCAGGAGCGTCCAGGCCCTCCTCAAATTACCACTGGTAATTGGGCTGGAGAGTTAATCACAGCTTTGAGGTTCCACTTTCCCCTCCGGCGGCCCTGCACTGCTGCCTGGAGAGGGAGGCTGAGTGCCAGCACTGGGTAATGATTTTTGTGTTCTGGGATGAAGCCACTGGGAGGAGGTCAGGCCAGCTCTGCTCAGTATGTACATATGTGTCAGGTCATTTGGGTGTGCATTGTGTGTGTGCGCACACCGGGGGTCTGTGAGGTTCAGAAGTATCGCCAGGTGGGTTTGGGGCCTCCCCAGAGGAGACCTTGTTCCACTTGTCCCTATCTGGGTCGCTAAGCCAAGTTACCTTTCCCTAGTCGGCCTTAGTTTCCTTAACTGTAAAACAGGAGTAATCCTTGCCACGGTCCTTGTCTTCCTTAAGAGATGTTTGTGAACACCACACAAAACCACGAGGCCAAAACTGGCTGGGGAAAGGGAAGGGCGCCCCATAAGGATGCAGACAAGCTCCCCACTTTATTAGCTGTGTGCCCTCGTCTTCACCTCTCTTGGCCTGCTTTCCTCTGCAGAACGGGAACAATATTGGGAGCCACCAAAGCTCATCAAAGCTAAGACTTCCATCCATTGCCCAACACCAGTATTTTATGTCCCATAAGTAAAGAAAGGAGGTGACCAACCAGGACCCCGTGCCCCCTTACACCGAGGTTATATTTTATTCTTACCAGAAGAGCTCCTTTGCACAACGTTCTTTATCATAAGTCGGTCTTGTGGATACATTACAAGGAAAATATAAATGAAATAGAAGTGAATTGGTCAAGATGTTCTTTAAGCATCTTCATATTCAGAGGCCAGCTTTTCGGAATCACTTTTCAACTCAGACTTGGCAGGGAACAGGTTTTCCCATGATTGTGTCCTCCGTGCCAGCAGGAGTGTGTGTGAGTGGTTGGCAGACTCTTTGAGAGAGAGCTTGTCCTGCAACATACTTTCTTCCAACCCCTCGACCTTCCAGCATTCCATGGGGCCCTTTGCCCTCAAACTGTAAAAGGCAGAGAGATTCAGAGGGAAGGTGACAGTTTGCAGCCCCTCTGCCAGCTTGGCAGGGGCTCGGAGAGCACGGAGACTACAGAAGTCTGGAGATCCGAGGACAGGTAGACATGAGCTGGAAAACGGTGATCAGGGAAGGGCTTCCAGATGGCACCCCGAGTTCTCAGACCTCAGACGGGGTGCAGAGCAGTTGTCACTTCTTTTTAAAATTTTAAAAGATTTTATTTATTTATTTGACAGACAGAGATCACAAGTAGGCAGAGAGGCAGGCAGAGAGAGAGAGGGGGAAGCAGGCTCCCTGCTGAGCAGAGAGCCCGATGCGGGGCTCGATCCCAGGATCCTGAGATCATGACCTGAGCCGAAGGCAGAGGCTTTAACCCACTGAGCCACCCAGGCGCCCCTAGTTGTCACTTCTAAGGAAGGTGTACAGTGGCACTGTGGGGTTATGACAGGGTGACCCTGGGCAAGGGTGGCTGAGACCTCACACCTAGAGGCCAAGTGGGGATGCGGACTTATCAGGATGGTCAGGAACCACATGGCAGGACGTCCACCTCTGATTCTACCCAAGTGCTGGATGGCCCCAGCTCTAGTCAGCAATATTATCATGCTATATTTAAGTTATTTTTTAAAAAGATTTTACTTATTTGAGAGTGAGAGAGAGCATAAGAGAGAGCATAAGCCAGGGGCGGGGGCAGAGGGAGAGGCAGATTCCCCACTGAACATGGAGCCTCACATCGGCAGGATCATGACCTGAGATGAAGGCAGATACTCAACTGACTGAGCCACCCCGACGCCCCTATAATATTAGATGTAAATTATGAATTTAAATGCTGTTGAGGAAAGAGGAAGGAGTGAGGAATGGGGAGGAAGAGCGCCAAATTGACGGAACTCACCCTGATTTGCTCAAAGCAGGTAAATCTTAGTTGGCTGAAATTGATCTGAAATGACCAAGGTTACCCATCAGCTGGTTTAGGCTTCCCCCAGCAGGGAACGAGGAGCCTGAGACATAAACTACATTCAGATGCAGAAAACAGAATGTTTTTGCATCTGTGAGTTTATGTCCTGGGAAATCCACACTCATAGCATATTCAAACCCACATGCTTGAGTGTTCCTGACCACATTGATACAGGCAGGAAAAAGATTCAAAGGACAGACTTCCAAGGTTGCTATAGGTTTCTTCAATGGGGCAGGACATGCACAGTCTAGGACGGATACAGGAGCTGACTGGTATTTTAGGTCCCAGGCTCCTTCTGACTCGGTGGTCTGCCCTCCTCAATACTTGAGGATTGGTCACCTTATGATCTGATATGGATTTCCATATCACATATGCATTCTATCTGGTAGGAAAGCAGAATGGGAAAGGGAGGACAGATTCATTCTTTCTTCCTTGTTTAAGGGTACCAACCAGAAGTTGCACTCACAGCTTCCTGTCACATGACTTGGACTTACCCTGCTCACATGGTCATGGAGGCTGCAGGGAATGCTGGGAAATGGAGTCTTTCCTCCCCAGCCAGGGGTCCACTCTTCAAAGGAGAGAGAGGATCTGGGGGAGGGGCATCTAGCCCTCTGCTGCATGGATGGCTTTCCGTGTTCCTTGTTCTGTTGCATAGTGAGTGAAATCATCTTGCCCCGTGCTGCTGGTTCCATTTTTACTTGTTTCTTCCTTCCTTGTCCAATGGGAGGCAGGTGATGGAGAAGGAAGGAAGAGAGTCTGATCTGGGCTTAAATCCTGGGTTTAATTTTGCCACTTTCTGGCTGGGTAACTTAGGACAAGTCACTTAAACTCCCGGTGGGGGATGCCCAGATGCTCCCCCTTCCTGTGAAACAAAACCAAATCCTAAAACACACGGCCCCAGCGGCGAGGAACACCGGGCGTCTGAGAGCTCTCCGGTGAGTCCCTCTCTAGAAATTGTCCTTAGCCAGAGGGAGCTACCTTGCCCAAGGCCATGCCCTTTCCTGGGACAGCCCATATACTGTGATGCCAGTGTGGGGGTACAGAGCCTGCTCCTCGCCTCAGGGGAGGACATCTCTGAAGGACATTCCAGCAGCAGAGCCTCTGGTGGGCTTGGCTGAGGTCTCTGTTGGGGATGCGCTCCAGCCCAGCTTCTCCCTCCACCCAAGCTGGCTCTCTCCCCCCCACTGCCACCCCATAGGTATGGATCCTGAGAGCACCCCTCAGTTAACTCCTGCTGTGCAAATCTCCACCCCACACTCTGCTTCCCCAGGAGGGACTCTAGGTCAGTTCTCTGGATCTGTAAACTTGAAACAATACTGCCGTGATGTTTCATAAATGCAACTGCCCAGCACACAGTAGTTGCTCAGTAAATGATAACCTTGGCGAATGCTTCAATGGATAGGACTGACTCTCCCAGACAGCGTTTATATCCTCTGCCCGCGTGATGTCATTTACCCTTTGTGACGAGCCTGGGAGAGAGGTACCACAAGGATCCCCATTTTGCAGAGGAGCAAACAGGCTCAGAGAGGTCAAGCAGCCTGCTCCAGGTGCCCAGCTTATGAGTACTCAGACGCAGCGCTGACACCTGTTAAGTGGTGGGTCAGGATGACAAGGCCAGAGCCAGGAGGACTGGCTCGGTGACTCCAGGGAAGGAGCCTCTCTGCCTGTCACCCCAGGGGCTCCTTCAAGGCTCCCTCCCATGCCTCCAAGGATGGAGGCGCTTTGCTTACGGAAGTGCGCTGGGCACGGCGGAGCTGTGCTCGTCTCCCGTGATTCTTATTATGATGACGATGGCGTCCATTTGTGCAGCCCTCACCCTGCCCAGCCTGCGTTAAACACTCGACAGGCATCTTGTCATGTACTTCTCGCCTACCCCACAAGGCAGGCGGCTGTTCCTGTCTGTTTTCTAAATGAGACAACAGAGGTTTGGGAAGGTGAAGTAAATTGCCTCGGTCTGAGGGCAGGGAGTTGGCAATGTGGGTCACCAGCCCCGGTCAGTGTGAGTCTGGAAGGTTGTCCCTCACCATGAGGCCTTTGTCAGGATGAGGCCCTGAAGAGACTGCCCTCAAACAGACCCCAAATAGAGAGGATAAGTCTACAAGGGCTGGCCAGTGTCCCAGATCAGGGGGTCCAGGGAGTTCCCAGGGACACCCTGGAGAAGCCCCTACTTCGATGGGCAGGCTTGGCTTCTCTCCCGGCAGAACCGCTAGTCTGAGAGGGGGATGTCCTGGGGCAGTTCCTGGTGGGGCCGAAGAAACACAGGCCCTGCCAGAGAGGAGACCCCAGTTTAATGAGGGAGGATCAGGCCCAGCCCTTGCTCTCCACAGGGAAGAAGGAACCGTGGTGGAAAGGGGCCAAGGAAGGGGAGAAGCTGGAGCAGGAAGCTGGCTCGAGGCCAAGGCCAAGGCCAGTTTCTCCTGTCTTGCCCATCCCCCGTGCATTCAGGCCTCAGTAACAAGCCCATGAGTAACTAACTGCCCAGCACCTGGGCGCCAGTCATGAGGGCATGATGGGGCTCATGAGGAAGCCACGTGACCTGGGGTGGAATGTGCTGATTTGGGAGTGGCCCTGTGTCAGGTTGTGTGTAGCCGGGCTTGGCCATCCCTCTGGGCTGCCCACCCCCTGCCCCCACCTGTCCCCAGTCCCAACCCCAGTGCTGAGTGGCCCTGGGCCACTTCTTTCCCCTCAGGACCTCAGTTTCCCTATCTTCCATGGCTCAGCCACCTCTGTCTTGGGACCATGGCACTGAAGACGCTTCCCCCGCCGGTTCCCATCCTGACCAGCTCCATTTCCCACACCTCCTCAGCTCTCTGTGCCCTCCACAGAGCCCCTTCCAAGGAGGGCCTGAGCTGCTCAGTGGCTTGGCCTTTATAACCTGCTCCTTGCCTGGGCTGGCTGATGGGGCAGGTTCCCCGTTGTCCTCTCCTGCTGCTCTGTCACCTTTCCCCGCCCCTGTCCGCCCCTGGCAGGGTGTAGGGGATGGAGGGCTCTCGGCCACACTTAGTGGTCTCTCTGTGCGAGCAACTCCCGGGGTGCGTGTCCAGCTGCTCATGGGGCTCCCGTAGGGGGTTGGCGTCCCCAGTGTCACCTGACAGGAGAAATGATCACGGGGCTCACAGCCATTGCGCACGCTCTGTTCTTGATGGGCTGCTGTCTCTCTCTTGCCCACACTCAGAGTTAGTGAGGCCTTCACATTCCGCCCCCCTGGGGGGGTTTGTGCCGGTACCCAAAGCCAGGCACCTCTCAGACGGTGTGCGCTGTAGAGCTGGGACTTTGTATATGTTGAGCGTTTTCCTACCCTGGTTCTGGACTCCAGCCCTGGCATGCAGTAGGTGTTCACAATATATATATATATATATATATATATTTTTTTTTTTTTTTTTTCAGATAAATCCAGTGACTGGATGGTGGAGTAAATGCATGAAAGTTTCGTCATCTCTGCAGTGGGGTTGGTTATGGGACTGCCTTTAGGCGTCTGGGAGGAGAAATGAGAAATGCCTGTGGGGGGCTCCACACAGCACCGGCTCATAGGAAGTACCCAGTGCATGCTGACCAAGACTATTTTTGGGCTATAATTCGGCAGGATGAAGGGATAGGGACTTGCACCTGCCGTCCTGTCAATTGCTCTTAGACCTCCACTGAGATTCTTGCCTTTAGAGTGAGTTGAGGCCAGTAGCTGATAGAAGAGCTCAGAACCGCTCAGTCCAGTCTCAGCCTCCAACTCCTGGGGACTTGTGGGCCACCCAGACCTCAGTGTTGTCATTGGGCAGTGACTGGGAGGGCAGCCAGCAACCCTTCAGGAGGACCTCATCTGAGAGAACAGAGCCAAGGCAGGACCCCTCACAGAGGGTGACTGCTGAGGTTGGACCAGCCTTGGGATCAGCCTCTGACTCTCTACTGTGCACCTGCCGCGTGCCTCCAGCTGGGAAGGTGTGATCTGGGTGAGATGTGGGAGGCAGCTGCTTATAGGGAGTTCGGAGTCAGATACACTTGGGTCAGATCCTATTTGGGTAGCCATGGAGAAATCCCCTCTCCCGTCTGAGGTTCTGTCCTCAAGCTGCAAGCTGGCACTGAGGACTGAGTGAGTGAGCACAGAACCCAGCCTGAGATGGTTGTGCTCCTGGCTGCCGCACACAGTGTTCCAGAAACAGAACCTGCCTCGTACGCTTAATTACAGCGTATAGTCTTGGCTCTTAAGGATCTTGTATTCTCACTGAGGAGACAGGATGGGTCAGAAGCAAGCTGGGAGTCCATAATTTCAGCTATGATGTGGGTCCCAAGGGATGAGCATCTTAGCATCAAAGGTGTAGCATCACCTAGATTGGAGTGATCCTGGAGGGCTTTCTGGAGAAGGGGTCCCTGAGCAAAGCTGCAGGGAGAAAACAGGCTGTGGACAGGTGGATGGGAGAATGGAGGGCATTTGGGCCAGGGAACAAGGTGCAGGAGTCATGCTGGTGGGATGTGTGGCCTGAGGGCTGCCAAGAACACTTTTGGGGTGCAACCGGAATGGGATAGGGGAGGCAGGGCCCACAGGCTTCTGAAAGGAGGCTGCTGAGTGGGCCTCTTTAAAGAAAGTTTTTCTCTTTCACACCTCACAGGGTTAAGAGTTAGCTTTAGCAGTTCAGGGGAGAGACAAGAGGGTTGCAGCCTCCTGTGTCTTCAGGGTCAGTCCAAGCCCCTCAGCCTAGCCACCTGGGGCCCTTGGTGACCTGGCCCCTCCCCATCTCTCCTACCTGAGCAGCCCCACCCAACCCTCCGGCCCCTCTGAACAACGCCCTTCCCCGAACCACGCCCATTCTCTAAACCCCGCCCGGTTTCTGAGGCCTTTGCCCTACTGTCCTTGGCCTGGAATGCCCTTTCCCCCACGCCCACCTGGCGAACCCCTCCTAATCCCTTTAAGACTGACTTCAAAGCCACCTCCTCCGTGAAGTCTTCCTGGATCTGCCCAGGAGGAAGGGACTCCTTTCTCCTCTGTGCCCCACAGCGCCCCCTGCCTGCATTCATCATGACAAATGGCATTTTGCTCTGCCAATTAGTGGCCGCGTGACCCTGGGCAAGATATTAAATGTCTTGGTGCCTCAGTGTCCTCCCCAGTAAAATAGGGGCAATAATAACACCCGCCTCGAATGGGTTAACACTTGTAAAGCATTTAGAACAGTGCCTGGCATTTAGTAAGTAGTAAATGTTACCCATGATTAAAATAATTACTGTTGCCTCATAGGGCTGTTAGGAGGATTAGGGAGTTAATGCACGTTAAGTGGTCAGCATGGTGCGGGGCACCTAGTGAGCCCTTAACAAATTAGAACCTATCATTCCCATTGTCACTGCCATTCCCACCATCACCGTCCTCCTGTCCTCCTCTGGTGGCCCGTGTGTGCCTCCCCCCCACACAACCTCCGAGGCACTGCTGGGACCAGGCCGTCTTTTATCCCAGTGGCCAGTTCTGAACCGGCCCCACAGTAGGTGTTCAGGAAGTGTGTTAAGTGGCGCGGAGACCAGGTAAGAAGAGCTGGGTGGAGAGGGCTCAGGGGACCATTTTTCCCTCCTTAGAATTTTTTTTTTTAAGATTAATTATTTTAGATTGAGAGAACACGAGCAGAAGGGACAGAGGGAGAGGGACAAGCAGACGGTGCCAAGCACGGAGCCCGACTGGGGCTCGATCCCACGACCTGAGCTGAAACCAAGAGTCTGACTGTGCCACCCAGGCGTGCCCTCCTTGGAATATTTTAAAGCTAGCCCCACTCGAGGCTTGGAAACTTCTGTCTAAGCTATGACCTTGCTCCATGGGGGTGTCCTGTGAGACGTAGGCATACCCAGCTTTACAAACTAGTAGCTGTTTGTAGTAGGGCCTTGGGTAAGTCCCTTAAAAACGCGGGGCCTCCATTGCCTGCTCTGTGTCATGGGGGCGGTGATGGCCATGGCCAGCATTCGTGGAGTGGCAGCTCCCGTCATAAATGCTTTGCACGCGGTGGCTAACTGAATCCTTGTGGCCGCCGGGCGAGACAGGAGCTATTGAAACAGAAGGCGCCAGTGCAGTAATTCGGGTGAAGGGTTTGGCCCCACATCCGGCCCTGGGGAGTACTCTGCTCTAAGAGCTGCCACAGAGGGGCGCCTGGCTAGATCAGTGGGTAGAGCAGGCAACTCTTGATCTCAGGGGTGGTGAGTTCAAGCTCCAAGATCCTCTGGATGCTGACTAGGACGGAGTCAGGCCCATGCTCTGAGTTCTGGACCTCGCCTCCCGCCTGCACTAGGGTACGAGGGTGCATTCCAGGACTCTCTCTGGAGCCTGGTGGGGCCACTGGCCTCTCTGGTCTGCCTCTTCTGACTCCCCCGCCCCGTGGCATGAGTCAGGTAGCACTGCCTCCCTGGCTATGCGCCGGGCCAGCCACCTACCGTGCATCACGTTTTGATGTGACTTAATAACAGCCATTACTGTCATTATGAAAAATTTACGTGACCGTGCAGGTCCAGGAGGCCCCAGAATGCCCCAGGGGAGCTCCTCTCCAGGGCTGTTTGGGAGGAGGCTCCTGCTTCCAGCCAGTTCTGTCCTGCGCAGTTGGACGGGGAGCCCTTTTAAGGATGAAGAGGGTATCCCCATCGTGAGGCTGGAGCTTTGGACCAAAGATCTTAAAGAACGCTTAAAATGCATGACGGAGCCGGCAAGAACATAAAGAAGCTATTCAAGAGCCAAAAATAAATTAAAAAAAAATTCAAGATGGGTGCACCTGGGTGGCTCAGTGGGTTAAGCCTCTGTCTTTGGCTCAGGTCATGATCTCACCCACCGTCCTGGGATCAAGCCCCGCGTTGGGCTCTCTGCTCAGCTGGGAGCCTGCTTCCCCTTCTTTCTCAGCCTGCCTCTCTGCCTACTTGTGATCTCTCTCTGTGTCAGATAAATAAGTAAAAAATTTTTTTAAATTAAAAAATTAAAAATTAAAAAAATTTCAAGATAAAGAATGTGGACACAAATCAAGAGAGGAAGTTGAGTCCCACCCTGGTAGACTCCCCTGAAAGGTACCTGTGAACTAGAGTTTTGTCAGTTTTTCAGTGGAAGCGAAATGTACCAAGAGTGCCGTTCGCCCCTTTTAGCGTGAAGGTTTTTTAATTTTGACGAATGCAAAAGGCAGTCGACCCTCGAATGACATGGGGCTTTGCGACGCCAACCACCCCTCCTCCGTCACGCTGTTGAAAATCCCCCCATCACTCTTGACTCCCCAAACGTAACTACTAACAGCCTATACTGTTGGCCAAAACTGGTAACACAACAGTCAGTCAACAAGCATCTTGTCTGTTCTATGGACTGTGTCCTGCATTCCTACAGGAAAGTAAGCTAGAGAAACGAAAATGCTGTGATAATTGTATGGAGGAGGAAATACATTTGCCCTACTGTTCTGTTTTTATCAAAAAGAAAGCCAAGTGTAAGTGGACCTGCACAGTTCAAACTGTGTCCTTCAAGGTCAACCGTAGTTGCGATCCCACCACCATGGTCAAGATCCACGTTTCCTCTTCTCTTAAATCTCCCTGTGTCCCTCTGCAGTCCGCCTGTTTTCTTATCTCTGGCCCTTGGCAAACACTGATCTGATTTCTGTCCCTGTGGTTTTGCCTTTTGTGGGACGTTGTAGAAATGGAATCCTATGGTATGTTACCTTTCATGGCTGGCTCTTTTTCAGCATCAACCATCCGAGAGTGATTGTGGTCAGGTACACAGGTACCTTATGTCATTGTATGGATGTACCACATTTCCTTATCCATTTGCTAGTTGAGGGACATCGGGCTTGTTTGTGGTTTGTAGTGATTGCGAGTAAATGCACAGGGCACGGTGTGAATGTAGGTTTTCATTTCATTCGGGTGGATAGCTAGGAGTGAGTTCATGGGGTTGTATGGCACGTACGTGCTAGACTTCATGAGACTGCTCTGACAAACTGTTTTCCCAAGTGCCTGTGCTACTTTGCAACCCCCTTCGTGACCAACAATGTGCAGCTTTGCTTTTCTTATTTACATTTTGATGATTTTATTTATTTATTTGGGAGAGCGAGGGAGCAAGCATGTGTGAGTCAGGGGAGGAGCAGAGGGAGAGGGACAGGGAGACTCTGTACTGAGCATGGAGTGTGAGTGGGGCTCGATCCCACGACCCTGAGATCATGACCTGAGCCGAAATCAAGAGTCAGACACTTAACCAACGGAGCCCCCCAGGCGTCCCTGGAACTTTGGTTTTAATAGATGCACATGAGACAGGACATAGAGCCCAAGACCTGACCAGGTAGAAAGGGGGATCTGGCTCCTCTGCAGACAACGTCTTCAGTGAAAGGGTAAACTTGCAAAGTATCTGTCTTCCAAAAGGGTATGCAAGAAAAATGTTGGTCTTGGCTTTGACTTAGGATGGAGGCGGGGATAACCGCTTTCCTGAGCCAGCCCCCAGGAGAGACTAGCATCCAAATTCCTACTTCTTGCTTGGTTCAGAAACCTCCAGCTGAGAATTTAAAGTTAGATCTGGATGAGTAATACTCCCAGGTCTTCAGCAAACAAACAAACAAACAAACAAACAAACCCCCTAAAACAAAAAAAAACTAAAATCCTTTTGGGGGAAAACATCAATCAGAGCCTTAAATGCCTTATAAAATTCCCACAGATAGAGTCCTAATGGTCATGAGCTTGCAGTGAAAAATATTAAAAGCACACAAAAGCCAAGATTCCATGAACAAGTTTTAATAGAAACAAGAAGCAGGAGGACCAGATCCGCAAACCCTCAGGTACAGCAATGAGAGCATTCATCTTAGGAAATAAAGGTGCACAGTCATTTAAACAAAGGAAAGTATTGAAAGTAGGAACAAGGAATGAGAAGCTATCAAGAAGAACCAGGCACGGTATCTTTTAAAATTAAACAGATGCTTAGCAGATGAACCAGCATCTCCACACCTAAGTATCTGCCAAAGAGGAATGCAAACCAGTATGTCCCGGGAAAGATTTGTGCGTGAATGCTCATAAGAATTTCTGAGTGCCCCCGACTGAACAACGCAAGTGTCCACCACGAGGTGGACAGAGAACCAATTGCGGGGTATAGTGGAATGGTATCTAGCAATAACAGGGAATAAACTGCAGATACTTTCGACTCTCTGCATTCATCTCAGAAGCACCGTGTGGAGAGAGAGAAAGCTAGATACGACACACTGTATGATTTCATTTTTATGCGTTTTTCAAAAAGGTAAAAGCTAATTTCTAGTGACAGAAGGCAGATTAGCAGGTGCTTGGGGCTGAGAGTAAAGGGGGCGAGAGGACACGAGGCTCCTTTTCTTGGGCGATGGAAATGTTCTCCATCCTGATTGTGCAGGTGGTTCTGTGAGTGTCAAAACTCATCAAAGGGTACACTTCAAACAGAGACTTTTACTGGGTGCAGATTATACAACATAGCTGTACCTGGGGAAATTATACTTCCATAAAGTTAATTTTAAAAAAGCAATAAATTGGGGCACCTGGGTGGCTCAGTCAGTGGAGCATCCGACTCTTGATTTCTGCTCAGGTCACGATCTCAGGGTCCTGGGATTGAGTCCCAAGTCCGGCTCTGTGCTGGGTGTGGAACCTGCTGGAGATTCTCTCTCTCTCCCTCCCTCTCCACCCCTTGCCCCCTCCCCACCTCCCCCCTCACATGCACACACACACACACACACTCTCTCTCTCTCAAAAAAAAAATTAAATTAAAAAATCAATAGGCAGTTTGACAAAGACTCAATTTGAGCTTCTAGAGATGAGATGTATAAAGTTGAAATAGAAAACACAAGAGATAGGTTGAGTCGTAGATTAAACACTGAAGAGAATCGAAGAACCAGGAGGTTGGTGGGTAAATACCTAGATCCCAGCACAGAAGAATGAAGAAATGTAAAGGATGGCATGAGAGCCTCTAAAACATTCACTCAGCTTCCTCAAAAGGGACATCAGGGAAATAAAGGAGCAATGCTTTTCAAAGGGAAGGCGGCTGAGAATTTTCCAAAACTAGGGAGAGATGAATCTTCACATTCAGAAATCCCATCATGAAAAATGAAAAGAAATACACAACGAGGGGCTCCTGGGTGGCTCAGTGGGTTAAGCCTTTGCCTTCAGCTCAGGTCATAATCTCAGGGTCCTGGGATTGAACCCCGCATCGGGTTTTCTACTCCACAGAGAGCCTGCTTCCCCTTCTCTCTCTCTGCCTGCCTCTCTGCCTGCTTGTGATCTCTCTCTCTCTCTGTCAAATAAATGAATAAAATCTTAAAAAAAAAAAAAAAGAAATACACAACTAGACAATTACATTGAGATTTCGGAATACCGAGGATAAAGGGAAGACCCTAAGAGCCCGGTAGGAGCAGAGGGACAGCGACAGGGCTGATAGGGGACCTTTGATCAGAGACAGTGGAAGCCTGAGGCCACACCCACAGGAAAGCCCCCCCCCCCCAGGGGTGGTGGTGGTGGTGGGGGGTTGGGAAACAGCCCTCTACCAGACCAGCCCTGGATGCTTCGAGAAGCTATCTTTGTGGAAGGAGAGGGAATTAAGGCAGTTTCAGATCCGGAAAAGCTGAGAGTGTGGTCCCAGATGAGATGCATTTAGAGGAGTTCGTCAAGGCTGTGCTTCAAAAAGAAAGAACATGATCTGAGAAGGAAGTCTGAGCCACAGATGGAGTTGTGAGTAATAAACACGCCAGACATGTGGCTAAATGTAATTAAACACCAAATCTATAATTAGCTGTAATAATGTCTTTTTTGAGGGCTTAAAAAAATAGAGTGAAAATATCAGACAACAGCAGCATGTTAAGTCACGAGGGGTGACGGGATTTAGAGTTTTCCAAGGTGGCTGTCCTGTTTCGGAGGAAAAGTAGCTGTAGTGACTTACATACGTACGCTTTCGGACAGAGGTCTGCAGACTGTGGCCCTTAGGCCCAATTAGGCCCATTGCCTGTTTTTATGCATAAAGTTTTATTGGAATACAGCCATGCGCATTCCTTTAGGTATCGTTTATGGCTGTTTTCATGCCACCGACCGCGGCAGAGCTGAGCGGTTGCTCTCCAGACTGTGGTCGGCGAAGCCTAAAATATTTACCACTGGGCACTTTGTAGGACACGTTTGCTGGCGCCTGCTTCAGGGAAGCTACTGAAAGAAGAGAAACAGAGGCGATAGCATTTAAAGGGAGGGGGGTGGATAGAATGAGGAGAAAATTCAGTTCAAAAAAAAAAAAAAAAAAAGGAGAAAAAAGAAAGATAATAAAAAGCAGGATAGCAGAAGTAAGTCCGGGTGCTTCTAGCCCCTGCCTGATTCTCTGCTCCCACTTCAGCGAGAGGCCCCCGCGGGGGAGGCCGGACGCACCGTCTCCACATCTCGTCTCTCTTCTCTCCCAACACACTCCAGTGATGCACTTGTCCCCGTGGCCCCCTGTCCCAGCTCTGGTCCAGGAGACTAAAGCCTCCCGATGGCAGAGCCCAGTGGTTGAGAGCTTCCCAACTGAGGTGCCATGGAGGGTCCTGGATGGCCAGCGGTGGATTCACTCAGCTCGTGGGCAGGGTCCAGGGTGGCTGGAGATCCCCAGTCTGTCACATTCGTCCCGGAGCAGCCTTGTGTGTTTCCCAGGGGCCACACCAACATTGGTGTTTTCTGTGTGTGCCGTGACACGGGAAAGGCAGGAGGCCTGGCTGGGGGCCATCTGTCGTCCTCTCTTAGAGGCCCCTGCAACATGTCACACAATGGATCATGCCCCTTCTCGAAAGACTCTCTTCCGGACATACCCACTCCTGCTGGGTCTTCCTCCCACCTCCCTGGGTGTTCCTTCTCAGGCTTCTTGGTTCTCCCCAACCTCTGGTTGTTGGAGGACTACAGGCGTGTCCCCGGGGCCTCATCTCTCTGCTGTCTACACTCCCAGGAGCACTCATCCAGGGTCCCGGCTTCGAAACAACCCCATGACTCCTGCCGTCACATCTCTAGCCCAGCCTTACCTCTGAACCCTAGAGGGACCTCTGCTCCCCTCAATGTATTGGCTCGAGGAGACCTAATGGCATCTCAGTCTTAACACCCACAAACCAACCTCCTGATTTCCAGCCCTACAAGCCTACCCCTCGCCCAGGGTCCCCATTTCAGCCGGTGGCAGCCCCAGGCTTCAGGGGGCCCACCCCCAAACATGGAATAGCCTTTGGCTCCGGTCTTTCTCTCACACCCCACATTTGATCCATCTGTGAACACTGTCAGATCTGCCTCCAAAAAACAGTTTCAGTCTGAGGACTTTCCCCCTGCTCCACCGCTGCTTTCTCGTTAGGGTTATTATCATGTCTCTGACCCGTGTCTCTGCTTCACCGTGGCCTCCTATGAGTGGCGGTCAGCAAGGTGGCCAGAGGGATTCTGTGAGAAACCAGGTCAAGTTCATGTCTCTTCTGCTTAAACCCTTCACATAGTTCCTCAACTCGTGCAGACGTGAGGCCCTTCCTTCTGTCTTCAAGGTCAGCACGGGTCCACCTGCCACCTTTCTGACCTCATCCCCTAACGCCGTGTACTTTTCCCTCCACCCCCGGCCACGCTGGCCTCCCAGCAGGTCCTTGGACGTGTCTTGGGGCTTTGCACAGTCTGTTCCCTTTCCCAGCACTGAGATCCCCCCACCCTGGTATCCCCACTGCTCGTTCCCGTGCTTCCTCAGGTCCCTGCTCAAGGGTTCCTCTGCTGGAGAGGCTTGCTGGCCCCTGTACAAAACAGTGGACTTGGGGCGTCGGGGTGGCTCAGTAAGTTAAGCATCCGACCCTTGATTGTGGCTCAGGTCATGATCTCAGGGTCGTGAGATTGAGTACCCCATCAGGCTCTGCACTGGAGGTGGAGCCTGTGTAAGACTTGCTCTCTCCCTCTCCCTCTGCCCCTCTCCCTTCTGTCCCTCTCTTAAAAAAACAAAAACAAAAAAAACCCAGCAGCCTTGCCCTGCTCTGTGGCATTGAGCACCCTGTCTACCACTGTTGGCCTTAACCTCGATCACCCGGCTCAGGGCATGTTGGTCCGTGTCCTCCACTTGTTATGAGTTGAACCTGTATACCCCCATTCCCTAAATCCAGGCACTCACGTCTGAACCCCCAGCACCTCGAAATCTGACCCCATCCGGAGACAGCATCCTTCCAGAGGGAAGCAAGCCCCAAATGAAATTGTCAGGTGGCCTGAACCCAATGTGCAGGGGTCCTCATGATAAAAGGGGTGACCTGGGGGCAGATGTGCAGGGAGAATGCCACATGAGTGAGGAGGCGGCCATTTAAGAGCCCCGAAAATGGCCAGGAAAAGGTATTTTCCTGGGGTACCAGGGTGGCTCAGTTGGTTAAGTGGCTGCCTTTGGCTCAGGTCATAATCCCAGAGTCCTGGGATCGAGTCCCACATCGGACTTTCTGCTCAGCAGGGAGCCTGCTTCTCCCTCTCCCTCTGCCTGCCGCTCTGCCTACTTGTGCTCTCTATCTCTGTCAAATAAAAAAAAATAATAATAATAAATAAATAAAATCTTTAAAAAAAAAAAAAGGTATTTTCCTCCCAGTGGTCAGAAGGAACCAGCCCCACGATATATCCATCTCGGACTTCCAGCCTCCAGAAATTGACTTGAGACGGTCCATTTCTGCTGTTCGAGCCACTCAGTTTGTGGACTTCTCTATGGCAGCCCTAGCAAATAGATACACCACGGTTCAGTCACTCTTTCTTCCCCCTCTCCATGCTCTGTGCGTTGGAAGAAAGTCATGCGCAGCCTGCAATTAAGCTCCACTCCTTGAGGGGAGAGTGGCTCCGGAAGCTGTTTGGAATTCTCATCCATGGACGGTATCTGCGTTAGTCATGTGTTCGTTGTCCGTGTCCCCCAACCAGACTCGACCTCCTAGGGCTTGGGTGGTGGCTCTTCAGCTCACTGCCATGTCTCAGCATCTAGAACAGTGCCTGGTACAGAGTAGGGACCCGAATATTCGAATGTCCAAAAGCGATGAATCAACAATGACGATAATTCGAAATGGACTAAATTATCTACTTTAAAGATGTAGATAGTCCGTGTAGATGGAGAAATACAATTTTGTACTAAAGAAACTCCCCAAATATTAAATCACAGGAAGTTTGAAGAATAGAATGGAAAAAAGACAGATGAAAAGAAATGCCAACCTAAAGGAAACTGGTATGGCTTAAATATCAAGGATAAAACGTTATTAGAGGAGTGCCCGGGTGACTTACTCAGTTACACATCTGACCTTTGATCTCAGCTCAGGTCTTGATCTCAGGGCTATGAGTTCAAGCCCTGCATTGGGCTCTACCCTGGGCATGGCGCTTACATTAAAAAAAAAGAGAGAGAGAGAGAGAAAATTATGGTGAAAACATTATTAGGAAACAATAATGTTATTGATTATAATAAAATAGAATAATTATAAATAAATAAAATTTAAGGAGATTGCCACATAATGTTAAAAGGTTCTGTACAGGGGCATCTGGGTGCCTCAGTGGGTTAGGCCTCTGCCTTTGGCTCAGGTCATGATCTCAGGGTCCCGGGATTGAGTCCGGCATCAGGCTCTCTGCTCAGTGGGGAGACTGCTTCCCCCTCTATCTCTGCCTGCTGCTCTGTCTACTTGTGATCTCTCTCTCTCTGCCAAATAAATAAATAAAACTTAAAAAAAAATGGTTTGGTACATTGGAAAGCCAGAATAATTCTGAACCTGTATGCTCTAATAACATGAGTTCAAAATATATAAAGTGAACTTCTTGGCTTTTCATCTTGCCTTTCTTTTGTATATCCTGGACTGGATACCAAAGAAGGTAGGAACCCAGAAACATCAAAAGGCAGAGATGATAAAAAAAAAAAAAAAAAGGCTCCAAAAACGTCTGCCTTCTCAGGCCAATGAATAAGAAAAGAGGCAGCCGAGCAACAAAGGCCGTCTTAGACAGTGTACCGCTGTGCTCCAGCCGCACACCCCAGAAAGAACTGTCTCCAGTATCATCCCAACAGCAAAATTTACAGGAATGGAAATCGTACGTCCATCTCAGACTTCCAGCCTCTACTGTGGCTTTCGGGCCACAGTGGAATTGAAATACATCTGAATAATTTCAAACTCCTGGCAACTAAAAAAATATGCTTGTCAATGATCCATGGGTCAAAGAAGAAGTCTCAAGAGAAGTAAAAAAAAAAAAAAAACATTGAACTGAATGAAAAGCGGAATGCATCCTCTCAAAATGTATGGAGCACAGAGGAAGCTGTGCGGAGAGAGAAACCTACACTAAATGCTGATGTGGAAAGGTGATGTAGAAGTCTCGAACCATGTTCCAAGCTCCCGCTGTGAGAAGCTAGAATAGTGAAAGAAGCCCAAAGTAAGCAGAGGCAAGAAAGTCATCAAGCTAAGAGCAAAAATCAATGCTGTCCAAAACAGAAGAACAATAGAGAAATCAATGAAACAAAAAGCTGGTTCTTTGAGAAGGTCAGTAAAGAGGACAAGTGTCTAGTGAGACTGACAAAAAAGACAGAAGGCATGGGTTGTCAATGTCAGGAAGGAAGCCAGGGATATCCATACAGAACCTGGGGCTATCAAAAGATTTAGAAGGAAATAATACAAACTACACGTGTAAGTCTGACAACTTAGTTGAAGCGGGCCCCTTTCTCAGAAAACACAAAGAACCAAGATTCACCCAGTATGAAATAGGTAATTTGGCCCTGTACCACTTAAAGGAATTGAATCCATAATTTAAAAACTCCTGAAGGGCGTGCAGCTCTTGATCTCAGGGTCCTGAATTTGAGCCCCACGTTGGTGTAGAGATTACTTAAATAAGTAAAACCTAGAATCCATAAGTAAATAAAAACTCGTAAAAAAGAAATCCGGCCCAGATGTTTTTGCTGGAGAACCCTACCGTGCATTGAGAGAATTATCACCAGTCCTGCACAGTCTCTTCCAGAAAACAGAAGAGGAGGTCATTTTGCAATTCATTTTATGAAGCCCGAATGACACCGAAAAATAGAGAGCACTAAAAATATTACACATATAAAGTACAAAAAATACAAGAATCACAAAAATCTATGAAGGCAAAGTGGACTGAATGCTGAGCACTGGGTGGGGGGTGGATTTTAACCCATCTCACTAACTGATGAGACCGACAAGGAAATCCGTAGTCAGCAGAAGGTTTGAGAAGGACAAATAGTAGACCCCACCCACTCAACAGACACGAGCACTTTGCATCGATCATAGACGCACACACATTCTTCTTGAGCACAGGTGACATAAGTGAAAACTGACCATGTGAGTCCAGTCCAGAAAGTAAGTCTCAACAAAATGGAAATAAATTGCATCCTTCAGTCCACATCCGACTCTTGTGCTATGAACTTAAAACTCAGTACAGATAGTAAGAAAAACCTATTCGTGTGGAATTAAAAAAAAAGATTTATTTATTGATTTTTGAGAAGTTGCGGGGAGGAACAGAGAAGGAGAATCTTCAAGCAGACTTCCCACCTAGTGTGGAGTCCGATTCGGGGCTCGATCCCATGACCCATGAGACCACGACCTGAGCCAAAACCAAGAGTCAAACGCTTAGCTGACTGAGCCACCCAGATGCCCCTTGTTGGTAAATGTTTTAAAATGGCCTTGTAACTAACTTGTCAGTTAAATTATGAACGGAAATTTTGAATGAAACAATAGTGGAAAGACAATATCTGGAAACCAGTGGGCTCAGCTACAGTGGTTCTTACAAGTGTCTGCCTTTGGCTCAGGTCATGATCTGAGGGGTCTGGGATCAACCCTGCATCAGGTTCTCTGCTCCGTGGTGAGCCTGCTTCTCCTTTTCCTTCTGCCATTCTCCCCCTCCTTATGCTCTCTGGCTCTCTCTGTCAAATAAAGAAATAAAATCTAAAAAAAAACCCAAAACCAAAATGCAGAATCTGAAATGTTTATGGTGGAAAATAAGAAAGGCAGAAAATTAGTCAAAATATAACATAATATAACATATAATATATAATATAATATAATATAATAAAATAAAATATAATTCTCAATATAAATTGAGAATTCAGGAAAATAACAAGATTAACCCAAAGAAAGGAATGATGAGTAGAAATGTGGGAGAATTGATGAAAAAATTAGGATTAAAAAGAATCAGAATTTCATTCTTGGAAAAGATTAATTAAATTGATAAACTTTTGGCAAGATTCAGTGGGGTGAAAAGAGAAACACATAAACAAAGGAACTTAATGAGAGAGGCACGAGAGAGTCTGATGATGTAGACTAGGTAGTTCAAGAAATCTACTGAGTTCCTGGAGGGGACAGATACCACCTCAGATCTATTGGCCTTGGAAGGACCACTAGAAGGTCACCCACATTGCAGTCTTTTGGAAGAGGCAGTCCTGCCCCTCAGGGAGCTTCACAGTCCCACTGGCAAACATGCAGGAGCTCAGGCCTTCAGGGGTACCTGCTTGCTGTCTGATGGAAGTCCCCAGGGCAGGAGCCCTTTCCTTGGATGGTATCCAACTGTCAGATTACCATATGGCTGCCCACTGATTCCCAGAGCAGCTGCACCCTCCCCCGACTCCACAGCTGGGTGAGCGTTCCAGTTTCTCCACATCTTCACCAACACTTGTCATTATCTGTGTTTTTTTTTTTTTTTTTTTTTTTTTTTGATAGTAGCCATCCTAGTGGGTGTGAGGTGGTCTCTCAGTGTGGTTCTGATTTACATTTCCCTCCTGAATGCCAATACTGAGCATCTTTTCATGTGTCTTTTGGCCATCTTCTTTGGAGAAATGTCTATGTCTTGTAAATCCTGGGACACCTGGTGGTGGAGTCTGTTCAGCGTCCCGCTCTGGATTTTGATTCAGGTCATGATTGCGGGGTCATGAGATGGAGCCCTGAGTGGGGCTTTGCGCTGGGCACAGAGCGTGCTTGAGATTCTCTCTCTTCCTCTCCCTCTGCCCCATCTGCGTGTCTCACTCTCAAAAACAAACAAACCAATAAACAAACACCTTGGTCCATTTTGTAACTGGGTTGTTGTTTTGCTATTGAATTGTAAGAATTCTTGATATATTCTGGATAGTAGACCCTTGTCAGAGTGCAGTTTGCGAATATTTCCCCATTCTCTCAAATGTCTTTCACTTTCTGGATTTTGTCTTTGAAGCACAAATTTTAAAATTTTGAGGAAGCCCACTTCATCTTATCTTTTTTTAGGTGCTAAAATTAAATATAGATGAAAAGAAAAACATGTGTGCAACAAGTGTGAAAACTCAGATGTACCAGACACATTTCTAGAAAAATGTAACTGATCCATCCAACCCGCGGTGTGCTGGTAAATGCTTTACAGTTGGCACCCCAAACCAATAACCCACACACGCACACGCACAAAACCCCCTCTGTTGGTAGCATTTGCCAGTTTCCGTGGTGTGACTTTTCCCACCATGACCAGGTTCAAGCTACAGTGCGGCATTGCTGAGTGCAGAGGTGGGCAGAGATGTACAGCGTCCCCTTTGCAAAGCCGGCCTCCAGCACTCTGTGGAGCTGTGACAAGAAATGGACTCCTGCTGTGTCTTCCTGCACCTGAGCCCCCGCCGAGCCACCCTCCCCTCTGGGAGAGTCGCTGATGGTGCAGCCAGCGAGGGCCCATTGGGGTAGGCTCCTGCCAGGGAGTGGTAGCCCAGGAGCTCCCCCTCACTGGTGGCCCAGCTTCCTTTCCTGGTTCTGTACACTCCCAGAGCGTTCCCTGAGGCCTCCACCCAGGTCCTGGCCATGGTAGGGATCTGCCGAGTCTGGGGGAGGGAAGGTGGGGAAGGGCAGGGAGGCTCACATCGCCCCTTCCTCCTGCCCCTCACTGTCCGCCAGCCGAAACTCCTAGGTGGGGAGGAGAAAACCAGGGGAAGGAGAGAAGCACGTTATTTACTGGGCGCCTCCTGGGTGCCGGCCCAGTGAGAGCCCTGGAACATGAGCTCATCACCACCGTTTCAGGGCAGTGGTCCACTCTGAAACTTTGAACCTCACCAGGCTTGTGTAGACTCAGGCATCACAGAATGTCAGTGACCAGCTTCTGGAAGTGGAGGCTCAGAGAGGGCCAGCAATACGCCCAAGGTCACACAGTGGGCCATGGCAGAGTTCATCGGGAACCTCAGACTATGAACTCCCATCCCAGCTTTGGAACTGTACAAATGTGGGTGTGGCCCACAAAACCTCTTCAGCGCCCCACCCCCCCATGCTGCCTTGCACTGGCCTGGGGATCCCCATGGGGTCGAACATATCCCGAAATCAGGTGTGGCTATGCCTGCCCCGTTGTTTCCTGCAGGGAGCCCTGGAAGCCCCGCTCCCAGGCTACGGTGGAGGCGGAAGGCAGCAAGGCCGGCTCTGAGCAGCAGAGACAGGACCCCCATCCTGTGAAGGCTGCGTGCTCCGAGCACTCCCCAAAGGAGCCAGGCATCCCCTGGACCCTTCCGGAGGCTGCGGGTACCAAGGAGACACAAAGCGTGGGCTTCGGAGGCAGACAGCCAGGCTGGCATTCCAGCTCCCCACATAACTGCTGCGTGACCTTGGGCCAAGTGTCTCAACATCTTTGAACCTCCATTTCCTCTCGTAAAGGTGCCTGGTCCCACAGTGATCATGATAAGCTCATGTTCCAGGGTTCTCGCTGGGCCAGCACACAGGAGGCGCTCAGTAAATAGTATGTTTCTCTCCTTCGCCTGGTTTTCTCCCCCACCAGGGCATCCTGCTGGCTGATGGTGAGGGGCAGGAGGGAGGGGTGATGTGAGCCTCCAGGTCCTCCCCCATCTCCCCCCTCCCACCTCCCCACCCCTGTCTTAGCAGATCCCTACCTTGGCCAGAACCTGGGTGGAGGCCTCAGGGAATGCTCTGGGGGCTTACAGAGCTAGGAGTGGGGAAGGGGGTTCAACCTAAGGTAAATCCCAAATACCCCTAATACAGATCTTTCTGAAACCTGGGTTCCCACAAGGACAGGTTGAGGTACAGAGTGGCTCTACTTGGCCCCATTGCTGGGAGAGTCCCAGACAAGGGGGCCAAGCTGTGCTGGGGAGGTCCTTTGTGACCTTGGGCAGGTCATTGCCCTTCCTGGGGTCCTCACTGTTCCTTCCCACTCAGCCCCAGGCTCCCTCTGGCTCTGACCATTGGAGATTTCTAGCTCCTGCCCAGCCTTGGCTCACACAGAAGCTGCGCCCCAGGCTCCCTGGGGCAGACCCATAAACCAGGCTCGTAAATACCTGGCAGGACAGCAGGCCTCTCTCAAACAGAACTGTTTCCCAAACAGGATTGAGAAAGGCTAGCTCTGGGCGACCCTGAGTCAGCCTGTCAGTCAGCCCGTCACAGGGGCACTGGTTCTGGGCCGTTTGGCTGCCTGGCCTTCTGGACCAAGTGTCTGGGAAACCAGCTCTCTTAGTCACCCTTCACTCTTTCCTGCCTCCGTCCTCACCTTCTTCCCTTTGGAGATAAACTTGGGCTCTAGTCCTGCATCCCTATGTGGCCTTGGCCATGCCACTTTTCCTTCTGGGCCTCAGTTTTTTCACTTGTCCAACAGGGAGGCCAGTCCTGGGCTGGCCTTGCTTTTGGGCGGTGATGATGCTCAGGGAAAACATTACAGGAAAGCTTTTTGCCAGTAGTGAGTAGATATGGGATTTAAGAATGACTTTCACAATACAGCTGGTCCCTTCCACAGACAGAAACAGAGTTTCCCTAGGCTCCTCCATCAAACTACAGATTCTTCCAGGACAGAACTGTGCCCATTAGATCAGAAGTTTTGATAAAGAGGGCGAGAGGGGCTTTGGGTAATCCTTAGCTCCTGTAAGGTAGAAGCTGTGTTTCCCCCATCAGACTAGCTGATCTGTGTGGTCAGATTGGAAGCTTCTCAGGGGTAGGGCTGTGCCTCCTCTATCAGAAAATGCCCGAGGGACAGGCAGTTTGTCTCTACACTTAGTCTGGGGATCCCTCAGAGCCTGGTCTGTGCCTACCCCTTCAGACTGGGGTCTCCCCCTGTTCCCTGCCTTTCTTCTTCACAGCCAGCACCCAGGAGGACTGTGTTGTAGGTGGCCGCAGGGTATGTGCTGGCCCGTAGGGATATGCAGAGCTTCGGGACGAGCGTCTCTCCCTGCCAGGCCACACTGGCACCAGGCACTCCCAGGACGGAGGACCAGTGTCGGTCTGGGTCCTTCCAGACCATGTTGGGGCTGACTGGCTCTCAGACTTGGCCAAAGCCTGATTGACCTCACGGTGGTTCTCCTGGGGGTGTCCCTGGGGCTGGGGGCCCTGGGGGTGCTGTTGGGGAGCGGGCAGAGAGGGGCAGCTAGAGGGCTGGCGGTCGACCCTAGCAGCACTCTGAGGATCAGCTACCCAGTCCTCTCAGATGTGAAGATGTGAAGACCAAGGTCATGGAGCCGGTGCCCAAAGCCCCCCAACCCCCACAGGCCAGTCAGCACGCGGCACCAGATCTCGGGGCTCCTGACTCCTGGCTCCACTCTACCGGCCTGCTTCTTGCAGCTGTGCTCTTGGGGAACCTCCCCTCTAATCTGGGGGTGAACAGAATCCCCCTCCCCACACCCCTCTACGGTTAGCACCGAGCCCGGATAAGTCAGGGGCGAGAGCGTGGGGCTGGTCTGGGAAGACTACGTACGTGCGCCTCTTACCTTTGCTCCCGGCCTCATCCTGCCTCCTCCTCTCTCCCTGTTCCTGGCCCGCAGCCCTGCCCCTCTGCACGGGAGACTTTCCAAGACTGAGCCCTGAGTAAGGCACGGGTGGATGCCTGCCTCGGAGGGGCGCAGGGGTCCCGGCCAGGGAAGCCAGCAGCGACCACAGACTCTCCTGGAAGTCACCTGCTTAGCCTGGGTGGCACGTGATTTTTGTGTCCTGCTCGACTAACCGCAAGGGGCTGGTAGTTTCTCTTTTTCAGGCTGATTTATAGGCACTTTTCATACATGCTGGACGTGAGTCCTTTGTCAGACATACAGATCTCTGCTCTCTGGAAATGTAATTCATGTAGTCACTGGTCATTCTGGGAGCCTCAGGGTTGACCGGCCAGGCCCTGCTGGTGCCGGCGCCTGTGATGTGCCCCTGCCCTGGCATGGAGAACGAGAGGGAACGCAGCGGGTGAGAAGCCGGTTCCTCTTGCCACACTAAAGTGGTTTTCTTTGGAAATGTTGAATCAAGGAGAATTTCTTCAGAACTCGGGTGGGGTGGACAGAGAGGTTTCCCTGTGTTTGTTTTCTGGGGTAGGTCTTTACATTCTTTGCAGTGAGCACCGCTTCTAGAAATTTCCTTGACTCCCCATGTCCCAGTGCGTAAATGTGGGCTCGCCTGTTGACCTCTTCCCTGGTTTCTGCCCTGGTTTTGTGTGTTATGTAGCTGGACCCGTCAGGACATGGCGGAGAGCCTGAGCTCAGACTTAGCTGATGTCAGTGAAGTTAGGGTATAGGAACAGCCCGCCTGGCTCTTGTGCCGTAGTTCTGCAGGAGTCCAGGCTGGAAGGCAGGGAATGGGGAGGTGGAGATGCCCCAGTGGAGGCCTGGTTCCTAGGAGAGAGGACAAGCTTCGGAGGTTCCCGGGCTGCCCTTCCCAGAAAAGACAGCAAGAGGAAAGCAAGAAGGAAATACGGGGTGTGTTGACAGCTTTTAGGGTGTTGGCTACAGGCCATCTGGTAAAACCTGGAACCTGCTTGCCAAAGACTTAATATGATTAACTGTGTTTTCTTCACATCCAGGCCAAGTGGCAGAGGACCTGGCTTCTAGCTTTGGCTCTGTGGCTGGCTGCTGTGTGACCCAGAGCCAGTCACTTGCCCTCTCTGGACCTCAGTCTCCCTGTGCCTTGCCCTTCCTCCTGCACCCTTGCGGTGGTGGATCCAGTTTGATCGGCTGAGTAACCTGATGGCTCCTAGCCTCAGTTTCCTCATCTGCACAGTGGGGATACACACAGCCACCACGTGGGAGGTGTATCGGGGGGTGTGTCCCCAGCACCCAGGGCAGGTGCAAAGTAGGTGATCCCTCCATGTCCGAGGTTGGGAGCAGGAGTTTGGGGAAAGGGAGGCCCTGTCCCTCCCTCTGTCTTTTGGTTTGTCTTTCTCTGTCTCTACTGCTCTCTGTGCCTCTCTTCCTCACTTCTGTCCCTTTATTCCCTGTTTTGAATTTTCCTTGTCTCTGTCTCCGTTTCTTCCTGTCTCTGTGTATCTCTCTGTCCCTTCTCCCCCCACTTCTCTCTGGAGGCCCTTTTGGCTTCACCGAGCCACAGGGCCAGGCTAGAGTGGGGAGAAAGCTGGAGCTTGGCGCCCAGGCTGCACTGTGCTCCCCGAGGGCCACAGCTGGGGTGTGATGGAGCCCAGAGGGCTCTGTCATGGGGTGGCTGGAACCCCTGCCTAGACAACCTCGGGCTGCTGACTGGCTGTGGGCCAGTGGCTGAGAACACCTGTACCACCGTTGAGTCTCATTTTTTTTTTTTTTTCATTCAAGTTAGCTTCCTGACCTCCCAGAGCTGAAGGCTTGGCCACTCCCTGTTTCTGTCCCTCTGAAATATGCAGTCTTGCCAGTGTGATGGGGGAAATGGGGTTAAAACAGGTGGTTTCCTGGGACAGAGCCTTGGGCCGGGGAGGGGGGTTGCTACTGAGAGAACAGAACATTCCATGGAAGCCAGAGGCAGGCGTGTGACACGGCTTCCTGGAGGTAGTGGACTGTGAGGGTCTAGGAGAGGGACTGGTATGCATCGAGTGCCTACCGGGGACCTGGCCGTGCCGAATGCTTTGTAAGCAGGACCTCAGTGTCTTCATCTGTGGAGTGGGGACAAGCACAGCCACCACCTGGGAAGTGTCACGGGGGACATGTTGAGGCCAAAGCTGATCCCCCAATATCCCAAATGCTCCTCCAGAGGGAAGTGGGGGGAGGGGGGACCGTGAGATGCACAGAGACGAGAAGAAACAGAGAGAAATGGAGACAGAGGAAGTCCAACCCAGAGAATAAAGGGACAGAAGTGAGGAAGAGGGCTGTCCATGGTCACCCAGCCAAGGAGTGATGGGCCAGGGCTGGACCTTACCCCGGGCCCATGTTCTGTCCACTGTTTGTACAGCCTGTCCAGCTGCTGACCCCCTGCCAATACTCCTACTGCTCCTTTTTCCTTCCCTGTCTGAGGGAAACAGAATAGTCTGTGTGTCCTGGGCAAATTGCTGGCCCTCTCTGGGCTCATTAGTGGTGACAAACCAGGCCCATGGCTTTCAGGCTGGATCTGGAGAGCCCCAGGCTCCCAATCAAGGACTACAGGTACTGCTGGAGCGGGGAGGGTGAGCCTACTACTCAGGGCCCCTACTCTGTGTGGGCCTGAGAGTCTACTGTTTGGTCTGTTTTCAGTGTAAGCCCCTGAGCATCCAGCTTATTTCGAAAGCTTCCTCTTTCCCTGACGTTTTAGCAGAGTATGTGTCCCCCCCACCCCCGCCCCGGCCATCAGGGCCCTTTCTGAGGGGGGGCATCTGCCCCTGGGCTGCCCACCAAGCCCAGGGCTCAGGCCAGGCCAAGGCCAGAGGGGCCAGATGGCTGGGGCTCATGTCATGGAAGCTCCCAGGGTTTGAAGGAGCCAGAGAGACAGAGTTAGGTGGCTGGGACCCAGATGGTCTTACTGGTGTGAGGTGTCGAGGACGGAATGTCTCTCGAGTCCTGCCATCTGGCCTCTGTGCCAGACACAGGACAATCTTGCCTCCCTAGGGCAGAAGGTCGGGGTGTGTGTGGGCGTGCGCATGCGTGTGTGTGTGTGCACGCATGTGTATGTGTGTGAGTAATGCAGCAAGAGGGGCGAGGCCTGTGGCACCAAAGACAGTAGAATATGGTAGAACAAGCTCAGAGTCCCACGGACAGGACCGTGGCCCTGTTTCCATCTTCATGGGCAGGAGACCTCAGACAACATGTCCCCCTCTGCCAAGCGGAGGCGACAGCAGCCTGCCATCTCGCTCCGCTCTGAGAAAGCACGATGGTGCCCGAGAGGCCTGACGCACCGAGCCGGCGCCCTGAAGGGCTCAGTGACCTCTGGCTGCCATCACTACCATGCTTTCTCTCCACGCATGCGTCCCTGGGCCTCTGCACGGTTCCCTGTTGGGGCTCTCGGGAAGCTTCGTCGTCGCTACCCTTCACACGCCCACAGTCCCCATTAGCCGGCCGCTCCTAGAAGGCAGGCTGCGGCCAGGTCTTGTCCTCTGCTCCCGGCCTGGCCCATGGGGGAGCTGCCCAGGAAACCTTGATGGCATAAATATGCCCGACTGATATGGGGAACGATGCCAGGCTCTTCTGTCCAGTGGTTTCTCCCCTGGGGGCCTGCGGAGATGATGTCTCATAGCAGCTGGACAGGCCAGATCCAGATGGAAGGTCCCTAGTGGACAGGGCTGCCCTATACGAAAGAGGAGTTTTTCAAGGACCCCTATCAGGTGGCCGGAGAATCCAGGTTTCTTGCTCCGAGGCTGATTCCTTGTCTTCTACTTCACGTTGCCTCTAGGAGGCTGTGTATTTTTGAAGCAAGTTGCTCTCCCTCTCTCTGTCTCTATGTGTTTGATGAGGCAGGTGGACCAAGTTTTCTGGGAGTGCTTGCTGAGATGTGACGTGTTGGGAGATGCCCAGCAGAGGTACAGTCCCTCACCCCCTCTCCGGGAACGATTCCCTAGCTCTGTGTGAGCTGGTAGAAGGTGCCTGATTGTCACGGTGGGACCGCAAGTCCAGCCAGGTTGGCTGACACTGGAAGATACTGGATCTCTACTGTAGCAGCTGTGAAGAAGGGCTGTCATCATGGGGGGAGCCCCCAAATTCCCTGCTACTCCCCATTTTATCAAAGTCTTGAAGAAAATGAAGACGGTTCATTGAGGAAGGTCTGAAGGATACCAAGCACATTTTTCTAGAGACACTGCACCCCAAAATAGACCCTTGAATCAACTCAGAACCAACTATAAGAATGCCATGGGTCCCTTAGTTCAAAATCCCACACTTGCCCTGTTTTGGGGGTGGGAGGAGGGGAATGTTCCTTAGTTTTCAGGGCCCAGAAGAGTCTGGCTTCTCTTCTTCAACTGGTTTGGTTGTATCTTGTGGGTGCCATGGTTCATGAAATTGATTCTATTTCTCTTTTCTCATGGGCCACCAGGGAACTCACTGCTAGATCTACCAACCAGGCAGATGGTCAAAGAGACGTAATTTTCTCATTTGAAAAATGATTTTACCCAGGGTGTATTTTGTAAGCTGCCTCAAATTCTTTCTGTTAGGATGTGGAATAAAAATCCATGAAAGAAGGGGAAAGGTTGAGTCTTGCGTGGAGTGGGCACTGGAGGAAGGGAGGTGGAAGTGGGGGAGGGGAAGGCAGGAAAGCAGGTGATGGGTAGAACTTTATGGAGACCCCGCAGGTCAGGGAGCAAATTCCTGGGGGGGCAGTGAGGGGGAGCAGCAAGAGAATTATGATCAGAACAGGTGTCAGGCACTGAGTGTAGAAGGGGTTGTCAGGGGTCTGGTCTGGGGGTCCTTGAGTGCCAGGAGAAGTTTCTGTTTCTCCAGGATTGCCTGTATCCCAGGCACTTTACAATCGTTATTTTGAACTTCCAAGTTATTCCAGACTTACAAATTAGGAGACTAAGTCTCAAAAAAGTTAAATCATTTGGCCAGTGCTGCAAAATCTGAGAAACGGCTGAGCGCAGACTGGAACCACAGATAGCAGGGCTCCAGGGTCTAGACTTTCCCCATCCAGCTGCCCTCCTTTATCGGGGCCACAGGATGCCGGAGCAGTCTTCTGGGGTGGCGGGTTGGCAGATGGGATGTGTGTTTCAGACACGTCCCTACTGCCTGCAGTGCGGAATGAGATGAGCCTGGGGACAGGGAGAGCGGGGTCGGCTCAGGTCCTGGCAGGGACAAGGGTGCGGGTGCTGTAGGGGTGAAGGTGGAGGGGAAGGGATGGGGCCGGAGAGGTTTGGGAGGTAGAGCTGATGAGTCAAGGGGGGTGACTGTTTAGATGCTCGAGATGAGGGAGAGGACGACTGAAGGGGTTGCCTGGGTCTGTGCTTGGTACCTGGGGTGGAGGCGGCACCCTCTGCTGAGAGAGGCAGGGAGGGGAGGGCAGACGGCCAGCGGGGGGCAGGGAAGGAGGTGATGCGCCTGGGAGGCTGCTTAATCGGCCACTTGTGGGGGTGGGGCTGGCTGCACCTGACCACGAGACCCTAGTGCCCAGCCCAGCCCCGCACGTGATGCTGTCAGTGCCACGTGGAACCTGGGATGTTCCAGAGCTGGGGAGGGAGTCAGTGATCCCCAAAGGTCCAAGGTGCCCAACGGAGACCTGGGTCTGGCATTCAGGCTCTGAGTTGGGTGACTCATGGCCCTCGCCACTTCCTGCTATTAGAGCCGCTGGCTGAGGGCCCTCTCGCCCTGCGGGAATCAGTGGGTCCCCTGCCTTCTCTCGATAGTTGAGTCAGAGCCCCTGAGGCCCACAGGGGGTCCAGGATCCTGCCCTGGGAGATCCCAGAGGAGTGAGTCAGCGTAAGGAGCTGCGAGGGCCCGACAGGTGGTGAGCCCTCCGATGCCCAGAGCAGCACCTGTACACAGAACACCCAGGGCACGTCGTCTCCAGTGAATGACTGAGAACCTGGGACCCAGACTTGGCTTCCCGTGACTCTGCCGCGTTGTCTTGTGTATGTCAAAGCTCTTCTTGGAGCCCTGGTTTACCCGACTGGAAAATTAAGGGACTCTAGGGGCTTTTCCAGGTGGAAATGGGAAGATCGTGGGAGGCAGGAGGAGCTGAGCCTGTGGTGCTCGGGGGCCGCTGGAAGTGGAGAAAGGCCACGTCTGGGGCTCCAGAGAGCTGACTCTGCTGCCTCCCCGCCCCCGTGGCCATCCTACGTAAGCTTAGGCACAGGCGGCACGTGGTGGCTGAAGAGGACCCCTCCCCGGAGGAGAGGAGCCCACAGCTGATGTCCGCAATCACAAACAACCCAGAACCCATTCTGACGGCTCGCAAGGCCCGAGGCCGGCAGATTCCTTGTCTGATCGTGCCAGACCTTGCCTGATGGGCCCAGGGCAGTTTACCCTCTTCGGCATCAAATGACTTCCCCAACCGGAGGGATTCCTTCCCCCAACCTTATCCACCAGTTTTTAAATAGTCTGAGTTGGGGTCTCAAACAGGGGCCCGAGGGCCAGATCTGCTGACACTACGGGCTTGACCTACAGTGTTCTGTTTTTAAGAAATATTGAATTTTAATACCTTAGGCAAAGCAACTGTGTTACCTGTGTTACTCCCTTTGCCACAGTTGGTACCCTTCCCTGGGTGCTACAGCTGGCAGCTTCCCACATTTATTATCTGCCCAGCCTCTGAAGGCATCTCGGTCTGGATGCTTGGCGCTGGCTCCGGAGCCCTGTCTGGTGAATGGGGAAACGGGACGTGGGGGCTCCTGGGTTCACGGGGTCCTGGGCCCTGAGGTCTGCCCTTCAGAGCTGTGCTCCAACATCATTTCCCCAGCGAGCCTTCCCCGATCAGCCACGCAGACAGCACCCCACCCCTCCGCCCCTCTAAGCTGCTTCCCTGGGTCTCAGCACTTCCTGACGCCCCAGTGTCTGTCCTGCTGTGTCTTCCCTGTCTCTCTTGCTACTCTGTATGTCCCATGAGGGCAGGGACTTGGTCTTATTCACCACTGTATCACCAGCACCAAGAATAATGTCTGGTGCATGGCAGGAGCTCAAAACGACCGTGGGAAAATGAGTCCCTGGACATGGTCGCTCCAGCAGCGGACATCCTCTCTGCTGCCGCGCCCCCGGCCCGGGGGCATCCTGGAGTCATGCGAGGGTCCCACGGTCACCCAGCAGCTGGCAGGCCTCTCCCCCTGCAAGGGGCTGTGTTTGAGGCTAACCTGGGCACGTCCTCCCCGCTGAAGGTTCTTGCCAGAGGGGAGGGGGGCAGTGATGTCATTCAGCTCCCCCACCCCTGCTCCTCCCAAATTTGACCCATCAGGCCCGATGTTCCAAGTTCAAATAGATGACAGCATGGGTGTACAGCATGTGCCTTTTGTGGGTTGTGGGCAGGGCAGGAACCTGTGCAGGCCGTGGTGTCTGAAGGGACATGTTCTTTGAGCATGGAGGAGGGGGGCAGGGAAGCCAAGAGCAGGAAACTTATTTTTCCTTCCTTCCTTCCTTCTTTCCTTCCTTCTTTTCAAGATTTATTTATTTAAAAGGGAGCGAGCACGCAGGCACACAGAGACGGAGAGCGAGAAGCAGACTCCCAGCCGAGCAGGGAGCCCGAGGCGGGACTCGATCCCAGGACCTGGGATCCTGACCTGAGCTGAAGGCAGATGCTTAACCGACTGAGCCCCCCGGGGGGGCCAGTCTCCTCATTTTTTCTTAAAGACAGACTTCATTTTTTTTCTCTAATAGTAAAAACATCAGCTTACCAAAATTTTCAAACAATATACAAAAGCATAAGGAAGAAAGTAAAATGAAACAGAACACAAGAACCCTGATATTCTATGTCCCAGGGATCCAGTTAACAATTCAGAGCCAATCCAGGGTCCGATGGCCTGGGTTCAAATCCTGCCTCGACCACTGGCCAGGGTCAGATCTCGCGAGGGTCCCTTAGCTTCTCTGTGCCTCACTTTCTTTGTGAAATGGAGATGCACGGATGTTCCTCTCAGCCTCTGTGCCCACGCTCTGCTACTCCCTCCCTCTTTCCTCCGGCTCTGAGAACATTTCCCTTAAGGGGCTGTGACCTGCCCAAGGCCCCTGCCCCACCCACAACCTGCAAAAGGCACGTCCTGTATACCCAGGCTGTGGTCTGTTTGAACTTGGGTTCCTGGCTTAGCTGTTACCTGCCACCTAATATGTGGCGAGGATTAGGTCGGGGATGACACGGAAGGGGGTGAGAACAGCGCCCAGCACGTGGTCAGAGGCCAACAGGTGTCTGCTAGCATCTCATCACCGTCACCGTCATTGTCACTGTCATCACCCTTATTTTTGCAGACAGCTCTTCATGCACCAACCTGCCTTCTTCCCTTCCTCCTCTTTCGTGTCTGTCCATCCGTCCATCCATCCGTCCATCCATCCATCTTCCCTTAACAGGCATATTCCCATGTGCTCTCTGGGAGCCCGCTTTTCCCACTCTGCTTTATATTACGTATGAACAAAATGGCTCGGGTTCTGCTTCGTGGGACGGGACACCCCTTGGGTGTTGTGTTGCTAGGCTCTGTGTCCATGGGGGTAAACCCAGACTTTGCATCGGTGCCATTGGGTGTAAAGAACTTTGTAGATGGGGAACATTCGCCGTCGGATGTGTTGGCCCTAAGGAAGACATTTCAGGAAGATCTTCAAAGTGAAAAATAAGCACATAAATGCTTATACGATTTTTATGTTTCCCATCTTCGTCCTCGGACAGGGGGGTTCCCGGCGCAGGGACTGTGTCCCCCTCCTGCCTGGTCAGACCGGCGGCGCCCCAGGTGAGGGTGCTGCTCCGTTTCTCTCTTTGGCATCCTCCCACCCCAGACCTGTGGACGGCGGCAGTCCTGGCTGTGCGTCCTTATGCCACCCCTGCAGGGGCTGCCCGGGAGCAAGAGGACCCTGTGGCCAAGGGGGTGTCCAGTGCCTCTGGAGGGAACCCTCCTCCGTCTCCTCCTCTTTGCCCAGTATGATGGGAGCATGGCGCCCGTAAAGTGTTACTATCCTTACGGGCCTTATAGACACTTCCTAACTGGGAGCCCCCGGCCCCCCTGCCCACCCGAGCCCTCCCCGTCTCTCTGATGACAGCTCTGTCCTTCCAGCTGCTGCGGCCCAAGCACTCCCGTCATCCCCGACTCTCCTCTTTCTCTCGCACCCACACCCAGCCTGCCCGCAGCCCTTCCCAGCCCTGTCCTCAGGAGACATTCAGAACCCAACGGCTCCTCCCCATGGTCATGGTTGCCCCTAGGACCAAGCCACCATTGTCTCAGAGCTTGCGGTGGCTCCCGGAGTATCAGTGCCATTGGAGCAGGGACGGTGGTCTGTTTGGTTCTTGGCTGCGTCCGCATCACCCAGAGGAGTGCCCACCGCAGAGTAAGGGCTCCGCGAATGCTTGTCAAGGGAGCGACCAGGGTTCCATGAGCACCCTGAGAACAGGAGGGCTGCAAAGATGGGGTTTTGAGGGACGAATCAGGCCTCCCCAGCCTCTTGCTCTGAGTGCCTGGTGAGGTGCCCTCCCCATGGCGGGCCGTCTCTGGAGTTGGGGTATAAGGCTCTAGTTTCAGCTTCTGGGGGTGGTTTGGTGAGTCAGGAGGACCTGGGGTCAGCCATGGCTGCCCTCCTACTGACGGTGGGTCGTCTCCTCCCTGTAAAACGAGGATACCGGGAAGAGTCGTGAGCGTTTCTTTCAGCGAATGCTGGGGGTCAGGCCCTGTGCTAACCCTCGCACGCATAGCTCCCGCATCCCCACATCCGTCCGATGGAGCAGGCACAGCTGCCAACTCACTCCTGGGAGAGGAAGCCACAGGAGGGTGGAGCGTCTGCCCAAGGTCACAGGTTGTAAGAGGCCAAGCCGGTATTTGAACCCGGAGTCTGACTGCCCCATGCTTTGGATGCGTGAGATCGGGATCTGCACCCGGCACGTCATCAGCCCTCAGAAAGTGCTGACGTTGTGACAGTGAAGGTTCAAGCGCCGAGGTCTGAGGCTGGAGTCAAAGCTAGGGAAGGAGAGACAGGGCCCCCGGGGAGCTTCCGGGGACAGCTGAGCCCTGCTCCATCGGGGACCCCGACGGAAGCCCCCATTTCCCATCTCTCTGAGAGACCTGGGGTGCCTCCTCCCCTGGCCTCCTGGATTGGCAGGCCTGAGTGAGAGGGCTGGGCGTGGAGCCAGGAGGTGGGGACTCGGTTTAGGCAGCTAATCAGGTCACAGGGTGAAATTAAAAGGGAGGAGGGAAGCACCGACCCATCAGAACGCAGGCTCCTTCCTGGCGACTTGGTGCCCAGGACAGGAGCCGGGGAGATAGGAAGAGCGGAGCCCGGGAGCCCGGGGCACGGGATGGCCCCGCAGAGATCTGTGAGGCTGTCCCTCAAGAAACCCACCTACGCCGTGTGTGTGGTGGGAGTTGAGACGTCTGTGGACATTCACAGGTGAGAACTGAGAGGTACCCGTCTGGGTCTAGAGGGCTGGGCTGCACTGGAGGACCCCGAGGCCATGGGGTGGGTGCCCGTTGGACACATCGAGCATGCTAGAGGGTGCTGGTAGTCGGTCGTTCGGAGTGTGGAGCAGGTGGCCTGGATGGAGAGCCTGGGTATCAGGGAGGAGCTAGGGTATCAGGCCCATCTTGGGGCTCCGTCTCTCCTGGGCACCTGGAGTCGGGTCTTTGGCCTCAGGGTTCTAGCTCTGAGCCCCGGGCTCTGTGTTCTGACATCAGAGAGGCGCTGGTGTGCGGTGCCAGAATGAACTGGTACTCAAGACGGGGAGCAGGACCGGGCCGCCCTGAGTTTCTCTCTCTTTCTTGCCAACAGCCCTTCTGTCGGAGGTGGAGGTGTGGGGTGTGTGGCGGCTTGATCCTTGGAGGCGGGCCAGGGTGATTGGGATCAGGAGGGAGTGTCAGAGGGATGATTCAAGGAGTTAATAAAGGACAAGAACCTAGAACCAGACCCGGGCTTGTGTTTGCCATGGTGGTGACGGTGCCGGCCATGATGGGGGCACCTGAGGGGCGACATCTGAGGGGCCCTAGGAGAATCAGCTTCTCCTGTTGACTCAAGTCTCTGACCTGTCCTGGCTGTGCCCAGATGGGGGCCCAGGGACCTGGTCTGGCTTCAGTTTCCTCACCTGGCCATGGAGGGAGCTGGACTTGAGGGTCTCGGGGGGGCCTTTCCAGCTCTGATACTGTCTGTGGACTCCATTCTGTCTGGAACTATTTAGGGACTCCACTCCTGCTGGATAAGAGGGAGCTGGAGCTCCTGCAGATAAGGGGCTCAGAGAAGGTGGGGGCTGGGGAGTCTGTCACAAGGTGGGATCTGAGCTCGCACTGCCTCCTGGGTCTCAGTTCCTGTGCTGTCCCAGTCTGGTTGTGAATGCTGGGTCTGCCTTCCTGCTTGGCCTCCGGTGGGCCTCTGTCCCAGAAACCCTCTGAACCCCGCTCAGACAGGGCTGAGGAGGGGGAGCCAGGACCCTTGGAGGCCAGACCTTGGCTCTGAGTCCCATTGGGGGTCCTGGCATGGGGCTGGTTCTCTCGGATCTGGGTGGGTAGCCGAGATCCCATTTCTCCTGTCCTTTTAACGTAGCATTTCCTCGGCTTAGCAAATGGGAAAACAGGACGCCCAGTTAAGTATGCATTTTAGGTAAACAATAATAATAATTTTTAGTATATCCTATGGGATCTACTTATGTTTTTAAAAACTGGCGCTGAAATTCAAATTTAGCTGGATGCTGACTTGATCTGGCCACCCAGCTCTAACACCAAGGGCAGGGAAGGAATCGCTAGCAGGCCCCCACTGTCTGGATTCCAGACCTCTGCTCTCATCCTGGGGGGGGTGCTTGTTTCCGGAAGGTCATTTCAGAAACTTGGGCCCTACACAGTGCTGCTGACTAAGGCCGGAAGCATTTTCCTGGGAGCCAGGAGACATGGGTTCTAGTCTGAGCTCAGCATCTGACTTGCTGTCTGGCGTCAGCCAAGTCACCGGCCCTTGCTGGGCCTCATTCCTTATCTGAGCCCCAACAGAGTGAGCTGAGTCCTGTCTTGAGTTCAGCGTGGAGGTCAAGGGCCCCGGACCCCGATTCTGGACAGACTTGGCTTCTCATCCTAGCTCCATTTGTGGCTGTGTGACAAGCCGCTGTCCTTCTCTGGGCCCTGGTGTTCTCATCTGACAGTGGAGTGGGAGGTGGGATAAGCGAGACCCTGCGTGTCTAGGGCCCCTGGAAGCTGGAGGAGGTGCTCACAGCTCCTCCGGTCCCTCTTTCCGTCACGTCTCCGACAGTGCTCCCAGAGGACGGGTTAGGTTGTGTGTGGGGTGGGAACGGAGGGAGGTTCCCCTTTGGGATCACCAAGCACCCCAGCACCCTCAGATTCGGGCCCTGGCCTAGCGGTGGAGCACAAGGAAGCTGCCTGGGTTGGCCACAGCTCCTGCCCTCTGGTTGACTCTGGGAGGTGGGGGTGGGGGCACTACTTTGGGGCCCTGAAGTGAGCACTTTTAATTATTTTATTTTGAATGTGGGGCTCAGACCTATAACCGTGAGATCAAGACCTGGGCCGAGATGAAGAGTCGAGCACTTCACTGACTGAGCCACCCAGGCGCCCCTGGAGTGAGCATTTTGAGAGACCACCCCCCCACCCCCCCAGCCCTTAGGGAGCCTTCATCCTGGGCGTTGGTCTTGACCAGGGGTGTAAGTACTGAGGGTCTCTAAGTTAGAAAACGGAAGTTTATTTGCAGCAAGTTGGTTTTAAAAGGAGACGAAAGGAAGACCCCCCCCCCCCCATTCCCACCGACTGGTCTAAGATGGGTAGCGAAGCGGGCATGGCCTTTTCAGCCTGGGAAGGTTTGAAGAAGAGCCTGAAGGTCACCCAGGGCCCGGGCTGTCTAGGATGATGAACTTGGGGCTCCTCCATGCCCATTGGTGTCCTGCTCCAGCTGAGGCCAGGCAGCGGGTTTCTACTTAGCCTTGCCGATTGAAGGGGAAAGCCCCCTGAACCCCAAAGAGGAGGTTTGCCCGTCACCTGAGCTGCCAGGAGGCTAAGCCTCCCAGGAGAGCCAATGGAGGTGGAGATGCGCAGTGATGAGTTCGAGGTGCTGTGTGGACCTTGTAGAGAAATATTTGTCTTTGGGGTAATTGTGTGCCCCAGCCCAAGGAACCCTTGAAATCCTCTCAGGATGTGCTATAGAAGCCCCCCACTCCAAAGGACTAGCTCCCCACCCTGAACCATCGCCCCAGCAGACTTGCTCCCCACCCCCCACACTGACTGGTCAGATTACCCTGGTTGTCCCTGTCCATGCTTGGAGGTGGCCCCCAGAGGACGCATGCCAAAAAAGGGGAGGGTGGGGAGTGTGGGGAGGCCATCTGTGGTGCGGTCTGACCCTCCTTGTCCGCCAGAGGCCAGAATGAGAGCCCCAGGCTGGAGGCTGTAATGAATGTTTACTCTCTGGCCCGGAGAAGCTGGCTGTGGGGGGAGGGGGAAGAGACATCCTCCTGGATCTCTCCAAAGCCTCCCCCTGTCCTGCAAAAGCTTCAGAGCAAAATAGACTCTTCAGAACAGACGGGTAACATTCGAGGTGCCCAGGAAAGAGGGACTCCGGGTCGGGGGGGTCTCTCCAAGGAGCTGGAGAGAGGCCCCAGGCTGCTGCTTTTTCCTGGAGTTCTGTGTATTTCAAAAAATGAAAATGCCAAAACAGAGTTATAAAACCTGTGGTATATATATTCTTAATGTTTACATTGAATAAATTGATGCTTTTAACGTGCACAGAAGTACAGTGAGGTATAATTGTGCGGCTCACGGGGTAATTACCGGATTGCCGTAGACACTAATTCGTAATGACGGACAGACTCTGAGAGCCGGGCTGGACCAGGGTTTGAAAGCCGGGTGAGGACCGTCTCTCTTCCTGGCTCCAACCCGGGCCGCACCGCATTCCTTTGTTAGAAGTAATGTTGCAGTTTGAACGTGAGGTGCCTGGAGACTCTGGGGCCGGGGTCCTCCCCGCCCTCCGCGGGGGCCGGACATGGAACATGCGCTGTGTGTTCTTGGGATGGAAAATGTTGGCGTCGGGGCAGACCTCTGAGGTCGGTCACTTTTTAATCCTACAGGTGTCCCTGCCCCCCTGGTCCCCCTGGCCACCTGCCATTTAAGACCAAGGGCCCCTCCCCGTCGGTCTCTCTGTCCTCCCCTCCCTGCCCCTCCCATCATTTCCGGGTTGGTTTCCCTTCCAGCTTCCATCACTGCCGACCCCCGACCCCTGACACCCGGCAGTCCCGTCTCCTCCCAGTCCCTGCCCCTCCTCGCTCGGTGGGCCCACCCTCTAGGGACCCCGAGAGAGCACTTGAAACACCAAGAAAGGGAGGGTCGCTCCCAGGTGAGGTAGATTCCTCCCGACCCCAAAATGCTCTCTGTGTCACATGTCTCAGCTTTGCTCTATCCAGAGAAGGTTCTACTCCCTTTTGGGGAGCTGCTAAGCAGCTGTTTAGCTCTGCCAAGGGGTCCTGAGGCTCGAAGATGTTGTGGGTGGTATGTGGGGCTAGAAGGAGCTGGCAAATCCGCAACCAGCTGAGGACGTCAGCTACCGGGGAGCCCGGGACGTGGGCCTCAGCTGTGGGCCCGGACAGGTGCCATCGAGACCTTGTGTGGGCGCTGGGCTCTCGGGGCCAGGGCCGAGGGAGCTGGGACGCACTGGCTCTTGTCAGGGTCCTGCCCTCACAGGAGGTGCAGAGCGGTGTTTGGCCCTCCAAATGCCCCAGAGAAGCCAGTCACCCTGCTCTGGAGCCCGAGGCCACTTGAAGCCCTTCAAGTGCTCCAGTCACAATTTACGACCCCGCCTACCCCCACCTGGGTCACAGGCACTGTGCTGGGAGAGGTGGGCTAAGGCAGGGTTGAAAACTCCACAGTCGGACCCGGCAGTGGGTACACTGTGTGGTCTGAGCCGGGCCGAGCCGAGGTGGCTGGGCTCAGGTTCCTCACCGGGGATGGAAGGCCAGCTGCCATCCTCACTGGGTCCCTCACGGTGGGGTTGGGACCACCGGAGAGTCAGTGCACTGACTGCAGAGTCGTGACCTCTGGTGGGGGTTCAGGCGCATACTTGCAGGCCGTGTGACCTTGGGCCCATCACTTAGCCTCGCCTGCTTCGCCCCTGCACGGCGGGGCTGACGTTGCTTCTTGTTCCTACCTGTGGCTTTGGCCCCCATTTTACAGATGAGGAATTTCATCTCGCATGAAATGTGTACGCACAGGCATGCTTTTCTTTCTGCAGTTGGGGAGCCCGTGGGTGAGAGGGAAGAAGTGACTCACCCGTGACTTCCCATCCATAGCTCTTGGCTTCTCTTGGGGGGGAGGGTGTGGGGGGGGAGGTTCTGGTCCCCAGCCCCCATGTGGCTCTGCTGGGGGCGCCTGCGGCTGAGAGCCCTGTCCTCTCCTCTCCAGCCCGCACTCCCAGGAAGGCAGGGGTCCGCTCGAAAGGAGGCGGCCCCGGCCTGGCCCCTCCTTCCAGGTCCTGGGTGTGCCCCTCCCTGAGCAATGACAGGGCATAAGCTACCCATGATTGTTATCACTGGGAAGGAAGGAAACAGAGAACACAGCCACACCCTGCACCCTTCTAGATTTAGGAGAAAGTGTCTGCCTGTGACGTGGGCTCTGCAAGGGGCCAGCCACAGTCAGCACCCAGGGGCGTCCGAGGAGAAGGCCACACTGGGGTGGGGAAGCTGGGGGACCTTCTGGGGCCTTTGCCCCATGGAGGGCATTTAACAGATCCTACTGAAACCTACCTTGTGTCCAGGTCCCTGCCGGGCTTGGCACTGGGAGGTGATACAGCCTGTACCCGCCGGTGAGGGACTCCAGTCTTTGTCTGAGAGCAAAAGGAACTTCAGGATGTGGATGTTAATCACCCATATTTTTGGTTAAGTCGGGTAGGGAAGGGAGGTACAAGGATCCTCTTACCTACCAGCCTTCTCTCCAGGATCTGCTCTCTCTCCAAGTCCTTTGTGACCGTAATGACAGGGGGTGGCACTGTAGCAAGGGCTCGCGGCCTTAGCTCAATGAAGTGTCCCAACAACCCCACAAGGTGTGGACAACTATGGTCCATATTTTGCAGACAAAGACATGGAGACACAGAGAGGTCGAGACACTTGCCCCAAGTCCCACAGGAGCTGAGATTTGAGCTCAGGTCTACCTGATCCCAAATGCCATGAGTTCCACCCCCAAACACCTCGAGGTCTGGGAATCTTCTGTGTTGCTCGTCAGTTCAAGGGGAGGAGTGAGATAGAAGGTAGATGCTGAACTTTGGAGTCTGTCCCAAGTGGGGGCAAATCCTGGCTCTGCCACTGTGTCCCTATATGTGATTTCCCTTTGAATTTCAATCTGTCTTCTGTAAAATGGGGAGAGGAATCCTGACTTCCCCACTCAGCAGGCAGAGGTCAAGGGGGATGGTATTAGAATGGAATAGCAGTGTGGTGCACACCACGGTGTACCTGCCCCGTGTGGACCCATGAGGGCAGGGCTGGTGTGACTCACCCCTGCCCTTCCCGTGCCCGGTGTGGTGCCTGACGCCCGGTGTGGTGCCCAGGGAATGCATGTTGAGGCAGGGCAGCCTGCAGCACTAACTGGGAGCTCCCTGGGCCCCTGGGCAGCTGCTGTCCTTTAGGACTAGAGCCTGGAGGGGCTGCCCAGCTCTCTGGGACCGTCGGCTATGGTAGGTCTTAGCACCCAGCAGAAGCATCCACGGGGCTGGCTGTACCAGAGAGGACTTGCTGGGTCCTGCTGGCTGGCGCTATGTCATTTCTTGTGCCTGTGGCTGGAAGGTGGCACCTTGGGGGCACCCAGGGGGCAGGTGTCTGGCCAGGTGTGAGGGCGGCTGTCGGCTTGGTTGGCCCCATTTGCTCGAGAGCTGCCCGCTGGCCCGCTTCTCAGCCTTTCCATTCGATTCTGCATTATTCTCCTGCCTTTGCCTCTCCCCAGCCCTGGGCAACCCTCCGGAGCATGCGTGTCCTTTGCCACCGTGCCCCCATCCCCACCCACCCAGCTGGAGGCTAGGTCAGGACCATCCTGCCCTCCTTGCCCAGGCCCTGGGCTGGGAAGAGGGGCCCCAAACCCCTCAACTCTATCCTCTGGGGGGCTGGTGACATCCAAGCAGCAGCTATGATGAAGGGCACGGGAGGGACTTCTCCAAGACTGTTGTGTTTCTCCTCTCCTTAGAGACCAGTGGTAAGTTTCTGAGTAGTTGGGGTAAGGTGTGGCCTGCTGAACCCCAGTAGGAGGAAGCTTCTGGGAAGGTGCAGCTGAGCAAAAGGAAAAGCTTTCTAATTACCTGAGCTGTCAAAGCACAAAGGGATGTGTGGTAGTGAGCTGCCTGGCCCAGGAAGTGTTCAAGCACAGAGCCCTGTGATGGGCTGGAGGCAGGCCAAGATGATCTCTGAGACCTTTCTCTGACCCAGGGCCTGGGCAGATACTCCACAGACTTACTGTTTTGGGGGAAGCAGGAGCCAGGAGGTCATGGGCTCTGTCCTCTTGGCCTGTACCAGCCTCACTCCTGCAAAGTTCAGGTGCTTGTGTGGGGAAGAGGGGACATGGCTTTCCTGACTTGGTGCCCCACACACTGCCTTGGGTTCCATGCCAACCCCCTCCCCCCCAATCTCAAGGAATCATGTGTAGGAGCTTGTGTTGCAAAGTTCCATTTTCCTTTTTCCTTCCTACGTCTTCCCCAACTAACTCACCCTTCCAGTCCCCGTGGGGGCATGCTCAGGGAACACACGTTCATTTTCATGTCAATCAGTACAGCATATGATGGGAGATAAACCTGCTGCTCTTTCCTCCCTTTGTCAGCTGTGTGACCCCAAGAAAATTACTTAACCTCTCTGAGATTTCTTCATGGGCTAGATGAGGACAGCAACACATACCTGTGAGGGTAGCTGTGAGTGCAGATGACATCATGGGTGTCAAAATCTGAGCAGGTACCTGGCACATGGTAGGTGCTGGGAAAAGCCACCCCAGCATCTTCCTCCCCACTGTTAACCCGCGGAACACGCTGTCCTTCTGCCTCATCAGATGGCTGGGAACTACCTGTTGACTTGAAATTCCCCACCTCACCGTCGGCGCCTCCTTCTGTGAGATTTTCTAAGAATTGACTCTCTTCTCCTCACAGCCTCTTTCTGAACCTGGTGCATACCAGGTTTGGGGTGCATGGATGCACACGGGTCGGGTAGTCTGCGGCTCTGGGGGACACAGATGGACTGCGACAGGGCCCCAGGGAAGGTCTGAACCTGCGCTATGGGAACACGGGGAAAGGTCACAGGAAGCTGGCCCTTATGGGCTGGGCTATTTGGGGGGCTCTGGGCTGAGAGATAGTAATGGTGGCAGCGGCACCTAATGCCTTTTAAGCACCTACTGTATGCTAAGCACTTTAAATCATCATCTCCTGAAATCCACCCTCCCCGCACAGCCCTAGGAAGTTGCTCTTTGGATTATACCCATTTCCAAGAGGAGGAAAACAGAGGCTCAGAGCAGGTGAGCGACCAGGTTTGGGCCCACACTCTGCACAGAACCCACACTTCTGTCCGCAGAGAGATGGCATCTGAAGTGGGTCTTCAAGAATACAGATTTCTTCTCGCCCATCCCCTTCCTCACCCCGCACCCCTGCAGAGGTGGGAGAAGGGCCCTAGCTCATTGGCATCAGCATGGACATGATGATAAAGACACAACGCTGACATGTGTGGTAATGACTTACACCCTCTCATCTGATGGGTGCTTTCAAGTCTGTTATTTTATTTGCCTGTGAGTCTGGGTTGGGTCTGGGGGTTGCTCTGTGAGACTCCGCCGCAGGGCAGCCGGCCAGCAGGGGTCAGTGGAGGCTCCGACCCAGCTGCCCTCAACCTCCTACCCCTGCTGGTTACACCCCCACCTGTTCATCCACGGCCCCAGCCACAGATCCGGGAGCTTGAGAGATGAGGGGGTGGACCCCCTCTTCGAGGCCTGGGCACGGTCTAGGGGAGGACACCAAGCGAAGGAGGCTCTGAGATGGTGAGGGCCTATTGGGCATAACCTGCCAAGCGTGGGCACCAGCGGGAAGCAGCGGCCCCTTCCTCTCCCCCCCAGTCTGCAAAGCTCCTGCTTGGGAGAGCCTCGGCTCTTGCACCTTTTCTACCCCGAGAGGCAACCCAAGGGGAACCACCTGGGTCGGCGTGATGGAACGGGGAAGGCCGTGGGGGCCAGAGGGCAGGAGAGACCGGCATGGAAGCGGCGGCCCAGGGGGTCAGCCCGGCCCATCGTGGTCCTCATGCACGACATCACCTCTCCCGGAGGCCCGGCCTTGGAGGGACTGTCCTGGCACCTGCCAGGTAGAAAGAAGCCGGGAGCGGACTCCCAGCACCCCGGAGGCAGCAGCGCTGGGCTTGGAAGGGCTGGACAGCCCCAGAGCATCTGTTCCTGCTCTTCCCCCTCTTCTTTTACCACTGTTATTACTGTTCCTATTATTTCTTACCCCGAATAGGGAGTTGCATGCCAGGGCTGTGATTTGGAAATGTCAACTTCTGCCCAAAGCTGGGGATTGGCTTCGTAGAACCCCACTCTCCTTGAAAGGGCTGTGTCTGGCGATGGCTCTGGGCTGAGTGATAGCCAGTCCCTGGCTGGGGCAGGGCAGGTGTCTCCCAGGAGCTGGGAACCTTTCTGCCACCAGCTGGGGCTCGTGCCTGCTTGCTTTTGGGATGTGTGGGGAAAGACTCTGGGGTTGGGCAGGTTGGATTCAAGTCCAGCAGGGCCACCTGCCCGCTGGGCAGTCCTGGGTTTCTGGGTTTCCCTGTCCTCATCCGTAACACAAAGTTTTACTGTCCTCCCGGTCCGTGCCAGACACTGAGCTGGGCGCTCAGATGACAGTAGGTTTAAGGAGTAAAGTGGGAAAAAATGCCTGCATTCTAGAGGGAGAAACAGGGGGGACAGGCAATAAGCAAATATGTCAAAATAAGCAGAATATGTCAGGTGACATGAAGCTGGCTCATGGGGTAAGAGAGTGTGGTGTTCATGGTGTCTTCTTATCACACTGTCCTGAATTGGGCAGGGAAGACTTTTCTGAGAAGGAAATGAGGGGTAAGGACTCAGCAGATATCTGTGAGCTGAACATCTTGAGCAAGAACTGCAGGTGCAAAGGGCCTGAGGTAGGAGTGAGATGAACGTGCTAGAGGGAGAGCAAGGAGCTGAGTCTGGGAAAAGGGGGAAAGGGAAGCCACATGGTCTGGAAGCCAGTTTGACTCTGTGGAAGGGTTACAAGCAGGAGGGACACCAGAGGGTTTTTTTTTTTTTTTTTTTAAATAAAGAGGACCCTTTTGCAGATAGGTCCAGAACAGACTGAGGGCAACAGGAGAGGAGGCAGGAGACCAGCTGCTTGTAAAAATTCATGTGAAAGTGATTGGTGATCTGCTCTGGGGTGTTAGCTATTGGCGAGGTAAGAGTGTCTGCCCTGGGCATGACATGAAGGTGGAGTCCTTAGGGTTTGCTGGGTCCTGGGTGCAAGGGAGGGAGGGGACCCCAGGGTGAACCCGAGGATGGAGAGGCAGGGGAAGGTCTGGACAGGGCAGGGGTGGGGAGGTAGGAGTTTGATTTTGGACACTATAAATTTATTTATTTAGTTAGTTAGTTATTTACATTATTGTTTTTAGAGTAGAACTTCTTTTAAAAAAATTATTCCAGTATAGTTAACATACAGTGTTACACTGGTTTCAGGTACACAATATAGTGATTCAACAATTCTATACATTAACCAGTGCTCTTCATGGAAGTGTACTCATTAGTACTATATACATATAAAACACTATATACATATAAAACACATCTTTTTTATACATTTATCTATCAATGGACACTTGGGCTGCTTCCATAATTTGGCTGTTGTTGGTAAGCTGCAGTAAACTTAGGGATGCATATATCTTTTCAAATTAGTGTTTTTGTGTGGCTTGGGTAAACACTCAGTAGGGGAATTATTGGGTCATAGGGTAGTTCTATTGTTAATATTTTGAGGACCCTCTGTACTGTTTTCCAGAATGGCTGCACCAGTTTGCATTCCCACCAACAGTGTGTGAAGATTCCTTTTTCTCTACATCCTCGCTGACACTTGTTTCTTGGGTTTTGGGTTTTAGCCATTCTGACAGGTGTGAGGTGATGTCTCATTGTCGTTCTGATTTGCATTTCCCTGATGACGAGTGATGTTGAACACCTTTTCATGTGTCTGTTGGCCATCTGGATGTCTTCTTTGGAGAAATGTCTGTTCATGTCTTCTTCCCACTTTTTTAAAATTTGTTTTTTGTGAGGTTTGAGTTGTATCCATTCTTTATATATTTTGGATATTAACCCTTTATTGGACACGTCACTTGCAAATATCTTCTCCCATCCCATAGATTGCCTTTTAGTTCTGTTGATTGGTTCCTTCACTGTGCAGACACTTTCTATTTTGATGTAGTCCCCATAATTCACTTTTGCTTCTGTTTCCCTTGCCTCAAGAGACATATCTAGAAAAATGTTGCTACGGTGGATGTCAGAGAGATTACTGCCTATACTCTCAAAATGAATTAAGGACCTAAATGCGAGAACTTTTTATGGTTTCAGGTCTCACATTTAGGTCCTTAATTCATTTTGAGTTTATTTTTGTATATGGTACAAGTTGTCCGGTTACATTCTTTTACACATAGCTGTCCCGTTTTCCCAATACCATTTGTTGAAGAGACTTTTTCACAATGGATATTCTTGCCTCCTTTGTTGAAGATTAATTGACCATATAATTGTGGGTTTATTCCTGTGTTTTCTACTCTTTTCCATTGGTCTATGTATCTATTTTTGAGCCAGGAGCATCCTGTTTCGATTACTGTAGGTTGGTGGCATATCCTGATATCTGAAATTACAATATCTCTAGTTTTGTTCTTTTTCAAGATTGCTTTGGCTTTTCCTTGTCTGTTGTAGTCCATACAAATTTTAGGATTCTTTGTTATAGTTCTATGAAAAATGCTGTTGGTATTTGATAGCGTTTGCATTAAATCTGTAGACTGCTTTGGGTAGTATGGGCATTTTAACAATATTTGTTGTTCTAATCCATGAGCATGGAACATCTTTCTGTTTGTGTCATTTTTTATTTCTTTCATGTTTTATAGTTTTCAGCATACAACTCTTTCACCACCTTGGTTAAGTTTATTCCCAGATAATTTATTATTTATGGTGCAATTGTAAATGGGATTATTTTCTTAATTTTTCTTTCTTTTGGTATATAGAACTGCAACAGATTTCTGTACATTGATTTTGTATCCTGGGATACAATTCATTTCCTGTGATACTGAATTCACATATCAGTTCTAGTAGTTTCTTTAGGGTTTTCTATATATAGTATCATGTGATCTGCAAATAGTGAGAGTTTTATTTCTTCCTTACCAATTTGGGTGCCTTTTACTTCTTTTTCTTGTCTGATTGCTGTGGCTGTGACTTCCAGGACTATGTTGAATAAACGAAAGTGGACATCTGTATCTTGTTTCTGATCTTAGAGGAAGAGCTCTCAGTTTTTTACCATTCAATATGATGTGTTGTTTTTATTTAAGGCCTTTATTTAATGTTGAGGTGTGTTCCCTCTGAACCTACTTTGTTGAGGATTTTTATCATAGAGGGATGTTGTACTTTGTTGAATGCTTTTTCTGCATCTACTGAAATGATCATATAGTTTTATTCTTCCTCTTGTTGATGTGATATATCATGATGATTGATTTGTGAATATTAAACCACCCTTGTATTTCAGGAATAAATGCCACTTGATCACAGTGCATGATTTTTTTTAAATAGGTTGTTAGATTCAGTTTGCTAATATTTTGTTGAGGATTTTTGTATCTGTGTTTATGATAGCTATTGGCCTGTAGTTCGTTCTCTCTCTTTTTGGTGTCTTTATCTTGTTTTGATATCATGATAATGCTGGCCTCATAAAATGAATTTGGAAGCTTTCCTCTTCTGTTTTTTGGAACAGTTTGAGAAGAATAGGTATTAACTCTTTAAACATTTGGTAGAAATCACCTGTGAAGTCATCTGGTCCTGGACTTTTCTTTGTTGGGAGTTTTTTGATTACTGATTCAATTTTATTGCTGGTAATCAGTCTGTTCAAGTTTTCTATTTCTTTCTGGTTCAGTTTTGGTAGGTATATGTTTCTAGGAATTTATCCATTTCTTCTAGGTTGCCCAATTTTTGGCATGTAATTTTTCATATTATTCTCTTACAATTCTTTGTATTTCTATTGGGTCTGTTGTTGTTTCTCCTCTTTCATTTCTGATTTTGTTTATTTGCATCCTCTCTTTCCCTATCTCTCTCTCTCTCTCTCTCTCTCTCTCTCAGAGTCTGGCTAGAGGTATATCAATTTTGTTGATCTTTTTAAAGAGCCAGCTCCTGGTTTCATTGATCTGTTCTATTTGTTTTGTTTGTTTGTTTGTTTGTTTTTATTTCATTTATTTCTGCTCTGATCTTTATCTTTTTTCCTTCCTTATACTGGTTTTGAGTTTTGTTTGTTGTTCTTTTTCTAGCTTCTTTAGGTGTAAGATTAGGTTGTTTGAGATTTTCTTTCTTCTTGTGCTTGGACTGTATTGGCATAAACTGCCCTCTTAGAATAGCTTTTGCTGCATCCCAAAGATTTTGGACCATTTCATTTTCATTTGTCTCCATGTTCTTTTAAATTTCCTCTTTGATTTCTTGTTTCATTAATTGAAACATTCATTGTTTAGAGCAGCATGTTATTTAACTTCCATGTATTTGTGTACGTTCCAGATTTTTTCTTGTGGTTGAATTCTAATTTCATAGTGTTATAGTCAGAAAAGATGCATGGTATGACTTCAGTATTTTTGAATTTTTTGAGACTTGTTTTGTGGCCTAATATGTGATCTCTTCTGGAGAATGTTCTGTGTGCACTTGAAAAGAACATATAGTCTGCTGTCTTAGGGTGGAATGTTGAATCTATCTGTTATTTCCATCTAGTCCAGTGTGTCATTCAAAGCCACTGTTTCCTTGTTGATTTCCTGTTTGGATGATCTATCCATTGATATAATTGGGTTGTTAAAGTTCCCTACAATCATTGTATTACTATCAATTACTTCCTTTATGTTTGTTATTAGCTGCTTTATGTATTTGGGTGCTCCCATGCTGGGTGCATAAATATTTACAATTGTTATATCTTCTTGTTGGATTGTTTCCTTTATGATTCTACATGGACATGTTACATTTAAAGTGCCTGTTAGACATCCAAGGGAGATGTTCAAAGAGCAATTAGCTATAAGGGTCTGAAGATGAAAAGTAGAGGTTCTATGCATATCATCATGGCAGGTGGAGATCATCAAGGTGGTGAATGTCACCAGACAATAGGACTGAGCACTAAGCCCTGGGGCCGGGTGGGCTGGAGCCAGCTGGGACATCCTCACAGGAGTGCCGATGAGGTGACCCTGCCAGTTGCTGAGTTCTGTTCCAACTATGCATTCTGGAATGGAGGGGGGAAAATCACAGAATGGGAACTAGACCTGAGCTAAACCCATTGGCCACCTGACCACTGAAAACCTCTACTCTGACTGGCAGGTGGCCATGACATGTGCATCTCCTGGAATTAGCCTCAGTTCAGAGCCAGTGTCCAATAAAGCTGGAAAAGTCTGATCATTTCCTTTTCCCCAGTGTACAGTCACCTGGTTAAAGGCTGTGACTTCCTCTAGGGAAGCCTGGGAGAGAGGGGAATAGTACCCAGTTTTAGCAGTACAGGAGGGTCCTTCCCCAAGAGGACCTGATTGTCCATTTTTTAGGAGGTTTATGAACCTGTTGGCAAACACAGCCATGATAGTATTTATTTATTTTTTTAATTTTAAAAATATTCATCCATTGGGGCCCCTGGGTGGCTCGGTGGAAACCTCTGCCTTCGGCTCAGGTCATAATCCCAGGGTCCTGGGATTGAGCCCCGCATTGGGCTCTCTGCTTAGCAGGGAGCCTGCTTCCTCCTCTCTCTCTCTCTGCCTGCCTCTCTGCCTACTTGTGATCTCTGTCTGTCAAATAAATAAATAAAATCTTTAAAAAATATTTATTCATTTATTTTTGAGAGAAAGAGAGAAGAGAGAGAGGGAGAGAGAGAGCGCACGCATGTGCACACACACATGTAAGGGGACGGGGAAAAGGGGAGAGAATCTCATGCAGACTCCACACTGAGTGTAGAGTCCTATGGAGGGCTCAATCTCATGATCTTGAGGTCATGACCTAAACCAAAACCAAGAGTTGGTCGCTCAGCTGACTGTGTCACCCAGGTATCCCTCCATGACAGTATTTAAAATTAAATTCTATATGCTTACAAGTAAATAAGTTATATTTAAAACAAAGGTGATAATCAAAATTATCTCCACTTCCTTACTATTTTGTTAAACTCTACCAAGATCTATGCTCTGTGATCATTTACCTCTGTCTGGTAGAAATAGTGAGGTAGGGGGTGCCATTGTGCGTTTCTTTGTGCAACTCTTGAGTTCAAAGATGTTGCATTGGTAACTTGATATTGGCCATTGGTGGAAGTCTCTAGGCCATGGAAATTGGCAAAGTCTACAAATCGGAGCTCCACTTACAGTTTTACTGATGAAGAAAAGGGGATTTAAAAGCGTGTTACGTTGTGATTAGCACAAGAAGGAGGGAGGTGTTTGTCTAGCCTTCACTGGTTCAGCAAAGAGGTTGTTCATATCACCGACGGAGTGAGGCTTAACTCCACGGCTTCGCCTTCATTTTATTCTTGAACGCAAATGAAAATATTCATCTGCATTTATGTCACGTATCAAATTTCATGACAATGAATTTATTGGAGGAAAGAAAGAGCAGGTTGGGAGGCAACTGCATTTGTGGAGTTGTGGTTGAATGGCCAGCATGGTTGGGCTGTGGTTTTGAGAGGCATTCTGTAAGGATCGAAGGGATTTATGGGATTTCCGAGTAATTTTATAAAGAAGAGTAACATACATGTTAGTATGTTAGTTAGTAACAACATGTTAGTATGCTGTGTGCTGTAAGGCCTTTGTATCAGTAAAATTCATCATCAACTTAACTATGTGCTCTGCCCAGAGCTGCTGGCAGTTTGGGGGGCAGCCCGCTGCTGCCTGGGGTACGCTTCAGTTAGGAGGACAGAGCAGCGAAGGAGAAGTCAGGTGGAGGAGAGGAGAGCCGTGTGCCCCAGAAGCCAAGCGGAAAGTGTTTGAGGGAGGACAGCCGATCATCTGGGTCAGATGCCCCTGGCGGCTCTCTAGAGGAAGAAGAGAAGGGACCTCTCTCTGGATCTGGCACTGGAGCAGTTTCAGTGGCATGGCGGGAGGAGAGCCTGACTGGTGACAGGTTACAGGGACAACGGGGAGCCAGGACTGGGCAGCCAGCGCGCCAACTCCTGAGGTATTTTCCTGTAAAGGAAAGGAGCGGAAGAGACAAAGGTGTGGGTGTCCGAGCTGTCACCTCCCACCACCTCTCTACCTCAGGCCGATGGGCCATAGGCAAGAAACAGAGGCAGAAATTCAGGGCTGCCCAGTCCTGTCCCCGGTTCATTCTGATGCTGCACACCAGTTCCTCTTGGCCATCAGAACGCACAGCCCAGACCCCAAAGCCTGGATGGGTCCAACTCCGAGTTGGAGCCCTTCTTTAGACCAAAGACCTGTCCCCAGTGCCCAGGAGATGGAGCCACAAAGGGCCAGATACACTATCCCCTCCCTCCTGGGCTCTCCAGCCCCTAGAAATGTTGTCAGGCTGTGGGCAGGGGCAATGAATCTGGGTGGAACTTGGTCAGCTGGTGGGGGTGGGGCGGGGAGGTGCACCTGCAGAGTGGGGAGGGAGGGACTCCCTGGAGGCTGGGGCGGTGCTTAGAGGGTCTGATGGAGGGGAAGGTGTGCAGAGGAGTGGAGAGGTGCTAGGGAGTGACCTCGAGGTGGGCTAGGGACTCTGACCCTGTGGAGGGAAGAGAGATCAGGAAGGCCGGGGCTGCAGAGAGGGGATAAAGACGTCTCTACTTCAGGGGTTGCTGGTCCCGGTGGTGCTGGGGGCTCAATGGGGTTGGCATGTTGGAGGACTGAGCCGGCAGGTTGGCAGGTGGTATCGCTGGACCGCTGAGAGGGGAGTGTGTAGGGGGTGTAGATCTGGGTAATGACAAAGTCTGGGGTCTGCGCCCCATCACCCAAGGGGCTGCAGTGCTGGAGATGGTGGCAGGAGCCGGCCCCCTTCAGGAATGAGGGCAGAGTGACAGTGATGTGGTAGTGGCCAGGAGGAGGGGGACTCCTGCCCACCTCTGGGCCTGGGGGTAGGGGAAGTGAGGGGGGAATGGACACCATTGAGAGGGCTGCAGGGGGTCCCCTGCCTGCTGTGGGAAACAGGTTTCTATGGCAGTATGAAGGTCAAGGACACGCTCCGGGATGTGGCTGAGGCCACCGCGCAGGTGAAGGGGTGTGGGATTGTCCGGGAGTGGGGCGGATGGGAGATGGGGTCCGATTAGAGGACGAGTGTCTGGGGTACTTGGGTTTCTATGGTAACTGATTAGACAAGGACAGAGGGCATGTAGGATGGGGCTTCCTGAAGGTACCAAGGGGCCACGAGTGTGGGCCGGCGCGGGTGGGTCTTGCCAGCAGCCTGCAGGGCCCCAGGGCCCTTCTCCACCCCAGCCACATCTGTGAAGTGAGCAGTGAAAACTACTTGCTGAGCATCAGAGGGCCAAGCGCTGAGTAGGACTTGGGGTTGTTGTAACCATGATCTCTGTCACCATTGTCATGGGAGGCAGTTTGATGGGCACCGGTAACCATGTTGGGGGGGGGGGTCTGGTTTCTCTGGAGGGTTTAATATCTGGGTGGGTTCTCAGGGATCCGGGAAAGGATAGAGGCAGGAGGATACATTAAGGGACCCCTCTGGCTCTGGATCTTTGCAGTCAGGTGGATGTCTAGTAAGTGGACGTGACCTTTAGTGGCTGATGGCTCTGTCCCCGGGAAGGGCAGGGGAGAGCCCTGACATGCAGGGGAGGGAGAAGCACTGACCGGTAGTTCTGTGGTCTGACATACCCCTCTAGGGTATGAGCTCCACCTGCGGAGCGTAGGGTCAGAGCAGAGTGAGAGGGATAGGGAAGGGGGTAGAGGAAGGGGGCAAGGTGCAGCAGTCAGTGGAGTGATGGGGGGACCACTGAGAAGGGCAGCTGGATGACTCAGTCATTAAGTGTCTGCCTTTGGTTCAGGTCATGATCCCAGGGTCCTGGAATCAAGCCCTGCATCGGGGTCCATGCTTGACGGGAGCTAATTTCTCCCTCTCCCACTCCCCCTGCTTGTGTTCCCTCTCTCCCTGTCTCTCTCTGTCAAATAAATAAAATCTTAAAAAAAAATACTGGAGGGGAGAAAAACCCATACTTAGAGAGAGAGAGAGAGAGAGAGAGAAGGTGACATTTAAGCAGAGCCTTGAAGAGGGTAAAGGAATGAGCCTTGTGGACACCTGGGGGAAGAGCATTCTATGCCGAGGGAACAGCCAGTGCAAAGGCCCTGAGCTAAGACAGATTGGCAGCTTCATAGAACAGCAGGAAGCTCAGTGTGGCACAAGTAGAGTGGGCAAGTGGAGCATCGTGGGGAGGAGAGGTCAGGGAGTTGGCAGGGGGCAGATTACTGGGGCCTTGTAAGCCACTGTGAGGACTTTACCTGTTACTGAGTGTGACAGGAACCACTGCTTTGGGGCAAAGGAATACACAATCTGCCTAAGTGTGCTGTGTGCGGAAGAGACTGGAGGGGGGCACAGGTGGGTCCAGGGAGACCAGTGAGGAGGCTGCCCAGCCATCAGGTAGTGGTTGGGGGGGTGGTGAGAGGCAGATGACCCCGTGCGTTTCCTCTTGGGTTGGAGAATTTGGAAGTATGGGCACGGGAAGCTTTGGGGTGGGGCTGGGAGGTTGTGCCGGGGTTTGCTGTCTCTGCTCTCTGGAGCCTCGGGGATCACTCTTGGGCGGGGGTATTAAGTGCCATGGTTTGGGCCCATGTCCTGCTCGCTTGTGTCTGTCTTAGGTCCTGGGTTCCACAGGAGGTCTGCCAAAAGGGCCCTGCCACTAGAGCAAAGCCCCATGTTACAGATGGGGAGACCGAGGCCAGAGGACAAGATGAGGTGCCTAGGGTGGGTCCCATGGGAATCAGTACAGAGCTGGGTTGGAGCCCAGGCTGCCTGGTGCCCGGTCGGGCTGGTCTCCTGGCCAGTGGCAGTTCCCCTGCCACTCCCCAGTCCAGCTCTTAGGGGGTGCTGTTTGTATAGCTTGGTGACCTGAGCCCGCTACCCAGCTGTGGTCTCTCTCCTGAGCTCCCTGGAAACTCACCTCTCTCCTTTCTGTCAGTGATGTGCCCAAGGGGGCCGAGACCTTCGGCGTCTCTGGGAGCCCCGGAGTGGAGGTCTTTGTGGTCTACGACCCAGCTCGGGTGACGGGGCCCATAGGCAAGTCCCGCTGGCCCCTGGACGTCAGTGTGGAGGTGACCATATCTGTGGACGCGGCCAGTAAGGACTTAAATGATCTCAAGGTAAGAGGCCACGTCTCCACAGTCAGGGGCCGTGTTCCCCACCCCCCACCCAAGTATAACCCCATTCACACATCACCCTTACTCCAGCAAACCCCACAAGACTTAGACATCTGCCTCTGCGCAGCACATCTCGATGCCACAGACACCCCAGACATGCACGCCCCCCCCCCATGGCAACAACGTCACCCATACACGCACGAATGGATACGCTCATAAAAACAGCCTGCCTACTCGCCCCTCCCATTCACAGGCACCCTCACATGAATACCCGTGTTCACCCTACACACAGACCCCAAAATACGCCCCGTAGCAGGGAGGACTGGAGTAACAGCCCGGGCATACGCGTATGCGCATACACGGAGACACAGGTGCCCACCCAGATGTGCCCCTGTCCCCATATCCAAGGAAGGGAAAGGCTTTGCTTTCATGGACAGCCCCTTCATCACTTACCCCCAGGAACCCTCCACACACACAGTGGCCCACTGGTTCACTGCCATGGCCCTTTCTCCCCAAAAGGCAGAGACTGTGTAGCTGTTGAGAGCAGGAGTCATGCCATGGGTTCAAATCCTACTCCCTCTGCTTACAAGCCCGCAGGGAGGGCTGGGAGTGGCCTCATTAGGAAGGGGCTCAGTCTCCTGGGGCCATCTTGGGAGCTCACTGAGATGACCTGGGCAGAGCACTTGGCATGGGATCTGGACCATGGGAAAAGCTCTGTGACCGCTGGCTCTTTTGGGGAGCGGGGGGTGTGGGAGCGTGTGACCACTGCTCCCATTTTACAGATGAAGGAAGAGAAGACACATGGGCTGAGTCGCTGGCTCATGTCGACGGCGTCTGCCGACCCTCCCCTCATTCTTCCTCTCTGACATCTCCATGGATTCCTGAGGGTCCAGCGGCTCCCCCCGGGACCTGCCCCACCCTCCTCAGCCCTCCTTGCTCCTCAGCCCAGCCCTGGAGCCCGGGAGGCATCCATAGCCTCTCGAGCTGGGGAAGGCAGATCTGAGCCCAAGCCAGGAGCCTGGGCATCGTGGGCCTTAGGCAGTGGGGAGACTCTAGGGATGCCCAGGCTTCCCTGCCTCAAAGCGGGACTGTTAGGGTGTCCCCCACCATGCTCCCTGCCCCTGCCTTCTCTGAAGGGTGACTGTGCTCACGTAGGGCTAACAATGTCCCCGCAGGTGAAGGTGTACTACTTCGGGCAGCATCAGGATGGGGCCCTAGGCCACAGCGTGCTCTATCTCACCGGCGTCGGTAAGTACTGGCTCCTGGTTCCCAGGATGTCCCCCCGCCCCTCTCTGTTGCCCTCTGGAGGGTGTTAGTTGCCCCCTGAGTCCCAGGACCAGGCCCTCTTCCTCAACCTCCAGGAGCTTCTTCAGAGACCTTTAGCTCACTCGGGGATGGAGACTCAGCAGTACTCAGGGCCACCAGAATCTAGAAACTGTCCATGGCCACAGCTAGACCCACCCTAGGCCTCCTTCCTCCGGAGGCCACCTGTCACACCACTGGAACTCAGGATTCCTCGCTAAGATTCAGGGAGCCGTGAGCCACCTTCTGCCAGAGCCCTGGCCGCTGGTCCTGAGAACTGCGGATCCAGCACTGACAGCCTCAGGCCTCGTTCCCAATGGCCAGAGGCAGGGCCACCAAGAGCTAGCAATTCAGTAAGCATAGACCAGCAATGAATTCAAGAGTCCCGGAGTCTGGGTCCCTCCAACATCCAGAACTGCAGGGGGTGGCTACACGGCCTCCCAGGTGCTTGGTGTGGTCCCTAGAACAGGTCTTCCTGGATCTCATGGGCAAAGCTTGCCTCGGCCTAGACCTCATGGGCGTGGAGGCGGGATGCATGAGCCTCTGGTGCCCCTCTCCACTCTTTTACAGACATCTCCCTCGATGTTGACACGCATCGCACGGGCAAGGTGAAGAGGAGCCACGGCGACAAGGTGACGCTCTCCTGGCTACCCTGGGCTGGCAGAGTGGACAGACAAAACGAGGGGTGATGGATCCCAGGGTCTGTGGGATCCGATCATGTAGGGAACCCATCTGGAGGCTGCCAGGTTGGCCCAGGTGGGCGTAACTTGCACCGTATGATCACTATGCTGCGTGACTCCTGTGTGAGCTCTCTCTGAGCCTATCTTGCACCACTTAGGGATTAGAATTGGTTCTTTTGCTTGACACATCTTTTCTTTCCTTAGCTGTATTTGAACCTGAAACATGATAAGTGCTTCATAAAAGGTTGCCGAGGGACTGACTGAAGGCTGGGAGAAGGCAAGGCTTCTGATAGAGGAGGCTGGGTGGACAGCCTCAGTTGGATCCTAAAAAGTGAGGAGGAGGGTGGGGTGGTCCCGAGACATTATGGGGATTCCAGATAGAAGTATCTGGAAACCATCCTGGAGGGGGTAGAAGGTGTAATTTGTAGGGAGAGATCCTGGAGAGAAAGCATGGGCCCCAAGGACAGGCTTTGAGGACAAGAGGGGGTTAGGGCAGCCATGGGTGGTTGTATAGGTTGTTCACTGCACAAGGTTGCTTGGCTAAGGTGGTGAGTGGGGCTATGATACAAGTCATGTCTTGCATCCTGGCATAGGGCAGCATTTACCAAGAAAGGTGGACAGGTACGTCATATAGGCTAGCAGTGACCCTGTGGAGTCCCCCAGGTCTCCCAACTAGTTGAATCCCAGCTAGGGGACTGAGGCCTTCCTTTCCAGAGCCTTCCTTTCCATTTTCCAGAGCCTTCCTTTCCTCTTCTGTGAAATGAGGCAAGTGAGCCCTGACTTGTAGGGTCTGGTAGGGATTAAGTGAAGGTGTATAAGGGAGAGCTGCAATCCTATCTCCAGCCATCTTTCCCACCTTGGCTTAGACCTCCTTGCAGGACCTGTAGGACTGAGGGTAGATGCTGGGACCCAGAGAGTTGTGAGAAAGGCAGCCTCTGTCCCCTAGGTAGGGCCAAAGCTCAGTGGGCTGGTGAAGGTCGTTTCTGAAACAGCCTTCCTCCTGAGGGAGTGACACTACCCTTCCTCCTCCAGTGCCATGGCTGGGTGTGGCCACCATGTATGGTTGCATAGGTTGTTCACTGCACAAGTGTGGAGTGGCTCTGGGTCTAAAGACCTGGAACTCCAGTCCTCAAATCTATGATTCTTCTTTAAATCCTGAAGTAAAGCCAGAAAACTGAAATCTCCATGTTAACAAAATAGCCCTAGCCAACTCCAAATCCCCTTCCCCAGGCTCTCTGGGTCCCACTGACCCCAAATCTTCTTGTTTTGCCACAGAAAACCTGGCGCTGGGGCCCTGAGGGCTATGGGGCTGTCCTGTTGGTGAACTGTGACCGGGACAGTATCACGTCCAGAGGGCCTGACCTTACCAACAGCCAGCTGGCATCACTGGACGGTGTGTGATAGAAGGGTGTGTGGGGACATCCAGGGCAGTGGCGTGGGGCAGTGCAGGCTGGGGGAGGTGGGAGGAGGGTGCAGGGAGAGTTGCCTCAAGGGCGCTATTCTCTCCAGACCTACAGGACATGTCCCCCATGGTGCTGAGCTGTGATGGCCCAGACAGGCTCTTCGACAACCACAAGCTCGTCCTGAATGTGCCCTTCTCAGATTCCAAACGAGTGGGGGTCTTCTGTGCTAGGGGTGAGTGGTCTGCTGGGGCTGTTTTCCTCCCTGCTCTGCTTGTACTCTGCTTCCCAAACTCTTCTCTTATACACATCCCCCCTCCCCTGCAGCATCTTCTATACCTCCCTCTACCTCTGACCAACAGCCAGCCCCAGCAGCTCACAGCATATTACCTAAGAAGGGGGTTCGAAAATGAGTCCCATTTTATAGAGGAGACCACTGAGGCTCAGGGGCAGGAATCCAGGGTCTCTAAGTCATATAACCAAGGGGTGGGGGAGCAGGCATTGGGACCCAGGTCTCTCAACTGCCCAAACCCCTTCTCTTTCCACTGTCCACCCCGCTCCCTGGTCAGGCAGCACGGGGCGAGCTCTTAAAACATCCCAGCTCTGTGCAGGCTGGGTGAGGTGGGAGCGGGAACTAGCAAAGCTGAGGCCCAGGCCGGCCCTTGGAACCTGGCTGTTCTGCCAGAGATTTTTATTAATCAAAATCTGTGGCTTAAAAAATATATACTCATCCTTAACTCTCAGCTGCCTTCACTTATTTTTATAAGTAGCAAGAGGCTTCTGCTCTTTTGTTTCTTCCCCCCCCTTACCTCCTTCTGTTCAGACTGACCCAGAACTTGTCCTGGCCACCTGAACCTGGCAGGAGCCAGAACCTTCCTCCTCGTGCACCCATGGTCGAAGTTTAGGCTGAGGGCCCTGCTTGGAAACGCTTACTGGGACACCAGAACATAAACAAAATCTCAATAAGTGAACAGATAACCTTTCCCCACTGTGAATAAGAGCATGCCAGGGTGACCTTTCCCAGACAAGCCTCAGGCGAGGACGGAAGGGGGCAGCGCCGAACCACTACAGGCCAGGCACTTTCAAAAAAAGAAATTGAGGTGAAATTCACATAATAGGAAATTAACCATTTGAAAGTGGACAGCTCCCTGGCACTTACTTAGTAGGTCCTTGCTGCTGTGTGACCACCACCTCTATCCAGTTGCAAGATCGTTTCCTCACCCCCACATAAAGCCCCGTACCCATCAGTGGCCACTCCCCATTCCCCTCTTCCCCCACCGCCAGTCCTAGGCAACCCATAATCTGCTTTCTGGCTTTCTGTCCCTATGGATTTACCTGGTTCGGATACGTCCCTGCAAATAGAATCATGCAATATGTGGCCTTCTGTGTCTGGCTTCTTTCAGCTCGCATACTATTTGCAGGGTTCGTGCGCACTGTAGCACGCATCAGCCTCTCCTTCCTTCTGATGGGTGAAAAAGGTTCCATTATATGGACGCGCTACCGTTTGTTTATCCATTCATCGGTTGATGGACGTTTGGGTATTTTTTACCTTTTATGCCAGCGGCTTTTATCTCTTGATCTGATATAAAGCTTTACACTGACCTCATGAGATACCGTTGGCCCACTTTTACAGATGAGGAATTGAGGCTCAGAGAGGCTGAGTCACTGAGCCAGGGCCACACAGCTTGCACGTGGCAAGGCTCAAGGGGAGTCCCAGGAGAGCTAACACGAAGGTGGCTCTGCCCTGGATCCCTGGCCTCTGGTTTCTTCCCTCCCATCCTTCGTCCTAGCACTGGCCCCTGCCTCTGGTTTCCCCTAGGCGGGCATTCCCTCGAGCACTACAAGCAGGTGCTGGGGCCTCAGCGCCTGTCCTACGAAGTTGAGCGGCAGCAGGGAGAGCGGAAAATCAGCTTCTTTGTGGAGGGACTCACCTTCCCTGACGCTGATTTCTTGGGGCTGGTCTCCCTTAGTGTCAGCCTGGTGGACACGGGGGTATGTACAGTGGTGGGGGCTGGCGTGGCGGCTGAGGGTGTGGGGGAACCCGTTGGGAATCTCTGGGACTGGGCAGGCTGGGGGGCTGTGGGGGCCTTGGGGCCTGATGGGGCTTCCTGCAGGGCCCATTTAGTCCTCATCTCCCCCCCAGACCCTGCCTGAGGTGCCCCTCTTCACAGACACCGTGGCCTTCCGCATGGCCCCCTGGATCATGACCCCCAACACCCAGCCCCCCCTGGAGCTGTATGCGTGCAGGTGAGGCCTCACTCCTCCTGCAGGAACCCCACCGTCTCTGGACTGATAGAGATAGGATCGGAGTGCTGGGTCCAGCATTGGGCCCTCACTCAGTGGACAGATGCCTGAAGGTCACCCGTGCAGGCTAGGCAGGGGAGAGCACCAGGCTGGCTTGGGTCAGTCAGCCCCATCTTATTCTGAACAGCGAAGGCCCCGGCTGAGGTCACTGGCTCCAGTGTCGGTGTTCCTGCCTCTCCCGTGTCCTGCCCATGGGACAGCTCGTATCCAGTCTGGGCAGCAAGGCTAGGCTCTGTTTAGGCAGCTGGTGGTCGCAGGAGACCTAGCCTCGCTCTGGTGTGGACAAGCTGCTAGGCCTGCCCAGAACACGGGAGCCCACCCTGCCTCTTGCACCCGCTATGAGCCCCAGCCCAGCCTGGGACCCTAGTCCTTCTGTCGTCTCCCAGAATCCTTGGCAGGTGCCGTGATGGACAGGGGAGCCTTGATTGGCAAGGCCATTCCAGGCTCGTGTGTCAGAGATCAGAGCAGCGGACAGACCCGCCGCGGACTTGGAACCTAAGTCAAAAGGCCGGGAAGGTGTGGAGAACTAGGTTTGCTCTGCACTTGTTCAGAAGGGAATTCTTTCTTTCCGTTTGCTCACTAACCCCACCCTGCCATCTTTGTGTGGGCCGGAGGAGCGGGAGCGGATGGGGCTGCCTGCCCCTCCCTGCCACCTTCCCCAGTCTCCAGGCCGCCTTCTCCACAGCTGCCCCTGCTAGCCTAGGTGCCCTGCCTTAGGGCTCCATACCCCTGGGCTTGCTCCTGACCTTGCAGGGACAGATAATGTCCCCTACGATCTGGGGACATTATCTGCCTCTGTCTTCTCTAGGGCAGGGATGTGTTTGAACCCCTCGACCCAGGGGCCACATGGGGCCCAGCGCAGACGGCACCAAGGCCCCAGTCAGAGGTCACTATTACGTTCCTCTCTCCCTATGTTTTGCAGTGTGGTAGACTCTCATGGCCCAAATAAGAAATTTCTGGAAGACATGTCGGACCTAGCGTTGAAAACCAACTGCAAGCTGATCGTCTGCCCTCAGATTGAAAATCGAAATGACCGCTGGATCCAGGTGGGCGCAGGAGCCGGGGGGAGGGGTGGCCTGGGACGCCTGGGTCCCCGTCCTTTACCCTGACTTTGGGAAATGGGGCCCGCACAGGTTCCTAAGCAGCCTTGGTGTCCCGAGAAAAGCCAGGACTCGGTCGGGATGGGGAGCGAGGCGCCGGCAGCTTAGGGGAACACACTCCCGCTGCCCCATCACCCCAGTCTCTCCTGTTTCCCCAACGTGCTCGGGTCCCAGACAGAGTCCTCTCCCAGTGGCCTCCCAGAGGCCTCACCTGTACCCCTGACCCAGGCACCCCCAGCTCTTAGGAAGCATCTGTGGCCCCGCCTTGGCCCAGGGATGAGGGGATCACCCCGTTCAGAAAATCACAGCTGGGGACACCACGAAGAGCTCTTCTCCCCTCCTAGGACGAGATGGAGTTTGGCTACACTGAGGCCCCTCACAAGTCCTTCCCAGTGGTCTTCGACTCTCCCCGAAACAGAGGTCTGAAGCATTTCCCCTATAAGCGGATCCTGGTATGTGGCAAAGGGCCAAGTGGAGGTCCTTGGGGGGCTCCTCCTATAGGACGTTGCTGGTCCTGGTCCTTGTCCTTTAGGGGGAGCTAAAGGACACAAATGGTGGAGAAATGGGGAGTCAGTTGGGGGGGGGGATTGGGCCAGAACATGCAAATGGCATGCAAACAGCATGCAAATTAACCCCCCATTCTGGGAAGGGCAGGCCAGTCAAGTCCTCCTGGGGAGCCCTTCTCCCCCGTGTGGATGGGAGTCAACAGTGGGGCAGCCCTGGGGAGACCAGACTGCCTTGTGGGGGAACGCACCGTTAGCGAGCCCTCACCACTCTTGCTTTTACGAGGTGGGGCCTCTTTTAAGGGAACAAATGTTTTCCGAACCCCTGCTGCAGGCCAGGCCTCATGCTGCCTCTCGTGCCCAGGTTGGGGACGAGAACAGCCCCAGCAACCGTGCACTGCATTCTAGGCACCCGGGCCTCGGGTCACAGGGTCACTCCTCAAATCCACAGTTCTGTGCTCAGTCCCTCTTTCCAGAGGCTCAGCGAGATTAAGTAACTTACCCTAGGCCACGCAGCTAGTGGTACCAAGAGGCCAAACCAGAGCGACTGTCTACAGCCCTACCGCTAGGCTGAACTGCCTTTGGAGGTGGGCCTGAGCCCTCCA